>NW_012130066.1:5004980-5042948 GCF_000143395.1 Atta cephalotes
AGAGAGAGAGAGAGGTGCGGCTCCGTTGAGCCGCGTGCGCGCACGGTGCGGTTGTAATTTTCAGGAACTTACCTATCTAACGACGGTTAACATGGGAACATTGCACACACAATGCATATCCTCTGTTCATTTTACGTAGCCGACGAACTTTTTCCATCAAGAGCGTGAGCAGTGAGACCTTTTAGTCGTTTGTAAGGGCTCGCGTGGTGCGCGAGGCTTGCGCTGCCTCCACTCTCCGCCCGCCCCGCACCCTCCTTACATCCGCTTTAATCAAAATGCAACAAGTGTCGGCCGTGCGCGCTCAACGAGATCGGGTACGTCGTACAGTCGCGCCGTTGTCATATCGCTTGCTACGCCAATTACGAGCGTGACGTGCAAATGATTTGACTCATATTGAGTCAAACTGTATTTATTCGTCATGTTAATTCTTAACTGTTAAGGCGTAAAGGGATCATGTATTACGAGATAATTAATAACTTATACCTCGATAATAAGAGGAAAAAATATTAATATTTTTATTACTTTTTAGTGTTTATGTAAAAAATAGTGATTTTTATTTATATATTATACATGTGAATGCGTTATATACGTAGTTGTTTTTCAAAATAAAATATTAGTAGAAAGACGAAGTCAGTTAATTTTCAGACTCGATTTCGTTAAATTCTATTTTACTTGAATAAATAAGAGTCAGCCCAGATAATACAAACACATCTAAAAAAACATCATGAAACATTGAGATGTTTTGTAGATCCTTGTATTATTTGAGGCAGACAAAAGAAACATAATCGACTTCCCCGCGATCTATTAGAAACATTTAATAAATATTTATTAAATATTTATTAAATCATTATTGACGTTACACAAGCAAAGATGCTACCACAGTGAAGAATATAGATAAATTAGTGTTAAAGATTTAGTAATTGTATGTGAGATCATTTAAGACTATTGATATACCGACAAAAGATTGAACTGCAATATTTCTGACATTTATGATTGAACAATATTGTAAAAAAAGAGTATTTCATTGTTGACGTATTTTCTAGCGGACCGCGATTGTTGCCCGATCTCGAGAACGCGACCGCTATTTACGAACGATCAATCCGATGAATTTTCATTGCGCGGTGTTACGCGGTTTGCCGTGAGGATGCTAGATTCCTTCTGGTTTATTTGTCGGAACAGGAGACGCGCGATTGTATTGTACTTGTAGGCGATGCCTCGTTCTCGTAACTGTGAGACTTGTATATCCTCCTACATCTTATGATTTTTTAAAATTTATGTAAACGTATTTAATATACCGCAATATATTAATGCATATGATATGAATATGTATTGATTGAATATGTATTTTCAAATCATTGAATAACTTTTATATTTTTGAAGATAAGTTTAGCAGCGCTTAACACTAAAAAAATGTCTGCTCATTTTATTCACGCTTATGAGCGAAAGGAATAATTTTATATAACCATTTTTATAATAATTTTTGTTTGTATCATTATAAAACTTATACACATTTCTCTGTATTTTCTCTTATCGCTATGTCTAATACATATTTCTAATTTATATTTTCTAAGAATATATTTTCACGATACATTGAAATATCAGATAAAATTTCAATATATCTGTAAATGCAAATGTAAATTGTATATTACATTATACACTTATTATATTGCAAAATTTTATTGCTCGGTTTAGAATAAGTTTAAACATGAAGCTTAAGGAAGGAAATTTGTGTAACTGATTCAAAGAATTGAAAAAGTTTTTTGCTTCAATTATTAATAGAGTACACGTAAAAATTTTAAAATTAAAATTAAAGAACGAAATATGAAGTTTTAAAATTGATAGAAATATTGCAAGATATTTAGTTACACATATTAACTTAGTATAAAATGTTTTCCTCAAAACACATAAATAGATTAATGCTTTAATCTATCAGATTGCACTTTTAAATAAATACATATTTAAATTAACATAATCTCTTTCTCTTCCTGATTATTGATTAAATGACAAGCCAAGCAATAAGATTATTATATGGAAAACTAATGTCTTTATTGTTTTTCTTTTAAAAAAACTCTACATATAATTTTTAGTTTATCATTTGAGAGAATGTTGTTTACATAAATGATAATTTTTCGTGTAGACACAATCGATTTTTCGGTGTAACTACTGCTACTTTTATTCGTTTCCAGTATTGTACTTGTATCAATTATCATGTTTAACTTATATCGGAAAAAGCGCGCAAGACTCGCAGACGGATTATGTCCTTGAAGAAGCGAGGCACGCCTAGGAATTGCATGCTTGTAATTATATATCGTTACAGAGCGTTCTTGAGCCGAGAATTGTTGGCAGAAATAAACAAGAAGTCTAATTTACCAAGTGTCTTACTGTAAAGTATCTACTCTGATTATACCAATAAATGATGGATACGGGTTCGCAGTATGAAGGCAGAAGTGTCAAGTGATTCGATGTTAGTTATACGAATTCTGGAAGTCAACAGGTTCGAAAATATCAATTTTCGAGAACCTATATCTATTTGTATCGTCATTACTATAAGAAAAAGGAAGATTGTGTCCTACGATAAAAATTTACTCCTACTCTTATGCACAACTCTTATCGTGAAAAAGCCAAAGTATTAACTTATTTTTATGACTTTGAGAAATTTGCGATAATACTATTCTTCTGTTTTATCACGTAGATGGAGAGATATTCTTATATTGTTTAAGCTTGCTACGATTAATTATTCATCTTTTCGTCTTTTTAAAATTATATGTAACTTTATTTTGGAATCATTTTCTGCATTTAACTTTCATTAACAATTTTCAAGCACATGAATTTTGTGTATTATATGTTAGATAAGCAATGCAAGTTGCAAATTTGTTTTTGCATTCAAGCTTTTGAAAAAAAAAACGAATGAATGTACTTTATATTAAAAAAAAAATCCGCTTCTATCTTAAGAAACGCTAAGACTCTGGCGTTAAATATTTTTCCGCTTGAAATTAGTATCGATTAGGGATTGTTTGGATAAATGCGAACGGCAAACTGAGCGGCAACGCCACATACAGAAGCATACAAATACAATAAAAAGAAAGAGAGAAAGAGAAAGAGGTATTATTTCTACACGAAAGCTGAGATAAAAGTATATATAAATAATATATATATATATGACAAAGTATATATATATATATATAAATATATATATATTTAGGTAATTAGAATAAAAAATATATATGTATATGATTGAGAAAAAATGAATAATTATAAATATGACGTACACTTACACATATACCGACTCGAACATCGCATACAATCGCATCACTTAACATACATACAACTTACACAGTACAGAGCAATACGTGATACTTCTGTGGAGGACAGGGAACAAGAAAATAATACAAGTGCCAGGAAGCATTCCTAGGAAACTCGTTGTTTTACCGTCTATAATGTTTTTCTTTCTTTTTATCCTCGAAACGGATGCGTATTATATCCTCTCTATTAGCGAGGAAAATGCCTCGCGATCCATAGGATCGTTCCTATGCTGTCTGTATCTAAATCTATTGAAGCTGAGCGATGAATTACGCGAGTGTAGATGTAATTAGTATCATTTCTCGAGTGGAGAACCGCGATAGTGTCAAGCGTATTGCTGAAGAAAATACCGCGTTTTTTTTTCATTTTTTCTAGAAAAACTCTGCATGCATTTCCAAAAGTGTCCTAATCAGTATTTTGATTATAAGGAAATAGCGAGTGTTCCGATATCTTTTATAACAAAAAGCTTAATGAATTTGCAAATTAAGAGAAGTATAAATATTTTGCTTAGATACTTTTAACTAAAATATCATAAATAAATAAATAAATTTGGATAATATTTATATATACGTACATGATTGGTTTACATCTTTATATCAATTTTAAATAAAAAGACAAGTTTCCGTCGAACTTATATTATTATATCCAGACGTTTAATATAAGTCGCAATATTACACTATATTATACATATAATCTAACAACAAACAATATGCATATAATTTGCAGAGACAGCGCTATTCACTTTAATTTTATTAATATAATTAACATGACACTTGATAGTTTTTTGTGTTTTAGATAAATAAAAGATAAGAAAAGCAATGATAATTACAAAAGATTGACTACAACATCAATCGATATTTTTCAATGTATTTTATTCTTTAAGTAATACTGAGTAGTGAGCAAAAATGAAGTGAACATCGCATTCGTGTCCAAAAGGCTTGACACTTCGCGCATTTTCGCTCTCGGATTCGACGAGAACTAAACTCATAGCGTGTAACTCGTCTCCATCTCGTATGAGAAAACATTAGCGGAGTCCCTTTGGAAGTTTTAGAAGTGATTCCCACTGTTTAATCGTCGCGCGACCATGATTCTCTACACGTAAAACGAAAAATAAAATAAACGTTTCACCGGCAGTCGAGTGCTTCCTCGAGAGGTGTCACGCGTTACTTTCAACGGTATATTTCGTACAAATACTATACTACTTTTAGACGTAATTTGTAAGCTTCGTAGAGTGAAAAAAGGGAATTAAGCGACACGAATGGATCGTGGCGCGGACGAGCGCGATTTTCACACGAGAGGAAGCGGTAACTTTCGCTTCTCTCTTTCATGAAAGAAAGGAAAGAAAACAAAGTTATCACTACGGCATATATCGTACGTGTTCTCGCACGCGTATATTCGATCGGATTTTTGTTCTCGTTGCACACGCTCGTCCCGTTGCGGATCCGCGTTTTAGAACCGCAATGTGTTTTTCACAGACAACCGACGTAAATATCTTGCGACCAAGCGCAGAAACCGTAAACGACGTGGTAGGCGCACGTCGTTGTCTTGTAACATTGTAAATTACTATAAAATGGCGAACGTTTAATAAATTATTTGATCAAATTCGCTGGACGTCTCTTTATTGCCCCATATTTTTCTCCTTTCCATGTTATCGAACAAAAGAAATGTAAATTCTTTAGTTGCGATATTTAAGACGGTCAACATGATAGTCAACTGTCTACTAAAGATCATCATTCTTTCATCATATAGACATTGCCTTTCATCATTTCAAAATTAATTTTTTTCTTCAAGAGAGAGAGAGGAGGGGGGGAGGCAAATTTTGCTAAAAAAAAGTATTCATAGCTAAAAGCAGCAGATATATGTATATATAATATTACAAGAAAGAATTAGTTATTTACGATAGAATTTCGTTTATCCGCAGATTTATTAACAGTCACTCAACATTCAATGAATTGATTTAGAATATGTATAATATGTAATATGATATATGTGTCAGGACTAATCTAGTTTAAAGAATCGAAGTGTCTCTTAGTTTTCCTGCAACGTATCATCTTTTTATTATAGTTTCAAGACGCCGCAAGCATAAATTAGTTCCATTTAAAAAAGGGACATTCGACGGGGCTCTCGTTCGGGGAATATTTGCATGTAGCCCGTTCGGTCGTCATAAATTCTTCGACTTCACGTGGGGTTAATCCTAGAATCATGAATGTCGGCACGAACTTTGCTCGTTCCCGAGGATTACGCAATGATGAGTCGTCCCAGCTATATAGGCGGTTTCAGGAAAGAGACCGATCGACTTCTAAAAAAAAAAAAGAAGCAATCGTGTACATACGTTAATCAACCGAGGAAGATGAATCGTTCACCTTCTGCGTTTCAGCCCTTCGGCATTTCCGTGGGAACTCGTCCAAAGAATTTATGAATTCACTCTATTGTTCACATATCTCTCACGAGATTGAGGACTTTTGAAATATTCTGCTTTGTCTTTCATTTTCTATTTAACTATTCGAATAGCATTTATACATGTATATTTTAATAATTTTATTGATTTGATTAAAAAGCCATTCCATTATTGAAAATTTGATTAAAATCTTAAATTTCAAAGTGATTTTGCTTTTCATTGTCCATCATAAATTATATTATGCATTTTTAAAATCCTAAGTCATAAGGAATTTTTACATGAAGAAATTTATAATTGAAGAATAAAAGTATATTGATCATTTCAAATTTTATGAAACAATTGCATTTACTAGAAAACTGACAAATATATTTCTTAAATTTGTTCTTATATTTATATCCTAAAAAAGCTTAACTTCTTGAAATCGTTAAATCATTCTTGTATGTTCCTTTTATTCAGATGAAAATCTTCGAATAATTCTCAACTTATAAAATAAATTCTGAGAAATATATAAGTAGAATAATTTTTATATCTCTCACAATCGCAATATATAATGAAATTCTCTTATGGCAAAAACTGATAACAGTGCGTGTTCAGCAGAGACCAATCATTATTCACAGTCAACACAACGCGTGACGGAAACGGCATGAAAGGGTCAATCCTTAGAAACAAAAGGAACACAGAGAAAGAGTATCTTGATCTCTTTCTTTCTCTTTCGCGGGCAGGACGTTGCAGAGGACATTGCGATCGCGGTCAGTGGCGGCGACAGTAACGGTTTTCAAGTTTTAATCCGCGTGAGGGCGAGAAGCCTAAGCCGAAAAGCCCGCAGCCACGGACGTCATCACGGCCGCTTCGTGCTCGTCCAGCCGCTCTTTCAGATTACATTAATTCGATTAATGGATGCCGTCCATCGTCGGTGGTGGCCGTGCGGTGCGTACGCTGGATTTCTCCTTGGCCCTCCCGTTCGCTCGCCGTTTTCGCTCGCCTGCCTCGAGCTTTGATGGAAGACATACAGTTCGTGATCGAGGAAATACGTTATCGACATAATGAAAAAACCGACCGCGAGATTCCGAGAAGAATGCAAATTCGATTACATTTGTGATAATTTATTATGGATAAATTGATGTATTCATTAATTTGGTAATTTTACATTTTTAGTAGAAAACAGAATAATGATTATAATATAGATTAATAATTATATATTAAATTATAATATATAATAATAATTATATTATTCATGATTTGAAAAGAAATAAAATATTATCATTAATTACTAATTACGTTTTAAGGTGCTTATTTAAAATTAAACTATTAAATTACTATTACTATAAAATAGATGATTAATTTAATTTGAAATATTAATTTCAACTTCAGTTTGCGATTGCGTTTCAAGTCCGATAAATATCTTATTGGCGCGCAGTTTATAAAACTGAAATAATACATTTTTGCAAAAAATTGCATTTCGTATTATTAAGCATTAAGATTCGCTTTGACCGCAATTAGGATTACTTTTATTATTAATTAAGTAAAAAGTAGATTTCAATATTGCTAAAAAAATCTCAAAATTAGAGTAGAAAATATTCGAAATCATTCTACAGAGTAATATATATTCTGAGAATTAGCGAGTTCATTCCATTGCAAGTAATGAATAGTTAATGCTAACGATGGTAATCTCCGGCTTTGCAAAAATCCGTTTGTCCATCGAGTAAATGAATAATTAATTGGGAGATGGTATTGCGATCCAAAAAATAGTATCTATCGTTTTTATAAAGAATATAACATTAATAATAATGTTTTTTTTCGGATCGGCAATCTACATACTTATAATTTACATGTTATTATTCAACGACACGGGTGATTAGAGCGAAAAATATTGGATGGAATTGCATGGAATTTTACGCATATATTTGTAGTATGTGATTTGTACGATGACTGGTATAAAATCGGCTGTAAAAATTATAATCCATACGCGTAACTTTGTATCACGTCGCATGTCTTCACACATAGTGCTATAGTTGCAATAAATATTATAGAAGTACAAACGTAAATAACGCTTCTCGCGTTTCTTAGTATTCTTCCGCATAGCGTAATAAGAATGTATACGAGTGTTCGTAAAGCGCGAGTCGAGTCGAAATAAGGTTTCCAGGTTTCCAAATAAAAAATTATTAATATCTCCACATGAATGTTTGCTATTCGATTTAGTCTAGTTTCTAATATCTAGATACACATATCGAAGAAAAGGCCGTAATTTCGTAACAGAAATATCTTTTACGCTTACAAGATATTACAATGAGAGAAAAATGTATCAAATTTTAATAATTATTTGTTTGAATAGAGAGTGCCAGTTGAATATTTACTAAATGTAAACATATATTTATTTGGTACAAGAATCATTAATTTTATTTAACTAGTATTACTTTTTATTTAGCAAATATTTATTTTCCGTAAATGTTACATTATTATTTAAACAATTGTGGAAGAGAATTCTCACGAAGAATGCATAATATACATGTATACATATAATTTCCTTCCACAGTTTAATAATAAAGTAATTGAGTGATTACAAAAAGTGTTCAAAAGAGTTCTGCTCGAAGGACCATCAGAACAATGTATCTGGCTGTGTTCCAAAATTGAGTGCCAGTGAAAATCTATATTGCACGTAACGTAAATGGTAGCATTTTCAGTGCTGGCAGTAAATTTGGAACACAATCCTAATTGCGGCTGAATAGCGACCGACTCATTTCGCGCGGCCCAATCATACACGATTGGGCGATTTCCCGATAGCTAATCCTCGTGATTTAGGGAGCCCGCGTATCGGTTAGGGGCTTCGCACACTAAAAGGAACAGAGAACAAAGAACAGAGAGAAGAATTTCAACCTATCAGAAACTGTGTATTCCACAATACATGATTTCTGATAAGTTGAAATTCTTATTCTCTGTTTTCTGTTCCCTGTTCCTTTTATTGGAGCCTGTGTGGAGCCTTACTATTACGATGGAATTTTTCTGTTCGCGCGACAGGTTCGCGCAAGAAACTTGTCGAACATTCTTCTTGTACATACAGACAACCAAATGCGTGCTTATAATAGAAATATGCCTACAATTATTAAAATTTAATTTTTTATCGTGCCAGTATGTTGCGTTTGCGTGATATTTCGATCTTCTTTTACGATCATAAATGACAATGTATCTCGAGAAGAAATTGTCGAACATTGTGATCGAAAATGCGAATGAGATGCTTCTTTCGAATGTCATATTATTAAGCGTTATTATTTCAGTCGCGAGATATTCCTTTGCGTGCGAGAATGCCTCTCGTATACATCCTAAATAACCTTCCCCCCTGATTTTTGACGGTGAATGCAAAGGCGAAAGGCCGCCGAAAGAAGAGTGCGTTTTAACGCGACGAAGTAGCGTCCTGTGAAAAGCATTCCAGCCATCACCTGCACCCAAATGCCATAATTATGTTTCTTGTGCGCCTGCTTCTGGTACGGAGCGTTTGGATATTTTGCCTGTTGGAGGACAGTCTTTTGGCGTAAACGCCTTCTGTTAGACTGCAGGGCGCCTTTAAACGGCTCTCCGTTTTCATGCGCCTTTCATCTTGCGCGAGTATGTCGCGCTATCGCGTTTGTGTCGGCACTTTTGACCTCACACTACAAAATATCGCATAGATTTAGATATATTATATTTAATACTTTTACAGATTTAAAGTAAACCCCATATTTCTTGGCGAAAGTGGATTAGGCAATCTTTTTCGAGTTCAGTTTTGCATTAAAAAATAATTGAACGTACGACTCTGCAAATTTTGTAAATGAAGGATCCATTGAGGTAAATTTATGACAATAATTGGAATTATATTAATAGAAATTTATTAATAGAAATAATAGAAATTTAATTATTGTTGAAGAATTATTATTGAAATTATATAAATTCTATTACTATTTCTTATGTATGAATATATATTTTTTTATAACAATTCACATCATGGACGTGCTATTTAAAATAATGCTTGTACAACGTACGTATAAAATTATCGAACTGGGTAGATGCAGCATAATTAATAATAGATACATAATAATCAACATCGCCTGATTCTAGGACAATTTTCTAATAAGGCGAAAATATATACTACTTCTAAAAATATACGAGCAGTCGCGAAGGTGTTGAAGGCATAGCACTCTATCAACGCTAAAATCATCGTTAATAAAAAAGAGGCTCCGAAACTGCATGATTTACAGGGAGAAAAGAGCACACAACGAATACTTTAGATCAACCGGATTCACGCTCGCCGCGGAGAGATCCGCGGCTCTGACTTAATTCCTCAGGACCTATATTTATCGTATCTGATACCAGATTTCGAGCTGTCAAGTCGGACGAGCCAACGAGGCCTTTCCACATTGCGGTCCAACAGGAGTTTGCGTGACGGCAACAGACGTTGCTCTCCTCTCTCCATTCATTCCCTCCCTCCTCGTCGGTCTCCCTCTTTCTTCCTTTCTCTCTCCCGCTGATCCTCTCGTCTGATGCGTTTTTTCCTTTTTTCTTCCTCGACCGCCAATTCGACGGCGCCGACCAATCGAGCGGCAGAAAACTCGCTCTATAAGCTCTGCACGCAGGCGGACCGGGTCTTCTCCCAACGAAATCGACGAAAGAGGTACCTTCTCGCCCGCGGGGATCGCCGTGAAATAATCCGCTGATAAATTCCTCGAAGATCTTTCTCTTGCAGCAGAAAGGCAGAGAAGCGAGCGATTCTTTACGATCCGCTCGAGGCGGTCGATTCTTTGAATGAACATGTCCCATTGATGAACAACATTCGATTGTTAATTCATCGATGCCGTTTGCGTCTTCCTTGATTAATAACTTTTATACGAGATGTTCCATAACGTATTTCTTAACAGGACGGTGATATTGAACAGATAGTATAATCGAGAACTGAGATATACTTTCTTATCCAAGACATGTTAAGACGTCAATAATTTAATATTAGGTTACGAGCGATTGTAAAAAGAGAATTTTGTAATTATAATTACTTGAATGACAGATATTTTACATTTTACTCCAATTTTAAAAGCTAGATAAACAATGACCCATATTGTTAACATAGATAATATTTTATTAGCACAATTGACATTGTTTTGTAATGTATATTGGTTGTAACTGTACGTATTCTAAATTTTAATTAAGCAACACCCTAACATATAATAATATTGATTTAAGAATAGATAGAGATAGTTCAATATTGCTCTCACTAATTTTATTTTAGAATATATACAATTGTAACAAATATATAACAAAAGCAGCGTCAATTATTCTAATAAAGTATTATTTGTGATATAAAACATTTACTTAACTTTTAAAATCAGAGAATACAGTAAAAAATATTGTTTAAATAATTATGAATATATTTATTATCATTTAGTGTATTTCATTTTGATTTTTATAGCTATCTTTTCAACTTTTGGATGAATACAAAAATACACGGAATTCTAGGACAACAGTACAGACTGTCAAATGCTCCAAAAAATATATCCTAGTAAAAAAATTTTCAAGAATCAAGGAAAAAAAAACAAGTTTTTATTGAACAACTAACAAAGGAAATAGCTATTATAAGACTTGGCATTGTTATTTATACGCTATAATTATAGCACATAAATAACAGCGTCGATTCCTGTATGGTAGCCTTATTTGTTAGTTGTTAAATAGAAGAAATCTAAATTGTCTTTTGATTGCTTTTTATTAAATTATTTATTCGAAGTTCCTAGTTTTTTCCGATCACTTCTATTTTTAATTCTGAATAAACTGCATAAGCATAACGTAGCATAATTGCCTGGACCAATGAGTATGACGTATTATATTGATTTACATTAACATGCTCATTGACAGTTTTATACTATACTATGCTTAAACACTTTGTGTGCTATCGTCTTAACAATAAAAATCACAACAGAAAAAAATATCCAATTATATCTTTCTTGGAGAAATCACTTCTGTTCATCGAATATATTTTGATATTCGGAATACATCATATATTTTCACTGAATATGTATTCTATTTATTATTCAATCCGTCATTTACATTAATTATTCAATAGTTGTCATAGCATATTTGCATCTTTATGATATTATATATGATATGACGAGCCTTAGTAAAGTAATAAATTTTGATTTTTAGCACTTTATATTTTACAATTTGGATTGTAATTTAGAAATACAAGACAGTTCTTGTTAATTAGATTCGGTTAATCAAGACATTACTCAAATTAATCAATGGTATTCAGCAGTAGGTTGCGGTGTAAATGGAAATGGATTACATCGAACAATATTATGTCTGAGTATATAGAAGCGACGATAGTGTAACATAGGAGGACACAAACTATAATGTACATGCATCTACAGTAAGTAGACAAATTAATGCGAATATACATTGTTGCACTAACAAGGACGTAGAAGATTAATATGTTATACATATTATATATAAATTCTAATCATGGAAAAATACTTGAAGACTTTCCGTACAAACGTAAAGGATAAATTATAAAAAAGATGTACTAGACAAATAAATCATTTTTTATAAGAGTGTACTTTCTATAATCTTTGGAATCTAATTCTAAAGAATAACAAAGAGTGATAAACCAATTATTGAAAAAAATGGCTCAATTATTAATTTCTAAGAGTGAAATAATTTCACTCTTTAAAGTTCGATAACAAAGATTTTAAAGACTTTTGTTATTAACGTTAAATTCAAAAATTTCTTTTTCAAAAAAAAAATATTCATTAACCAGTTCACCGCCGTCTTCGTTCTCAATTAGAATCTCGTGCAATCGAAAAGCAACGAAATCCCAAATCCAAACGAGCCAACAGGTTAACGTTTGAAGCCGCCGAAACGCGAGCGAAATAAAAGGAAACAAGAAAAATCACGCGCCTGTCCCGTCCTAACCCTCGAGGGAAGCACCCTCGGAAGTCCACCGTTTTTCGGTCCATGGTAGCACGCGCAACATCCCTTCGCCCTGGATCTACGATCCATGGACCAGTCTTGAGTGAGCGGGGAGGCCAATGTCTCGTCCGATTGGCCCGCGCGATCTCTCGCAAGCGTGCGAGCGAGAGTGACGAGTCGTTGGTCGAACGGAGATGAAAGGAGGGGATCAAGGGGGAGGGGGGAGTAGCATCGGGGGTTGCGGGGCGCAGAGGGCCCGCCACCGGAGAGGGACTCGCAGCAGTTCGGATGCGCATCGTATGAGGACGGTGTTTCAGTTAGCGGCGAGCCGCTGTTGAGGTAGGACTGTTTTATTGCCGGTTTCGCCGGTGTCCGATCGCAACCGAATTCCTCCTTCGTTTATTTTCGCGCTACGGAATTCGTCCGTTAATTCATTTCGTTGCTCGGCTCGAGACGCGTTTTTCGACGGTCGTTGGGTGAAAAATTCGTGGGTCTGTTGAGTGAGAAAAAAAAGAATAACTTTTCGAATGATGAGTCAGGCGGCTCCTTGGACAGCATTCTTAGTTTCAGTGTGAACAGTGCGTTTATCTTTTTCGCGAGTCTAAGCGTATGGTTAAATTCATCATCGTGTCGCGTTTCAAGTCTTGGCCAGTGCCAATATAATGTAAGCCGTCGCGAGTGACAGAGACGGATTCAGAGAGACGAACGACAGAAATTAAACGTGCTCTGATTTCAACATGACGCGAAGCGGAATCTAGAACCGATCGCATCTCAGTCCCCCTTTCTATAGAGGGGAAAGTGAAGGTAGGAGGGAAGACGAGGAGACGTAAGAATCTTCTCGTGATCGTCAAATCGTTAAATCGTCAACGATCATCGTAGCGTACCTCCGCAGAGAGGCACAACAGAACGAAGAATGGAGCGGCATTTGCCAACAGCGTGCAGCATGACGGAGAAACAGTGTTCACGCCGATCCTTCCGACCATGGATCGTCCTCGCGACGGTCCTGTTTGGCCAGCTGCTGCTTTTGCAGCAGGTCCGCGGCGAGATCTACACCAAGATGTTCTCCAGCCAGCAGAATCCCAGCGATCCGTGTTACGACGAGGATCGGCCACGCCGGTGCATACCCGATTTCGTGAATGCGGCTTTCGGCGCAACCGTCGAAGCATCGTCCACGTGTGGCACCGGTGGACCTACCCGCTATTGCGACGTCACTGATGAGCCCGGCGGCACCACCGGCATCGGTCACTGTCACGTGTGCGACGATAGCACGCCTCGGCGACGTTTCCCTGCCAGCTATCTGACCGACCTTAATAACCCGAACAACGTCACCTGCTGGCGCAGCGAGCCGCTCGTCAGCTCGCAGAGCTTCTCGGCGCCTCCCGACAACGTCACCCTGACCCTCTCGCTCGGCAAGAAATACGAGCTGACGTACGTCAGTCTGCAGTTCTGCCCGCGCGCCGCCAAGCCGGACTCTATCGCGATCTATAAGTCCATGGATTACGGCAAGACTTGGCAACCGTTTCAGTTTTACTCATCGCAATGCCGCCGGGTCTATGGCAGGCCCAATCGCGCGACTATCACTAAAGCGAACGAGCAAGAGGCGCGGTGTACTGACAGCCATCGTTACACCGGCGGAGATGGTCTCGGTCCAGTCGGCAGGATCGCCTTTAGCACTCTGGAAGGTCGACCATCCGCCGCCGACTTCGATAACTCACCGGTACTGCAGGACTGGGTGACCGCCACTGATATTCGAGTGGTGTTCAACCGATTACATATGCCGCAGCAATCAAGCCCAGATCAGGTACCGCACAACGGCGAGGAGCATCACGTGGCGGCGATCGGACTGGAAGAACTGACAAAGCGAGAACGCGAACGCGAGGAACGGCTCAAGAATCAGAAGAACGTGATCCTGCACGTACAGGATCCGCTAGTAACAGCATTACCGTCGGTCCATCAGGTGATCGCGCCCCAAGAGATGCAGTCGAACGATGCGATCGACGCCGCAGTCCGAGACATGGGCTTCGTGCCGGTCACCATCTCCACGACCACGACCACGCTCGCCAGCGTGGCAATGAACGGCTTGGGTCCGGCTACCGCCACCATGGCCCATCACTACGCGGTCTCGGACTTCGCCGTGGGCGGCAGGTGCAAGTGCAACGGACACGCGGCGCGCTGTATCCCCGGCAAGGACGGCGAGGTCGTCTGCGAGTGCAGGCACAACACCGCTGGCAGGGATTGCGAGCGGTGCCGACCCTTCCATTTCGATCGCCCGTGGGCTAGAGCTACCGCTAGGGATGCCAATGAGTGCAAAGGTTCGTTTCCGATACTAATTCAATTACCTAATAAGAAATTCAACGCATGTTGTTGAGAATGAATGCGTTGTTCAATTTAGGCAGCAATGATTGAATGTAAAATTTAATATCTCTGAATTGGCTGCATATGTTACAGAATAAAATCTAATGGCAATCATTGCAATATTTGGTCTGAAACATTACTATGTTTGTTATTTTTTATTTCTTTTACATAACTTTTAATGCATTTGTACATATTGCAATGAGTTACTCTCGGCAACATATTTAATCAACGGATAGAATAATGTCCTAAATTAAACAATTAAAAATTGGAACTGGTAATTGAATAACATCATTAAATGTAATATGGGAAGAACGATTTTGCTGAAACGTCTAACAAGTTAAGTAGTTACAGATCTAAAAATATTTTTGTCGATTAAAATAATTATGTAGAACGTTCAAATTGATTGCTAAAATGTTTACAACATTGCTTGTCATATTTGAGATTCCTACATAATTACTTTGATAGTCTAATAAAATTATTTTTAGATCAGTATTTAGTTAAATATTTAAATACTTTTGCGCAAAATCATTCTTTTCATGCGACATTTTATTTTTATTGAAGAGCTTGTTAGCTCTATACTTTAATCTATACTTTAATTTGAATTTTGATTATATAAATTGAAAACTAATTCAAAGTATATATATATATATATATATATATATATATATATATATATTTACATATACAATTATACTTACATATACAAACTATTTCTATAGCATGATTTTCCTTCTATTAAATAAAGAAATTGAAATACTTCCAGTTCATTAGTTTAATCTGATAAATCGTTTTACTAAAATGTATCGGTTAGTTTGTTGTTCAGTAATAAGCCTCAATCGAAGTTAGGGGTGCTTGGATACTAACGATTATTCAAACTACGTGATGTATAACAGCAATTTAATCCCGAGACAGAATGCGAATTTGTGTGTGCAAATGCGGATGCATTTTCGAGGAGTTTAAGTTGAGTTATATAGATTTTGATAATTATGTGTATTATAATCGTCGGGAGAGAGAGAGAGAGAGAGAGAAAGAGAGAGAGAGAGAAAGAGATTCAAAGCCAAGCAGAATTATGTGATTGGAGATATACGAGTTCTGTGATGAAAGCGGATGCTATGAGATTCTCCAAATGATTGATAGGTATACCAATGTCTGTTGTGTGATTGCGTGAATGAATTGACCGTAATACCATTGTATATATCATTGTACAAGAATTAGGGCACGCAGTACATTAATGTAATAACATCCAAGTATACTACTGTATTAGATGAAGTGATATGATGACTGTAAATATAACGGTAAAGTCTTTCTCTTTCTCTCTCTTTCTCTCGTTCTCTCTTGTATTTTTATTTGTTCCATAGAACATTGTTCCTTAAAATACTGTTTTATCAAAATTTATTGAGTACGTGATATTATTCTGTGAGAAACTTTAAAAAAATATTTCTTTATTTAAATTAGTTTGGAATTTTATTAAATTTAGAAAAAAATCATATTTAATTCAAATTGCATTGATTAAAAAAATTACACAAAAATTTGAATTATAATAACATTTATATGTTTATAATACAAATGCAATATATAATACATACACAAAAAATATCAATAAATATATCAATAAATATGTTGCATGGCTTAATTGAGAAATTACTTTGCTCTCTTTTATTTAAAGTTCATATATTTCTATTTAATATCAAGCATATTATTAAGAAGTACAGAGAGCAACATTAGCTAGAACAACATTAGCTGATCAAATATCTCTATTCGATCGGAATCGCCATGTTTGTAATAGACTAAATATGAGTATCGTGTTTACGATTGCAAAATTAAATGAACAGAGATGGAGAAATAGCTCTGAAGCTGGCTAATTCGTTGCAACTTGCGGGCAATATATTACTTTTGATTATACAACGAGGAGAGATTACCTTGAATATTAAACTGGTATCTATCACTTTATGATTGCAATATCATAGTAACTAATTTTTTTACTCGGCGGCTTTAAAGCTTACTACATCTATTGTGTCGGAACCTTATGTTTTGGAATATAATCTGTAGTGATGCTTCAAAGTCCGCAATATTTCATGCCGTTGAGATACAAAGTAAGGCTGATATTTTACATCGTATAACAAGGTTTTTCAAGTCTGTTGATGCAGAACAGAGATTCGATGCAGAACAGAGAGGTTCTCGGATTTCTCCTGCAGCAATCAATTTAATTTAAAAAATTTACCATATGACACATAAAATATTATCCTTATTTGGAAATATCGTCACGCTTTACGATCGCGCGAATTCTTTAATTAAATTTATAGTCAGTATTTCCCAGGAGAAAATTTAATTGGATATTACATTTTTTTTCGCAACTTTTGAATGCTCAACTCAATACGAAATCTCTTTGAACAGAATACGGCTGGCTTTAAATGAAGCCACTGAACCTTTACAATTCCATTATCCGTATGGCGAATTCGATAAATATTCCGTTACAGAGTTTCTCTTTGAATCGCAAAGCCCGTGTTTCAGCTCTTGTTAGCGCAGATACGTCAATTCGCGTTTTCTTTTTGCTCATTCTGCAAACGTTGCTTCTCTCGATTCGTCGCGGATTTCAAGGCTACGGCAATAATCTCATATTATGAGTCTCTTCAGGAACGCCAGGCGTATCTAACGCCCGTTATTCAACGCCATATTTATTGAATTTCGGGATCGGGGACCGTATGGGGTGCGCATCCGGCGCGGCGCGCGTATGGCTCTTTCGAGAAGTAAAAAATAAACATCGAGAAGAAGAGACTCGTTCGATTCCGCATCCCTTCTTGTCTATTCGTCCCCTCCGATCTCTCTCCTTCCCCCTTTTCTTCACCCCGCGCATCCTGCGTTCTATCTCTCTTCGATACGATCCCAGGGTTAGGCCTCTCGAGGCTCACCCCTTAATTCGAAGCGGCGAAGCGTTGCCCCGGTATCACGGAGGCCGCGTAGCCGAAATCAAAAACGTCGGAGGGTAAAACCACCCTCCAAAATCGTTTCGAATCGATAAGGGACGCCACCAGTATTCGCGCGCGCGTCCCGCGGTCTGGATTCTCGCGGGGGGTAGAAATGGTAGGTGGAGGGCAGCACCGCGGCGAAAAATGTAATCGGATTTAATTGGATCGACGATCGCGAAGGAGCACCCTTGTTTATTTTCGGAGAGACACGATGCCTGGCGCACACAAGAGGCAGGAGAGGTGCGATAAATGGAAGGCGCCTTTAGACGCTCAGAATCTGCGGTTTTTTTTCATTATCAGCGAGCTGCGAGCTTCTTTTTATTCTATAACTGAATTTCGATTTCGCATTTGAGTTTTAATGCATTTTTGTTACAATTATTGTTGTGTGGCGATTAAATCGTTACAAGTATTTATCTTCGCGAATTTGTTGATGCGAGACGATAGACATGTACGCATAATTACATATAATTACACTTGACGCACACACAAATATATTCAAGAATGGCATGAATCATCGGTCGCGAAAACGAAGATTTTTAAATTCATAAATTTCTTATGATTATCTCGAGTTCTTCTTTATATTAATCGCAAATTACAAATTAATTAGAATGCACATTAAATATGTATTACATTTTGATTAAACTCTGCTGTAAATATGCGATTAAGGCTCGTTTCGACCAATATAGTTTAATTTTAATCTCGGTTTAACTAACTCTTCATCTTTTTCCAGTTCTGAGAATTAAAAAAAGATAAAGAGTAAGTTGAACTGAGATTAAAGTTAATCTACATTGGTAGAAACGAGCCTTAATCATCGCGTATTTAAAGCAAAGTTTAACTGAAATGTAATGTACATTTAATCTGCACTCTAATTAATTTGTAATTTGCGATTTGTAATTCGTCATTTAAACGATTGCTGTCAGCGGATGTAACAGAAATTTTTTAATTTAAGCATAACAGCGACGGATATAAGCATAATTTCGTTGGCAACATTAATTAAATTATATTTAGAAATATGTATCATTCTGTTTTCATCCAGCCGGAAAAAAAAAGTGATATTGATAGTAAAATATTACAAAGCATTCATATTATGATGTATTTGTTTTCAAAAAACAAATAAGCTGCGAAAATTAGAGTGCTGGTTAAATGTAAATGTTCGAAATATTTGATCCGTTTTCGATTTGAATTAATTAAATAATTGACTTGAAGTGAACCATAGCTAATCGTTCTCTACGCTAGTTAACGCAATACCGTCCGTAATTGGAAATCGCTGGACAAGAAAGAAATGGTGAATTGTGTCAGTTCAACAATGATAATTGCGATTAGAAAACATAAATCAAGCTAATTAGTTATGCTACAGCTGTTACGCGCGCTGTGCGAATGCAAAATGCGAAACTGGCCAGTAGAAACTAATCGTCTGCAGGAGAAATGCAAATTATTATTCCTGTGAAAAAATTGACACGCCACTTTTGAACGATCGATCGAATCGACGAAAAATCTTTTGCGTTGGTCGATTCCGGTTACGCGTTTCGACACGATCGGTCATCCGTGAGCAGATTGTCTCGCGTGTGGAATTCCCGCAGATTGTCGCGCGAGCTGATTCTCCTTCGTCGTACATTTCGAATTTCTCTCGCTCCATTTCGATATTGTGCTTTCACGTGTATAGATAATCGTCGGCCAACTTGTCCGTTTCGAAAAGGCGAATATATGTATATCGTGGAAAAATGTTTGTAACTTCGATTAAGTCAAATACGCGAGCGGTCTATTTTTTTTTTTTTTAGTGAATTTGTGAAGGTAGTTTCGTAAAACATGGAACGTATTGCGAATGCGGTGTATTGACATTGTCTGTTATTTCGCGCAAATCGAAAAACTCGTGGTTTTGCATCTGAGTATAATTAACCAATACTAAATAGAAGTTGAATCGACAGTACTGTTTGCATACGTGAAGATGTGTAATATTTAGATAGAAGAATTCATATCGGTGTACTTTAAACTCTGTTCAAACCATTTATTTCAAAGGAATTAAAGTTATCTTGGAAAAGAGATTTGAATACTACGTCGATTAATGTAAAGATTCTTAAGTAAGAATTTGGACCGCCATATTTTTCAGAACCTGCTTAAGACAGAATGCTTGAGATAAAATGAGAAAGATATATGTATCTTATTTTCAACCAAGCAAGTCCTGAAAAACGTATGATGTTTAATCTTTCACTTGAGGATTTCTAGATTAATGTATTTAGTAATTAAATATTCCTTATAATTAAATATTTCCTTTAAAATCATTAAATGCACGGATAATTTTTATAAAGGGATACTTTTTAATAATTTTGTAATACGATTCTGTTGGCGGATATCATCCTTTTGGAAACGCTAAAATTAATCTATCAGATAAAACAATTATATCACTAGCCCTTGTTTTTTGAACCAGTAATTTCAATCGATCCCTGCCAGAAGTATTTGCATCCCCTCTGCAGACGTCTGCCTGGATTATCACGCGCAAAACGTTTTCCGTTTCCCCTTCGTTTCGATGCCGATATAGATATCCTACATATATAAATGTACGAACATGCGTGCGAAACGTCACCCGCGCGATAAATAAAAAACCTTTCCGCATTACAGCGCGTTATGTTCGAAGAAATGTCATCATTAATTATCGCGGTTAATTAATTTCAGACATGAGCGAAATTGCGTGCAATCGGGCGTCAAATCAGGATCAGTGCCCTTTCCGTATATCTTCCCTTTTTTATTCCCCGGACATCGGTTATTTTCGATTAACTCGTTGTATCGAAAGGAAAAAAAAACGACGCTATCTATTAATTAATACGTGCCGCAAAACGCGCAATTTCTCTCCGTGCAAAATTGCGCAAATTGATACACACTTGATGAACCGTCGCTTCGTATTTTCAATACAAAACATTGATAACTCAATTGATCATTTTTTTCAATTTACAATGATCGAAGCGATATTTGATACGATTGCAAGACACATTCTTTTTGTGCAACTAAAACTACAGATGGAAAGAAAGTGAAATAAGTAAGTATTATCGAAAGTTTTAAAGAAGGAACATTTACAGTATTTTATATTTTGCTATACATTACACTCACTAAGAAAAATGTCTAGTTGAAAATGGACAAACCAAAAGCTTCTGATTGTTAATAATTAGAATTTTATTTATTTCAATTAGAATTCTACTAGATTTAATCAGAAAATTCTAATGTGTCCATTTATAATCAGAATTCCAATTAATTCAACTACATATCTCTCTCTGTGCAGTGTATTTTCAAATATTTTTAAAAAAGCGAGAGTGTATAGTTAAAATTCTTGATATGAATCTCTCGACGTATAAAAAAAAATTGTACTCATAAAATTAGAAATAAAATTACAAGAATATCCCGCGCGCGTTTAACGATTCTTTATAATACGCTGAGTAACTTCGCAAATGTAATTGGCAATTGAAATAAAGATAATTGAAATGAGACCATTACTCAGAGGCGATTACGCGCAACAATTATCTTTTAAACAATCCATTTAAGATAATAAGAGGCGAGAGTGATACTCTGGTTAAAAAGCGATTTGAGATCATTTATCGGTCGATGCTATACAAAGCGTAAAAGAGATACGTTAGGATGATTAATACTCTGCTAGATCTCTAACGAAAGAAATAGGGACGCATGCTCGTGTCAGAATAATATAATTACATCTTCGTGAGATTGTAACACTTTTATAACGGCTGCAAGAATAGCGTTAATAAAATATATACCTTTATGGCCGCGGGTACATTTCTCTATAACGCACTTCATTACATTGATCGTTCCTCCAACAACCCCATGAATAAACATGATGAAAAGAACGATAGCTTTGCTGCACTCGACAAACTTATAGGAAAGATCAACAGTCAATTATAATGTTCTATGATGTATTTTACAATTCTGATTATAGAGAACTTTTTTTAGCTCCTTAACATTTACTATTTGCACTGAGAGAAAAATATTATATGGTGACCATAATTGCATAGTAAAATAATTATAAAGCTCCATTTTTATGATATTATTACTGCTGTAATATAGTAAATGAGACCAAGTATGTAGTTCTCTCAAACATGAAAAAATTGTACTATAAATTACGATGGTTTCAAATATTAAAATAGTAGAATATTACTACTTAAATGGTAAATAAAATAAATATTTTTATTCAGTAAATGCAATCGCCATTAAGTCAATACTTATTTTCTTAAATTCACTTGTTATTTATATGATAATAATATAACAACTAAAAAATATGTTTAAAAAACTAAAAATTTTCGAGCAGTGCGTATTTGCTATTATTAATAGCAAAAAATGACTGTAAATTATATATAGTTAAATTATCGTAGTCGCAACCATTTTTTTCTTTCAGTGTGGAATAATTCTATTTTTACTTAAAATTATTTGAAAAAATTAATTATGTTTATTGATTACTATAATAGCTTTAATAGTTCCTTGATATTAATGTAAGATAATATTATAATGAATTTTCAAATCTTATCTTTTTTGTATAGTACAAAAATAGCGAATAAAACTTTAGCATAAAAGTATTGCATGAATAAATAGAATAAATGAATTTATATATTTACGAACAAAAGAAATTAAACATAGTTAACTTACGCGTAAAATAATTGAAACGAGATAGGCTTATTCCGTTGAAATTCTATTCGAAGCTCTACGATTGATTGTATTGACGATACTTGACACTATATATTGATTATTCTTCCACTGACCGCATGCGTACAAGTATCACACGCAGAAGTTCGATACTCTAGTCCAAGTTCGTCTGAGTTTAATATCTGCTGAAGTCTAACAAAACTACAACTACGCAATAGATAACGATTAATTAATGCACAGATGACACTAAATTTTTATTTTATTTTAATAATAATAAATAATTTTATTTTAAACAGTTGTAATTTTCCTTCGTGCAGTGATGTTAACTTAATACAGACAGAGATGCGAGTGGTTTAGGCACACCGGCCGGTTTCTCTCCGTAACGTACAAGGCTCGCTCTCGAGGCGCGGCGTTAATTTGACGCGGCGTGCCGCGGCGCCCGTTTACCGCAATGAGTTATGTTCTCGGGGGCACGTTTATGCGACTCGAGCAGTCGGCGCGATGGGCAGGGAACCCGCGTGTGCTTTTCTCCCTTCTTTCCCCGTTCCTCTCTCATGTTCCTCGCATGTACGAGAGCTCTCGGACTCCCGCGACATTAAGCCAACCTCGATGGCGATTTTACGGCGTTTTTTGCGATCAGGTGCCCCCCCTCTCGGATACGAGTATTGTACGCAGGGTTTTACAGCGCGTTTTAGGATGTTATTTGCGTCACGGTGCCTTTGCGGTCGGGGAACGATATGGTCTGATATCTCTGCGGAATGTTCACGTGAAGTCCATGTAAAGGGCGATTATGGAAATTTATCGCTCTTCTTACGTATTTTATTTGGTCACGAATTAAGGGATGACGCGATATGAGTCGGATTTAGAAGAGACAAGTATGACATTTCCGGATACTCGGTGTTATATCTCGTAGACGAAACCGTCTGCATGTATGATAAAATTTATTTCTTAGTCGATTAACAAAAAAATCAGTTAAACATTAACTGATGTGAAATATTGCAAATATCTCTTGACATAGAGATTAAGATTTATGTTTTCTATATGTCTCTAATGGGCTTTATACCCAATAAGCCATTACCTAAGTTTCAAGGCTTAAGCAGTAAGTTGACCAATTACAATTAAATGTGAGAAGAATAAGCAACTGTAATTGATCAATTTCTTACGACTCAATACTTAAAGCTTATGTAATGATTTTAAGTCTTCAGTCCATAACATTTACTTGCTTTTCACTTATCCTCTTAATCTATAATAAAATATATCATTAACATTAAGTATTACTATTAAAAAGTTTACATTAAAACTATTATAATAAACATAATAAAATATAATTAATATTTTTTAAATAATCAAATAAAATAAAAATTAAATAAGTTAAATTCTAAATAATCAGTGTTAAAAAGTGAATTAATGCATAAATATATAACGGAACAATTTTCTATTTTGTTTTTTCTATTCGATTCCTTCTAGTCTGTATCGGCATAAAACTCATCTTATATCTCGATCCCGATTACTTCAACACAAACACAAAAAATTCGATCCGTTTCACGCGATGATCGAGTCCGGATGAGAAGAAATGAGGAACGTGGGTGGGCCTGTTGTCTTCGCGCTCTTTCTTGTCTTCCTGATCTTTGACATTCGTCGCGCTCCTCCTGACGGGAAGTTATGCGAATTTGTTCCACGCCGCAGCGTGGGGGCACTCGACGATTTTATTACGGAAATCCTTCTCCAATTAAGCGGTCGCTATGGTGATGGCTATCCGCGAGTACTCGCCAGGAGTGCACGTTGCGTCCGTTGCGAACGCCATGGTAAAAAAGACGAAGGGGATGGCGAACCCTCCCCTTCTTGCTCCTTCGTATCGCAACTCTTGAAAAAGAGAAGAGCGGCAGCGGGATGCAGGGGAGGTAAAGTGGATTCCGCGAGATTATAAAACAGGTCGCTGCCGGTGTTTCGCCAGCAGCCAGTATTGCTGACTATCGCCTTTGTGCACTTTGTACTACTAATTGCACGGACGATCTTAAGCGTGTATCCGTTAGTTTTCTCTTTTTTAGTCACGTCACGATCTACACGGCGATAACGTCGACGAAAATTTCTTAACGCGAGCTTTTCTTTTCTTTTCCAGTAGGGAAGAACACGATTGAACGTATCACCGAATGCATTCGTGAATGCCCTTTCTTCCTTTCGAGCGAAGCAAACGACAATTTTACGCCCGCATTTGATTTCTTAACGTTTTCCAAAAGCGAGAAGTCTCTCGAATAGCAAAAGAATAGTTCGAATAGTTGGCTTTTTCGCGCCACAGAAACGATAATCTGCGTTCCAAAATTCACTTATAAAAAAGAGAGAAAAAGAGATGATTTCTTTCTCTTTTTTTTCAAGAGAGAAGACGAAATCGAGACGAATACGAGTGCAGACCTCATGAGCGAGAGAAAAAAAGAAAAAGGAATGAGAAAGAGAATCAGGAGGAGGGAATAGAAGAGAGAAAGACGGAACGGGTTGTAGGTAGAGCGAGAAGAGGGAATTAAATTACGTTTTAATTTCGCGGCCATTTCGCAAGCGCGCGTTGCGCGACGCGATACACCAAATATCCAGCGCAATTTACATTTTAAATTGGAGACTTCTTGCGACGAACTCAGGGAGGTTCTGTTGTCGGCGCCAACGTTGACTACAAAAAGCGTCCCCGCGGTTATGAATTTGTATGAAAAATTGTGGCCCGCGCGATTGTACCAGTGTTACAAATGCAAAGATATCGTTTGAAGAACTTTGGCAAACAATCGTTAGTTAAAGATGAGTCTTTCTTTGTATGCGATTCTTTGAAGACAAAGCTAGATGGAAGTAAATCTTTGCAAATACTTGTGAGTTTTGAAATAGAAGCGTGCATTATTTTTTTATATTACTAGTCTTTTAATATTAATAAACGATAACGATTAATATTGCGCACCAAAAGTAAAAGTACAAAGAATGTTGTAACATAAGAAGAGAAAAAGTTTTGAATTAGAATCAACTGTAACTTAATTCACATATTATTATGCTTTTTTTATACAATAAATATCTGAAAAATTTGATAAGTTTTTTGTATTTACTATAGTTGTATTTACTATAGTTTAACAATATATAGAAAAAAACGGTTGAAATATCTAAAAGTTTAGCTAAATATAGATCTGAAAATAAATTTTGTTAGACTATCAAAATAATTATGTAAGATTGCAATTCAAACTGATTGCTAGAATGTTAAAACTTTTTGCAGTAATAATGCTCATCGTGATTGAGTTTCCTACATAATTATTTTGATGAACCAACAAACTTATTTTCAGATCTATATTTATCTAAATTTTTAGATACTTTAATAAAATCATTCTTTCCATATAATATAAAGACACTCGCGTTCATTATTCACTTTCTTGAAATTTTATTATTTTTACGCGAATAATTCACGTAATCTATTAATAAACTTGATTCAACTTGAATCCAAAAAATATAAATATTCTGATTCGTTTTTTAAAGATTATACGTTCTCTCTTTCTAATTGTATACGAAAAATGCCAGATGACATGGGACAAAAAAATATAATAAAAAACGTTAAACATAATTTATCTAACTCCATTTAAATGTCAGTAAGAGAGCTCGCTACGCTTTAATCTCTGGTGTTTCGAGAATTCTCTCTCGTGGCGGCTATGTCCAAGCTTCACCGAGACTTGTTTCGCTGCACGGCGCTGCGCCGAAGTCGACATGATAGATTGTTTTCACTCTTCGACGCCTCTTTTTCCCGCCGAGGAACATCGAATTCTCGAGGACGGCCAAGCCTCGTTTCGATGCCGCGAATAGCCGCCGCGTTCGTCCTCCACCTCCTTCCTAGTCGGTCGACCGTTCTCTCTGCCCCCTTCGTCGATTATTCTTCCCCGCGGCGCGAGGGCGACGTGTTCTGCATGAATGGAAGTCCTCTGTTTACCGCGAAATGAATGGTTCCCCTCATATGCACGAAGATGTAGCTGATATTTACAAGGTATCGAAGCTTGTACTTCATAAACAAAACCGAAATTTTCGTAAGTGTCTTCTTCAAAATCTGTCTAGGGGATAAATTTTCAGGGAATATAATATTAAATCTAAATAGAATTTTTATTAATTACTACAAACTACGATTGAAAATTTTCGTGACAAAATTTTAGAATTAGAGGAAAGGCCTCTATTATGAAATACCGAGTTTATTTTGGGTAAAATGCTAGAAATCTATCGGCAGATATAATAATTTAAAATAATTTTAATTTTAATTATAATAATAAAATAATTTTAAAAAATAATAGATTATTTTGAAGAGAATTTAATAAGCTTTAAGATAATGTAAAATTTAATTCAAATTTTATTTTTTTTTATAAATTAAAGAAATGTAAGAAGTGAGCAAATCGCAAAGTCAAAAAATTGTGCTCCTAATATGAGATGTCTCGAGAAATCGATAATAAAACGCAAAGTACATCAGTATTGCAATTAAAAAACTTTATTTAATGTTTCTAAAATACAAATAAACACAGCCAGTGCACGTGCAAAATGAGTATGCGATGCATTGTACCTAGCTAACTCGTTTTTAGATAGATTAGAAGTATCGCAGAAACAGGCACTCGATTGTCCTTTTTATTATTGTACAATAACATTTATACTTCAGCAATTATTTTCTATGATATAGGAGTATAGGTTATTCATATTAGAAATACTTTGGCTATCTTATACCATATTTCCATGCCTTACGATTTTATGATCATCAAATCTAATTTTTGTAATTAAGCAATTCATATCGTATTTTTCTATTAGTATGATCTTACTCTATCACCACATGAAGAATTTATTACCAAATATTTACTTATTAAATAATAAACAAAGTTTAAAAGCTCATCTTGAAGACATCAAAATTCTAAAACCTTTTTTTTTACAACGACTACAGACACGATCTAATAATGAATTTTCCATTAAATAATTTTCAATCCAAGAACAATAAATTCATAGTGGAACCAATAGATAGCGTTTATTAGTTTAGCGGAAACGTCGCTATCTCATTTCTTTAGACGCTTGTATCTCATAATAGGGGCTTTCCTCTATTTATTATTTAAATTAAGATAATATAGAAATTTATTTTATTTTTATTTTATTTTGTAAAATAATATAAAATAAATTCATATTATTAATCATCATTTATAATAATTTATTTTTCTTGTTTTCTGAAACTGTTTCTTTTTATGATTTATTTCTAAAACGAAGATGAAAAGCGAGAGTATTGAACTGTGGTCAAATTTAATTGACTTCAAACGAGTCAGACCGTAATGGGTGTCGCCAAGCACACTGGCCGCCGCAGACAACATGTCTGCGAGGTTCTTGAAGGAATCCTGACCGACTCCAACTCCGTCCCGTGGTCAACAGCGACCGCATATACACCTACACAAACGTTCACGTGCTTACGTGTGTATACATGCGCTGGCGGCGACGGCCAAGAGAAAACGAAGGGCCTGTCGCTTCTGTGGAACCGTCCTCGCGGATGTGCGGATAATTGCCGAAAATATGGACCGCGTTTGTGTTGCCAAAGTAATTTGCCGGGTTATTATGGGCGCGGGAAACTCGAGTAGCTCCTGTGGCGAGTAGCACTGTTTGTATTTGTTGCTTGTTGCATTTCGAGGAATATCCAGTAGAATGACAGAGTAACATGTGTAATAACCCGTGGGATCAGAATACAGAGAGTTACAACTGTTTTCCAAATTTAGATCCAGTTACACAAGTGTTAATTAACTTTATTCTGTGGCAAATAAATTATAGAGAGAACCGACGAGATTTTGTTTCATGAAATTACGAATTCCTAATATTTCAAGTTAGGAGTTGACTTTATTCTTTTAAATTAATTCCTTTAATTTACATAAGAGAGACTCTCTGATAGATTAAGAAATATATTTAAAATTCTATAGATGAAAATATCAAAGATATTAAAGTAGAATTCCAATTGAGACATTCTTCAAATATCAAATTTGTAAACAAAATACAAAAGTATGTCGAAATTGATCATTTTTCGAGTTTCTATTAAGGAAATCCATTTTGTATTCACTAAGTAGGCAATTAAATTTACATATTTACTTTTTGTAGAAAGTCACATTAGATTCGAATATGCGATTCGAATATTCAAATTATACAAGTTTTCATCTCTTCAAATTTTAGTTGTCGGAACGTTAAAGCATGAGGTCACCAGTTGCGTCAAGGCGGAAATGCGATTGGAGGCGGTCCTCACACATACTTACGTATACGCAAAACACACGGGCCGAGATTTACTGGGCCGGGCCTCGTTCTCGTTGAAAACGCATAACTGTGCGACGTGCACGCGATGCGCGACTCTGGTCCCTTTCGTCTCAGCTTCTGATCTAAATCACTGAGTCGGTTTCATCTCACGAATAGACGCGCAGGAGAAAGAGATCGAATTTCCTGGAGGGTGCTCTAGAGGAGAGATGGGCGCTATACATACGCAAAGATTGAACTTTTGTTACTTTATCGTGATAAATTGTGTACGATCTTTGTAAATGAAAAGGGTAACTCTATTTTAAAAGTAAAAGCGTAAAAAAATCGTTTAAATAAACTTAGAGATACACTTAAACGTCTGCAATTACACAAAATAGAAAGCTCTTTGACTGTGATCTTTTTGTTATATTGTTTTTCGAAAATAATGTTAAGACACTTCGTGTAAGAAATATATCAGACATACGTTATATTGAATTACGTAGTTATTATAAAACTGTGATTGATAATATACAAGTCCTCTATGTCTCGAGGGAACGCTTCGATTTATAATTAAAGCGGTTGAGAGGTGATAAATAAAAGTCGTTTAAACTTCGCTGTAAGCAGAGATGAATTCTGATAAATTATTCTACTCTCTGGCATCAAACGAATGAAAGAAATATTACGAGCATGAATATACAACATGGAGTTTACAAACGAAAGCGCCACTGTGCTTTATTGCAAATTTCTTTTTATGAAATACATGTGCTCTTTGAGCAAAGTGTTGTATAAATATTTGATGTATAACGCGAAATCTGAGAAGAAAGAAGTAAATGTGACAAGTAATAATGTGTGTTTTGGCGAGTCACTGTTTGAGAAACAATAGAAATAACTAGTGTAACGCTTTTTTCTTTGCACGAAGAAATTAATAAAATATTATAATTTGCAAATAAAAATTATAAAATTAATGTGGTATAAAATAAATATAATATAATATAATAAATTGTATGTGTGTATATTAAAATAAAAATTACAGAAACATCTTCATTGGAACTTTAGGTTGCTTTTTTGAAATTATTAACAATTAATAAATAAAAGCGAACTTATAGATTATTTTTCATATATAGTACAATTATTTTTCTAAAATTAATATAACAGAAATAATGACAAAATATTTTAATTTACTGCTTCTCAAAGTCTTATTCAATATTAATTATTTTTCGAACTTAAATGAATTCACTGATTATAACTTTACTGACTCGCAAGAAAATATTAATTAATTTGAATACTATATATTTATTTGTCGCATAAAATTTCGGCGATTTATCGAAACTTGCTCTGGAAATTTGCTGAGATTTTATGAGACGAGAAGAAGTTATGATGGGAAGAATAACATAGTAATCATTATGAAATACAAAATAGTAATCATTATAAAATACAAAATATGAATACACGCGTAAATCAAATTCTCGAGAACATAACACAATGAACAGTATTCGCGTATGCTGCAGACTCCATCATTATGCTCCAGAACCATCTGATCATCGCAGCTCTAACATATCCTAACGGTATCGCAAATTAGCCGCGTGTTATAAGCGAGCGAGCATATAATTGCGGTTTCGAGCACAATGTATTGCATTTTTAGCTACTGTGACATAAATCCGCGATTTATTATCCAGGTCATCCAAGACACTTCCTGAATTCTGCCAAGAATCGAACACTTCCATTCGCGGAGAGAAAGCGTTATTTAAAGCTTGGAAAAGAAAGTATGTCTTTCATATTACATATTTTAACGATATTGCATAGTTCCAGATATCATCGTTATCAATCAACTTTGTTCGCTCATAAATGAGTTATCTCACGCCCCGATGTCACCCATTTATTTCAAGGCAACCTCGACAGTATTGTATGTTTATTAAAAAATGCTTTAAACGGAAACGATATTAGGTCGCAAGATAACTCGTTCACGACTGCTAAAGGATTAATTAAAACGCAAACAAGAGAAATATTTAAATAATATGTCTCGGTAGTCGAATTAGGAAGACATAATTCGGGAAATCCGGATTAGAGCCTGCAGATTGAAGTAATAAATTATTTATAGTTTTTAAGATGCTTATTAGCATCAAATTATTAATAGCTTTCTAAGACGCTTATTTGCATCAAGAATATTAAATTGCTTGTCAATTAATTTGTGATATTACTATTTCAGCTTCAGTTTAAGATCGTGTTTCAAGACAGACAAATATAATCAGCGCACAGTTTATTTAAACAGGAAATTATACAAATTCATAAGAAATATTATTAAATGTGAAAAATCGCCTTGATCGAATATGGAATTTTTCATGTGTGAGGAATATTTAAATTACATTATGTCGTAAAAATTGTTACATATACAATATAATCAGTACTTTGAATATGCGCACAAAAAATATTTTTTGAGAGATATATGTATTTTCCGGAAAACTAAAAATGGATATCAAAATGATTTTTCGAACGTTGATTGGTTTTAGAAATATCTTTCTGTTTTCCATGGCAGACACGATATTCTTCGTAATTAAACGTCGAATTTCAGTACGGATTTCGTGAATATGTTCGGTGCACTCGCGTACACATACGCACACGCGTGTATAAATAAATTCGCGAGTTGCCACGCGGTCTATCCACGCGTTCGCGCGAACGCATTCCTAGCATTCCAAATTACCGCTTACCTTATACATTGTCGTTGCGTAATCGTTGTTGCGTTATTGCACACAACTGTCGTGAATCTCGAGAATGTACGTGTGAAACGCTCGCGTTTACACCAAGTATCTGTTTCAAATTAGAGAGCCCCGCCTCTGTATGGGATCGGGTGTATTAATTATCTCGTAAAATTTTTGCCAGAATACGAAATGATTATAATAAACCTCGAGCAAAGTAGTAGTTTGGCAGTTTTAAAAGTCGCTTTAAATTTAGGCTTACGCAAGATTAGCGTTAAGAGAGTTAATTATGCGTTAAGATATACGAGTTTCGTGTAGATATGTATGTACAATGTCGAATTTGCACGAAGTGCTCTTAAAGATTGACAATATCTACATTAGATATCTTTAGTTATGACGTCAGGAATTAAGAAAGTACGAAATACCACCTTTTAAGTAATTCCGCTTTATAGAAATAAAACATTTCATTGAAACGTTACGAGAATGTACATATATTCAACAATTATTAACGATTTTCCCTCATTTTTCTATCTTTGATATTATAATTCAAGATATCTGTCACAATTATTGCCAGTATTGAAGAATTTGATCGATGAAATTTTGATGGAGTGATCAATCTTATTATCTTATTCTACTTTATTTTATTTTTTATGATCTGTTCCTTGCTGAAATCGCGTTTTTAAGCGCATTACGCCATCGATTCCGTGCAACGGCGCGCAACGAGAAAACACTCTCGGCGAGAATCAGCCGCATCTTACCGCGTTAGGATCGTGTAGAGATTCTTAATCCTATACACTGAGGTTCCAGAAATCCCAATGCAATTTGTCGAGTTTTTTTCGTGTTTCTAAACTTTTCTTTTTCTTATATATCTCGAAGTTTTCCTTAATTCTATCGACTTTTACCCATTATGGATTTGTTTCTTAATCAATTTTCCATCAATTGAAAAAAAAATCAATTGAAATATGTTCATTTTTACAGAAGTTACGGCAATAATATACGGTACAAATATGGATGGAATCCCGAGTGTGCATATCAAGAGTAGAAAAAAAGTGTGTATAACTAGGAACTTGATTTTCAATGGTAGAGAGGTCTAGCTTAATAGACGTTATGTATAACTAGGTTATATATAATAACTTAAGTAAAAGATTAGATACCATATGTTTGGTCCGCTATATTTTTCAGGATTTGCTTAAAATAGAATGAGATAGATTATGCATAAATAAATAGAACGAGACATCCACGCATTTCCTTCTATCTTAAGCAAGTCCTAAAAAATATAGTAGACCAATCAGAAGTTGTCTAAACGATGTTCAATGTCTTACTTGAGGATCTCTAGGGTCGTGCACTCGAGATCGTAGCAGCCAAGCGAGTGATAGAGAGAGCTGAAGGTAGCAACTATCGTCGCGTGTGCTGTTACGCCGCGCGTACGTATAAATAAATCCGTGAGCTGCCACGCGGTCTGCCGTGAAGCACGGCACGGCGTCTCAGGCTGTGCGCATTCGTTGCTGTCACTGTCGCTGTCCGTCGCTGTGCTGTCTATCCTTTCGCGCGAGCTGATCTGTCGTTTCGCCTCGTCTCACTTCACTATGCAGAACCCGGTAGACGCATTTTCCTCACCGCACAGGTGCTTCCGCGATCTCTGGGTATTCTCGTTCGGACGCGGATCCGCTTTCCCGTGCACGCTCTTGGATCTCGCGACGGTTTTCCGAGGGTGGCGAGTAGGAGATGTTATTCCATGTGGGAAAATATATGCGTTGATTTCTAAGTAAATTTCTCCACGATATTTATGAAAGAGAATATATGATATTTTATTAGTATGAGCATAAAATATCGTAACGTGATAATAATATATAAAGATAATAGTAATTTATTTTGATTGATTTATTTAGATTGATTTGTTATATTGCTATTTTATTGTAAAAACTACATATTTAACTAGATATTTAACTATATGTTTAAAAAATTGATGATTCCTATTATTTAAAAAAACATGTTTTTAATACATAGAGAAAGAACAGTTTTGTTGAAAATGTAAAATTTTAGCTAAATACAAATTTGAAAATAATTTTGTTGAGTTATCAAAATAATTACGCAGAAAGCTCAAACTGGTGGCTAAAATGTTAAAACTTTTTGCAGCGTTGTTCTCATCATGTTTGAAATTCCTGCAAAATTATTTTGATGCCCAACAAAATTATTTTCAGATTTGCATTTAGCTAAAATTTTAATTATTTCAACAAAATCGTTCTTTGCGTGTTTTAATTATTTTCAGTTAGACTGATTAAGTAAAAAAGCTAAGATTGAAAAGATAAGTGTTAAAAAATGAGAAATCAATTAAAAATTAAATAATCGTAGAAACTGAGTTTATATACAAATAGCGAGTGAAATTGTTGTATTTAAATAAATAAATCATAATAGAGAGAATATATGTTAAGCATAATAGATAAAATGTTGAAGATAGATTTTTAAAAATTTTAGATTACTTTTCTACTTCAAATCAGAAAATATTTCTGTAAACAAACTTTATTCCCTCCGCGTTCAATAAAAAGAAAAGAGAGGAAACTGTAGAGCGAAAGAAATAATTGAACTTTGCAGAAGTTTCGCCAGCTTCTTCTCTATTATTCTTAATAATTGTATAAATATGTGTGAATTTTTTAGATTAAATATAATTAATATTGCTTTTATGTCTTATTTCTTACATTTTTCTATGCGTTTCTGGTTTAACTCTCGATTTTGTTATTATGAAAAATTTTCTGCCTGTCAGAGAACAATTTAACTTCTTCTTTACGCGCCATATTGTTTCATTTCATAATTTTTACTAATATCAGCAGCAGCAACAACAACAACAACAACAACAACAACAATAACAATAACAACAACAATAACAATAATAATGAACCTTCTTCTGTGAAGAGAAAAGAGGGGAGCCTCTCTTCAGTCGTCCCGAAATAAACTGCGACCGCATACTCGCGTTCGTTCGCGACTGCGCCTGCTCGTTCACCAGCTCGATTTATTCTCTTGCTCTTTATCGCGGAATCTCTTGCCTCCCTCCCTTCTTTCCTTTATTTTTGCGCACCTGCCTAAGCAGAAATTTTCGGTATGCAAACGATACAAAACCAGTCTATGCATCGCTCGGACACTGGTACTTTATTGTTACCTATATTAATGACTGTCGGTACAAGAAAACATTTTGTAAAATAGAGGCTCCTCAGTTCTACATATCAAAGCACAAAAAATTGAACAATCAATTTATTGAAAATGATAAACGGCGATTGGTTTAACCGAGATAGAGAGATTAGCCTTTCATTTGTATTACATGATAACATCGAATGTTTCTCGCGCATCATTTCGCGCATTGGGCCAAAGGTCAGAGAGCCGGTAAAATGAGCAGTCAGCTAGGGGAAACGAAGTGCAAGTCGGTTAAAGAGAAAGCGGAAGCCGTGTAGTGAAATTTATTCTTTTCATTTGCTTGTACGAAACTCCACGCGTGTCACCTCCATTGTTCGCGCGTACAAAACTGAGAGAGACTATCGCGGACGAACGCAGACGACTTCATGAAATCATAAAATGAATTATTACAGCCCCGGGAGTTACTCCCATGTGAGCCTTACAGACTTGTATAATGGGATAATCGTGCTCCTGGAAAGAGATTTATGACCGCGCACATTGTGTAAGAGAGTTATTTTCTTTTAATTAGTATTAGTGCGCTTCGAGTATAACAGCTGACTAATAATCGCCCATGTTACATGGCACTTTATCCATTGTCACAAAACAAAGGAGATAAAAATTAGAGAATAAATCCGAAATAAAAATAAATATATTTATCCAAATTTAAAATATATTGAATTTATAGATCAATTCTGAATATTTTTACGTATAATTAGACGTGAGCTTCTTACTGATCCTATCACTTGTTTAATCCAAAATTAAACTTCAGGGTAAGATATATTTCTTCGCCATTCCAAGAAGCAAAGATCACGATATTTTCGATTCCGTGACTCGAGTTGGTTCCTCGAAATATAATATAATCATAAATTTATTATGTCTTTTCTCGAGCATGAAAAATTTTTCGCAGACGGTACAAATTTCGTATCGATCGTATCGATGTGGACCATCTTGCATGCCGGACAATTTCCATCGCAATTTTGCAATTCGAAAACGAGAAAAATGTTCATGACGAACACGTTTGCAAAACCAGTCGCAGAATCGACGAGATCGTCTTTGGCCAGGATATCCTTAAATGGCCCCACCGTTGGCATCGCCTTTTAGAATCTGTCCGGCAGAACTCGTCTTGTCGTTGACTTTTCTCTTAGACGCCTTTGCCATGTTCGCTAATTCCTAATTCTTTGTGTTCTTCGAAAAGTAACTTTCAGCCAAAAACATTTTTCCAAATTGAATTTTTGTTAAAGTTCACAATGGAAAAACAATCAGTTTTAAGTTAAAACGAAGTAATTAAATTTTTTTACATTGATAAAAAAACAATACTTTCGCCTTTCACTAATTTTATTCTGATTAATATAATTTAATATAATGTTATGTAATATTATCATGTTTAGCGTTTTATAATTGGTGAATTTTAATGTTTAATTAAATGAGCAATTAAAACCATTGAGCCGATTTATGACCTGTGAAATTAAACAGATGACAGGGGAAAGCAACAAATTAATAATCCGAATAATTAATAGATTAGAACAGCAATTTTCTATCAAACGATGAGCTACTCATTGCGAGTGTCCACTCGCATTAATATCCATGCCAGCGCATTAAATTAAAGACGTCTATAAATATGTCAGCGCACGATATGTCTGCATTCGCTATGTTTGTACCTGCTGTTTCATTTTCTTTCTTGACACTCCAATCTCGATGCTTCGTTGCACGAAATACAAATTCATCTCGAAGTCAGAAGCATCTCGGAAGGTGATGTCAGAGAAAGCTCTTGACGAGATTTACGCACTATCATATTTTCCACCGCGTCCGATCAAATCTCTCCATAGGGTAGAGTCTCCGTATCTCCTTCCCCTTCTCTTCCATCGTAAAAACGTGAGCACTCCGTAAATCCTCAGCGCTTCGTCTTATTGTTTGTCGAGATTTTCTCATCCAATTTTCTTGCTCTTTCGCTCCCCTCCCTTTTTTGGAAATATCATTTCCTTCCGTCTGTCTTTTTTGCGTACTCTCTCCTCTCTCTCTCTCTCTCTCTCTCTCTGTCTACCATTCGCAACTGTCCCTCCGGCTGCAATCTCGGACAATCTCGGCGAATAAACTTAATCCATTGTTTCTCTATGTTTACGTCTTCTGCTTTCATTTACCCGATGTCCCGTTCCGCAAAGATTACAACGTCAAAATTAACTGACAGATTAGGTGACCCATAATGGAATCGAGGAATTAGAACGGATGCGATGCGCTTGCCACGTTATTATCGGATATCTCCATACCGTTTGCAGTGATGGCAATTCCGCTGAAACGGAAACGCGTCGCAGAATTGCACTCCGGGGAACGCCTAGCAGGAGCAATTATTATAGACGCATCTTCCCTACGCGCGCTATCTGTCTTCCACCGTTGATTATTCTCGGTGGCCGAGATCTGCCTAAGATAGCGTCTAAATGGCTCGTAACCTCCGAATCAAATGGGATCAATGACTGTTGCGCTGATATAGTTGACGAGATTGCACAGCTGTGCGTTCAGTATCGTCAGATACTGAACGCACAGCTGTTAGATATACAACTCATTAACCAGTCATTATTACTTTCATTTTCCTTTTCTACTCATTTTACAGCGTTTTCTTTAGATTTGTTATGATCATAAAACAAAGAAACAATAATTCATAACGGGAAAATCGTGAAATTTAAAAATTAATCTTATTTCTATATTTTATATTTATTTCTTAAAATTTAAGTAATTTCTAATTACTTACATATCATCTTTTCTATGCTCTTGAAATGTATTAAATTCTGACAATTTAAGTTTTAAGTTTGATAAAGTAACTAATGAATAATAAATTTTTTATAATTGTGATTACACGATTCAATTAATTTTTCAATCAAATTTAACGGTAAGGCCCTTCTCATGTTTCCCTTTCCTTTTATATTTTACGATTTTTATCATTTTCTAACTATGGAAATAAATCAACCATTTCTCTGTACAAGTTCGAGTACAATTCTGACACCTACACGTGGAGAAGGATTTTCGAGCTTTCTTAAACTTGTAAACCATCCGTTTCACACTCTTCTCGTCTTTCATCCTGTGAAATATATCCTTAACTCGCGATTTCGAGGGACGCAATCTCACGGTTTTCTGCAGCTTCGGATTACGGATATATGTATGTATAAGTATATACAACACTCATATATATATATATATATATATATATATATAGTATATATACTATATATAACACTAGTATATTACGTACGTACTACTACTATATAGTATATTAACGTACCGTTANACTAATAAGTATTAGAGA
>NW_012130066.1:5043028-5058305 GCF_000143395.1 Atta cephalotes
TCGCGAGTCGTAGTAGTAGTATATATNTAGTNTATAGTATANACANACTNATATATATATATATATATATATATATATATATATATATATATATATATATGTATAGGCACGTTCGATATACACCATATATTCTCGTGACCATATATGATATAACGCGCACAATAGATGAGGAGATACCAGTCTAATCTTCAGAAATCACAGTGGCTCGTAAACATCCGTCGATCAGCGCGTGGGAGTCAAATGAATTCGATGACGACGCCCCTACAAAAGGCGTAGCTCTCTTTAGGCGCAGCTCGCTTATCTAAATGGACGACGACGATTATCGGATCTCGGTTCGTTGTCTTCGTCGCGGCTCACTTGGCACATACGTAGCGATTCTCGGTATTTTCTGTTGAGACACGCGATGTGCTATCTCATGGATGCGTAATCGATTCTCATAGCGAGCCCGATCAACCGCGGAAACATAGCGCGTGTAGCCTGCAGCTAACGGAATGCGTGAACGGAAAACTTTGACTTCACTTCTTCACATGGTCGATGCTGGGTCGACTTCAATCGTCAAAGAACTTTAACTTTATCGAGAAAATGCCGATAGGCGTGGGGGCTCCGAGTTCCTTGTACCGTACTGCGTGCTGACGTATCTTTAACTCTTCAAGTTCTTGTATTCTGTAAAATCTTACTCTATTCCAAAAGATTGAAAATTGCGCTAGTCTTGAAAAAAAGAGTGAAAATATTTTCACTCTTGAAAGAGTGGCACAAGAGTGGCAGATTTTTATTCTTTAGGAATGAGATTTTACTCTTTTAGAATGAAAGTCACTCCAAGGAATGAAGTCTTTAAAAAAAGGAGTGAAATTCTATCTCTTTGAAGTAAATTTCATTTCAAAAGAAATCTTATTCTAAAAATCTTATTCTAAAAAAAAAAATGAAAATCTGCCTCTCTTGTTAAAATTTTCATTCTTGTTTCAAAACTGGCTCAATTTTCACTCCAAAAGATTTAGAGAGTATACTATAACGTATCTAGTACTATACGTAATCATTTGAATTCTCATTTTGTTTTGGCACTGAATACGCTATAGATTCATACTAAACACATAAAATGGAATCAGCGCGCTTACGATCAGCGGCAAATGTAACGTTAAATAAAAAATATGAGATCACAGCTCGTATTTATAGTCGCGTTTCTGCCGACAATCTCTCTTATGTAAAACTTATTCTTTGAGACGAGACACGGCTCAATAGAAATGAATCTTGAAATCTACTTGACATTTATATCATATTCATTATATTTGTAATTCTATTTATGATCTGTGATTTAAATGAGAAACGTTTTTAAATGTATCTATGTTTTTACGCTTCAATAATCGATTTTTTAGAAATCATAACGTAAACAAAAACGTTTTATTTTCTCTCTATTAATATACTATACATATAATATACATATTTTCAAATTTTAACAAAATTAGTGAAATTATTATTACAATTATTTTTGTGTAAAAAAAATATTGAAAAAAGAAAGATAAAGTTGCTGTTAAAATTATAGAAATGTTAGAATTAAAATAAAAGTTTTTAAGAAATTACTCTCATTTGTTACATATATGCGGAGTGAATACTATGTTCTTACTTACATTACCATTTCTCTCGGAGAATTTTATTCGCGGTAAAATAACAATAAACTTGTCATATTTACTTCAAAACATAGTGCTTTGCATGGAAAATGAATGCAGTGTGAGTGCAAACTTATTTCGAGAAAAGCTTCCTTCGCCAAAACGTTTGTTCAAGCACGTCGCAATTATATAACAGTATATATAATTATTTTATTGAATAATGAACTGTTTTTTATGGATTTTGTGTAACAAATTATTTTATGTGCACAGAGTAAGTATGAACAAATGACATTAGATGAAATAATTGCTTGCATTCAACAGAGAAAGTAGTTTTGCAATTGTCATAAAATTCTTTAATATGATTAATTTGTACGTTTAGATCCATAAGAAACTAAAGGCAAGACCAATCATATTAAATTTAATTTTACAACAGTTGCAAAGCGACTTTTTCCGCCAAACACAACTATTATACCTTATATCGTTTTTTAAAGCTTTGGATGATACATTATATTGTAATGGAATATCTGACTTTATAGCATCCAAACTGACGAAGATTCCCTGTTGTTGCTCCGGTATTCTAAAACACGATGTAACAAATATCTTTCCGTATCGGCGTATACATTAATGTATACCGTTTTTATGTTTGCAATAAAATTGCTAACGTAAGCTTGCGAGTTTCTCTCAGCCTTTCACCGCGCATAAATCAATCACTTGCCGCGTCGTTATCCCAGTAGTTCGGATCTCGAAGCTGGCGAGTAAAGTTTGCAGCATATCTTGATAATCATACATCATAAAGCACGCCTGGATTTATCTTCGGTCTACTCGGACGGTCTCCGAGTTATTTAGAAGCGATTTCAATACCGCCAAGTCTGAAATGGATTGTATCGTATCGCTGTGCGGCCGAATTGATCTCGCCAAATCGCGCTATCAAAAAAAGAAGAATGAACCGCTATAAAAGAGCTATCCGAATCGAATTGATTCTAATAAATTATCTTCTATCAATTAAGAGCTAATCGAAGTTTCCTATCTCCGTCTTCGATCGCGTTGCACAACAAGAAATAAAACAAATTGCCATCTATAAGAAATATATAGGTGTTTTCCTGCTTCCACGCCGGCTTAGCATTAATTAGTTTTTATCAATTAAACACTAAATGATTGTATTATTTTTTATCCCGGTACTCACAATAGTATGAACTTATAAAATTGCAAAGATTACCTCTTTGTTATTACTGTAGATTATAGACGTATAAATATAAAGAAATCCTTTCCAATTCTTTTGTTTAATAAATAAATTATTAGTACGATATTTAAAGGATAGTATAATTCAAATGTTGTAAATTCATAATGAGATTTTATCTTTGTTTGAGGGTGGTCTAGGTATTCTCATTTAGATATAATAGTTTAGTTAAGAATTTATAATTAAGAATTCAGGTATACTATAAGTAATAAAATGAATGTGCAACAATATAAAGTTGTTTCTATTGTTGCACATTCACATACATATATTAAAGATATTGCAACAATTCCGAAATGCCATAAACTCTATTTTGTGCTGTGCACTTATACGTACGGCAACACGTATACAGAATTGCACCTTGCACATAAAGGGTTAACACCTCCTACTCGTTTTCTCGAGAATCGGATCGCGCCACTCGCGTGGATCGACCGGTCTTAGCAGATCCGCGTAATTGGATCTCGATCCACGTAATGCCTGGAATCGTTTCAAGGAGGTGAGGCAAGAGGTGCTGGAAGATTTTTTGGTGCCTCTATCTGGACCGTCGCGCGATAATCGCTATTCGGTGCGAAGCGGAGTTCGATCATGACCGAGAAAGTATTGTCGATCTCTTTATGGTAGCGATGGGATTAAGCGGAAAACAAACTGATATTTTAAACATGGCAACCATGCTTTTTAAAATAATCTAGAAATTCAATTTTTTTTCTGCGCACCTATTTTAAATTTATCTTCTTTAATAATAATTATGTTTTTTCTATAAATGTGCAAAAATATTTTATTATATTGCGAGCGTTTATAAGTTCATATCTTATAAGAATTAACGAATATAAATAATAACATAAATATGTTAGGAGTTAGTGTGTACAATTTTTTAAAAGATATTATAATAAAGCAACAAAGTGGTATATAAGAAGTATTTTTAAAATCTCAAATTAATGTCAAAATTTTATGGAAGCAATAAAGATTAAGATTTGGATTAGGTTACGAGTTGTGGGACATCCTGTATCTCAGTCAATAAAAATGCTGACGATCGTTTTTCTACAACCCGGGGATCAAGGCGTGTGCGCCCGTATACGTGAGGTTGTTTCGCGATCAAGTACGTGACGCGGTCGAAGTTTCGTCCGCCATCGTTCTGCGAACCTCGAGAAGAAGGTGCTAGCGCATATCGAGCTATTAGCAGCGAGTAACTCGTGGCCGAGTAGCCGCTATCACCTTTGCACTTTACTGCCAGGTAACGCCCAACTTTTTGTCGCCAGCAACGAATTAACTTGCGAACGTTCGTGCTGGGATAAAAAGTTGTCTTTGCACAGCGATCATATGAAGTGTCTTATAACTTTATTTAATGTTATTTTCGATCTTAAAATGCAAGAGATTTACGATAGTAAGGCGATATATTTTCTGTTAAATCCTAAAGTCTCTTTCTCTTTTGCCTGGATTATTTAAGATTATAAACTTGCTGAAGATCGATATGTAATGTCGGATCTTGAATATCTCGCTTGAGATATTCTGTGCCACCGTCCCAGATTACGAAGAAGAATGCTTTCTGATGAGTCGATTGATCGAGGTGAGCGGTAATTAAAAAGGACCGCCGGTCGAAATCTAACGACTCGATCATATTAATCACACGCGGCACCTAATTCCCAACATCGATATCAATCTTTGAGGCAAAGCGGTTTCTCTTATGTTATTGTTCTCCTTGTTCGAGTGCTGGACCGTAGATTGATGGCTACCGAATTTGGGCTTCGGTCGATGGACAGGCTCTATCGTCGTTTCTACATGGTGTCGTCTTTCGCGAAAGAGGCAGAGATGAACGATCACGAAGATTAGTAGTCTTTGAGAGGGACATGCTTCCGCACGAGTCTTTATCGGTTTATTTTTCTCCGTTCGTTTTAAACTCGTTCGAGATTTCGGTACCGCACGATAGCGGATTTAATACACGACATGAGATATAGCTCGCACATTGTATCTCGGCTTTGCATAATATAAAATATGATTATTAACAAAAGTTAAGGATACGTAATGCTGCTTACCATCATACTATATTTTACTTAAGAATGCGATTACAAGTATTAAGATGATTATGAATTTAAAATAACATTGGATATTATAACTCCAAAAAAATATTCAACAAAAAGTATTTAACAAAATGTTTAATAAAATTTTAACAAACGGTGATAATAAATGTCATCATATATGATTGATGATATCATATATCATAACTATTTTTTTCTTAAAACATTTTATATTATTGAATGGTAAAAAGTAATTATAAATATTTATTCCTTATATGTATAATTGAATTATATAAAATTGCGTTATATAGAAAACAATATCTAATAAATTAAATAATATATTATACGTGATATATGTATATTATTTTTATATTTTAATGAAATGTATAAAAGAGAATTAAAACTTAAAAGAAAATTCTCATTATTGTCTGTTCCGCGATACTGTCATTGCAATTTTTAAAGTTTGTGCAAAGTTTAATATCTTTAAAATGATACAAGTTGCGTTTCAAAGAAGCGCAAACTCTGCCTGCGGAGAAAAAGTCCATTTGATCACATTGGCTTTTTGAAGCAATGACACGGCTGTTTTATTCGGTGAACGAAACTCGTATGAGATCAAAAGCAAAGGGTATAGGAGGAAAATGGTAACGAAAAGAAGCTACGCCGAATAACTAGAAAACTTGGAAAGTTTTCGGTCCATCGGATTCTTGTACTGAAGTATTATTGCTCTTAACCGAAGAGATATTACTTCTGCAACCGAAATCTCTTTTTATCATAAGTAAATCCTCAAATTTTCATAATATAATAGCTTCTGACAATAAGTTTTCGAATATTTAAGTTACTGATCTCAGAGATTTAACTAATTTATTTTAGTGAAAATACCAAAAAAAAACGTGTATACCTCTCTTTAAAAAAAAAGTTCCGAGATAGGCAGAGCGATCAATAAGCGGCTTAAGGATCCGAAGCGATAATAACCACTCGCGCGTGGATCTTCCCTGAAGTTTGCAAACGCGATCAATTGAACTCACGGATTTGAAGAAAAAAATGGGCAATCCTTTTTCACTCGGTAAACCGAACTCGTACGGGCCAAATGGAGATCACGCGTGAAGGATACGGAATGGGGGGAAAAGAAAGAGGAATACCTTCGAGTAACTAGGAAACTTGGAAACTCTCGGCACCGAGAGATCTCTTACTTACAACTGAAGGTTTTACGTTTTCTGGCCGACGAAAAATAACTTTTAGCGTGGAAGGAACGTCGCGGGAGGAAAGACAAACCACGCGGCGGAAACAGAATGGGTATCGGGGAGGGATCCTTCACGAGGACTCTTTCGCTCTCGGAACTCGCGCCAAGGAGTTTCAAGTTTCGCAAAGTCGTAGCTCGTTTCGGTCTTGGAGTTCGGAAGGAAGGAAAGGACGTGAGAAGTTTCGGTGGATCAGTGCGCTGTTCTGCTTCTACATCAGAGAAACAAGGAACACTTTCTTGCATGACACAAGAAAATAATTGGATAAAAAGCACACTGAGTTATCGACAATGTAAAGTATTTATTTCACGATTGCCCGAGAAAGAGAATAAAACTATACCTTGAAGTAAAGTTATACTATAATGATATAAAGTTCTTTTTATAAGGAAAGGATATCTTAATACTCGTATTAATATGTATGATAACAATCTTGTGTTTTTTCATATTCCTAAATAATATTACAGTTATATGATATATTTTAGGATAACATATTAGATAACTTTAAAAAATTTTTGAAAATGTATATACTGAAAAATATCATTTATCAATGATGTTACATGGGAAAAAAAGATTATGAAAATGATGTTAAAAAGTGATGAAACAAATATGTCATTTTTTTGTTTAAAATTTTGGTTTCATTAATGTTGTTGTTGTGGATTAACAAAATTATTTTCAATTAAAACAACGATATTGATTATATCTTTTTTTTTAAATATATATTGACCAATATAAGCAAATTGTTAGACTACTTAATAATGAAATTAATACTTATTCTTTATGGGCGAACGTGTTCGTTTGGACACACTCTTTTATTTTGTAAAATCAATTTTCTTTCATGAAACTTCTTGGCCTATAATAATTTGATAATATATTATTCAATTCTGAGATAAAAAATAAAAAATTGAAAACTATAAATCCAATATGGCAGATATAATTTTAAAAAAATGATTATTGAATTAATATGAAATTCTATTTTTAGGAATTTTTAATTACAAAGTAACATTAAGTTTTCAGTTTCGCATTATTTGAATCATCAGTGCTATGCAAGCAGTACACTGATTTCTAAACTAACTTCCAAACTCTGATTATGAACTCTGTGACTCTGAATTTTGCTTCATTGTAGAAGTTTTGAAATACATTTTCAGGTTGTATTCAAACTCAGCAGACCAAGAATCTCCTAAAAGTGAGTTTCATGATAATTAATTTTTTTTTAATTTGAATTAAAAAATTCTAAGGCCAGAATCAAATTCAGTGAAAAAAATCCGAAAATCCTTAGAAAATAAGGTCTTTAAATTGTTTTGCTAGAAAGCTTGTCAAAGGATTGAATAATACACACTGATTGTAAATTCATCGTAAATTTTCTCAAGTTTTTAAAATAACGAGAAGTATAAAAGAAGAGAAAGTTTTTTGCTACAATAAATGAATATAACAGGATCTATCGATCTCTATGCTTTCTCTTTATGGAGTTACTTATGCTGATACAGAAAAGAACAAAAAATCATGTTTAGGAATCCGAGATTGTGAGTGGCTAATAATCAATTCATTTTCATAACTTACATCTAAGCGGCTATAAATAGAAAGAAAAATGGTTGGTGCAAAAGTAGAAACTGCAAAGCACGCTTTTACGAGTCGCGTGCGAGGCCGCTTGAATTAATGCATTCTACTATGATAATTTACAGAAGGTCTTTGCAAAGTCTAGTTAAGCAGCACCTCATTTCGCAAATCATTCGTACGTGCCGCGATTAGCCGTGATAATCGCACATTATTGAAGGTTCGACGGAAATTAAGTGTCAGAGATGAAGGAGTGCCGTTATATACACGTGTCAGCAATAGAAAAATACGCTTTCTCCTGCGCCAGTGGAGATAGGTGTAGGTTGATAATTAGGGTGTTTTGCAATTCTCTCGGTGTTTTATCTCATGCGACGCGTCGCGCTTCGCGAAAAAGTTGCAAATGATGTAAGTGATACAGGTGCGGTATTAAAACGAACTGTCTGGTGCATCGTGTTGTAATATAGTGAGATATCACGTGCGTTTTGCATATTACACGACTCCGACAAGAATTACGTCCGCTACGAATGGATATTTCGTTGCTATACTTTGCTTTAAATTCGCATGTCGTCCTACGTCACATATTGCAATGCCATCAGTTTATACGACTTTATAACTTTGCGAAAAATTTGTGTTTATTATCTAATAAATGTTATACATTTTTAAGAAGATTATGAAAAGATATGGAATATGATATTATATTGTTACAAAAATGCGGATATTGCGTCTGTGTAAATCTCGTACGCCATTATTTTTCACAATGAATACACAAAAAAAAATCGGTCTTACTGAAATATCTAAAAATTTAACTATACATCTGAAAATAATTTTGTTGGGTTATCAAAATAATTGCATATAATAATTAATAGGATGCATAAGATGATTAACTTTTTACAACATTACTCATCATCTGCTTGAAATTCTTACGAAATTATTTTAATTCTTATATAATATAAGATCTCTATAATTGTTTTGACGACAAAATTATTTTCAGAACTGTATCTAGCTAAATTTTTAGATATTTTCAGCAAAATCATTCTTTCCATGTATGTATTGAATAAAAATAAGCATGCACTTTTTCAATTATAAGATTCATATATAAACGTCGTTCGCATTTATATTCCCCCTTAGAGATACAAGTAAACGAACAATTTCCCAATCACCCCAATCGGATGTTACGGGACAGGCCAATTTGTGCGGAGCCAGATTCCTGCAGATCGTAATTCCGCTGATATACAAATTCTCACGAGCGATCGCGTCGCCGAGATACGCTGCTCTCAGGAAGAGCGTTTCCATTACCCGAAAGAACGTGCGAGCGAAGAAATTAAATGCCGCTTAATCGTCCGTGAAGCCGAGATTAAATGCCCTGACATAGGGCGTCGATTCACATCATTACGTGGTGAATGCGAGGGTGGGGCGACCAAATTTGGTCGATCTCTTGGTCCTCTCGCAACGGGATTCGAATATAGGAGAAGGTTCCCTCCCTCGAAAGTGACCTGCACGACCTTCGGTCATTTCTTATCTTTACACGTGAACGCACGTGGAAGTTCGCCGTGGGTGTCCAATAAATTGGTCGAGTGGGCGGTGGCGTATTGTCTCGAACAGATTGACCGCTTAATCACGCACCCGCAGGAGAATAATTCAAGATGGTAGGTGACTCGATAGAGGTATGTAGGTAGATCGTTTTTCTTGTAACGAATCGAAGGATCAAGGTAGGATTAATCGGATATACTTTGTCGTTGCTTATCTAATAGAATTGACACCTTCTCCTTTTTCCTTTTCCCTCGAGTCTCTCAGCATTCGATAATAAATCTATCTATGCTTCATGTAGAGTGCGCTTGACAATCAAGAGCAAACAAAAAAACGTTGTAAAATCAGTAATGAATAGAAAATTGATCTTGAACAAAATATAATTGTATCTTTGAAATCAAATTTTTTTTATCAAATTCTTAAAATTCTATAAAAATGAAACGTTGAAATGAGATGCAAAATAAGATTCTATCATTTATATATTTGATATTCTGTCCGATTTCACTTTCATTTCTGTTCTTTTTCGAATTTTTTCCGAACGATGGGAGATCTTTCAACGCAATCTGGGATTCGCAATCACGACGGTTCAGCTATCGGCGACAGTAAACAGTGTCCTTTCCGGTCTTCTTTTAGTTACATTGCCCACGTTAGAACCCTACAGAGAACTCTCGAGAGAGCACGTAGACGAAAAAAAATAAACAGAGCTTGTTGCCATTCTCCCCCGCAAGCATTCTGAGACCGGACCCGAAAACGTTGACTGTTTATTTTCTCACCTCGCTGTGATGCTTCTCTCGGCAATTGAAACGTTTCTCATAATATTTCATAGCCCGCTTTTCGCCATGACGCATTGGAAGACTAATTCCTTCCTGAGTATTACTTATTGAGACGTCCATTCAAGAAGCCACGAGTCAACGAGTCTGATGAGAAGCAACCGCGGTCTTCAAAAGGAATCTTCGACGATGTATTCTATGTTCCTAGAGATTTTGAAAGCTTTCCAACCGAGTAAGCCATACGAAACAGAAGAGTCAATTGGGGAAAGTGATTTTAAATAGATGGAAAAGTTTCATATGAAATTTTAACATATATATAATCAGATAACTATTCTTCTATAAATATCTGTGAAAGGTATATTATATTATAAATATTTTTATATAATTAATTTATGTTATTAATATTATATTTAAATAATGAATAAAGTACATATACATTATCTAAAAAAATATATAAACAATACTCAAATTATAATTTAATGATTTCTTGAAAAAATATAATTATATAAATTATATACAATTATATATAATTTCAATAATTTTCTCAATATTTTTAAAAATGTTATGTAAACTGTTTATTACTTCTATAATTTTGAATTTCAGCTTCATTGCATTTATTTTTTTAATTTGAAAAATTAGCGGAAGAACGTTTTCTTCAAGAATTAATATTGATTTTTGTTTCTGCATCACAAAATAAAACTCCGGATTTAGAGCTCAGCAGCTTTTATCGTAAGATTCGTATATTCATTTCAGAAATCTGGGAATGAGAAGTAATGTGGCCACTCGGGCTAATAGCGATAATATGATTGCCGATCGAACGAAGCTCGTTATATATCTTCATCATCAACAATGACGTGCATCAAGAATGCTCGTCTGCGCGAGGATACAATTCGACACGTCGATATCGGCGATACCTGCGCCCGGTTTAGCATACTTCTTCATGTACATGTGTTACGGCACAAGAGAATGGTGTGACCGGGTGATATGGCGCGATACGAGAAGCTTGCGAAGCGTAGGTGCCGGTTACGGCGCGACGATAAGATCGGGGACTGGCATTCCTGAGCCTATCGGCCATTAATAATCGAAGCACCTCGAGAGAGATCGAATGCGAAATTGTCTCCCTTTCCCGTTGGAAGAGGAAAGGGAGAAGAAGTCCTTGCGGATGAACAGAAACAGACGATAATCTTTATCGACGATCAAGATCGAGCAGAATAATTTCGGCGGTCGAAAGGGAGAGAGGGAATCTAAATGGACGATATAACATAGTGAGAGATCGAGAATGCGATGATTGAAGCTTTTGATTTTTCACATAATATAAGCGTGGTTAAAGATATGTCTAGCTTATAATTATATATTTTATTTATTATATTTACAATATTTATTATATTATTTATTATTTTTATTATATAATAATTATCATTATTATATATTATCATTATTTATTTAATTAAAGATATCTAATGTCTAATATATGCTTTATCGTATTTAAAAGTATTTAAAAGTATGATAATATGATAATAGAAAAATTTGTTTAAAGAATCTGCATAAAAAATTTATAATATTCTATAAAAAAATTTGATAAATTTTAAGTATACTAATTATAATTATTTTATACAATAAATCGAAAGTTCTATTTAAAAATGTTTTATTGTGCACTGACTATAAAATGAAATGATTGGTCTTAAATATGTATTTTCAATTTTCGTGTGCAAATATATTTTTTAATATTTCTTTCTAATGTTGATTAATACCTAATATTCACGTTAGTAGAATGCTTTTTAAAGGCTGAAAATATGATTTAATGTCGATGATCGAAATGAGAAGATAACTTTATAAGTAAATTAAAGTAATCACGAATCGAGACACAGATCGCGATGACGTGGGCAACGATGACTACAGAATCTGCAACGGGACACTGGGCTCGGTTACTATTCAATGAGGTCTTGTTGCGCGGGACAAAAATAATGGATGAGAGAAAGCATTCATGATTCAACGAGGATAACAAGGACATTATGTCTCTGCTAAATACTCCTCTAGTTGTCTATTGCGTTTTTGCGGGATGCGCGTGCGATCGTCTGGCATTCAATTTATGTTTTTTGGACTCAATGGAATATTGAAGACCAATCTTTGATATTATCCGAGATCTGAAAACAGTCGATTCTGAGTGTAACTGATAATGCAAACTTTTAGAATATTTGCTAAATGAAGGAACGTATACGCGTTTTACTTTATATTTTGCGCTATTGTCACAGATGTTAAAGACTTAAAATGAAATATTTAATAATTATAATAGTCATACGTAGTTTGCCGTAATTATAATCATGATTAATGTTATATATAAGTACGCATTGCGAAATTCCATTCTCCTGAGTAAAATACGTAGTAGTGCTGGGTTGACAGAACAATAGCACTCTGGGCGCGATAACAACGATAACGACCACCCTTGCCGCAGTGAACACGAGTCGCACCAACTGTTCCTCGTCATCTATCAAGCTTCCTCGACGTCGTATAACTCGCCAAATTGGCCTCCGCACACCATCTCTGTAAAATATCTACCACTGTGTTACAACGCCATCCGCAAACGTCACCGATGAAATTCTAAGCCGGTCGATGTTGCCTTCAGAGACCTGAAACAATATGATGACGGCGAAAGAGAAAACTACTCGGGAAAGAGACCTTAGTGTCAAGTACTGTTGAAATCAGACGCTTTCGGTATGCTCGAGTATACATAAGCGGATTAATAGTACTCGAGAAACCTGCTTAAACAGAAGAAGAAGCCATAAATTAATATTTGCAGAAAGCATTCATTAAGCAAGAATATTCATTTTATTATATACAACGAACGTCTTGTTTAGACGAGTATCAACTTTCTTATTCGGTTAAATATCTTACTTTAGAGCATTGTTTATTTTAGCAACTGAATTCTAAGTTTAGATGATTTATTGAACACCGATGATTTATTGAATTTCAAATTCTTTATATAAGAATACTTATTTTCGATCGTTATCGAAAATTTGGAAATTTACGATGTTAAAAGTAGATTTCGAAATCAATAAAAATCATCTATAAAAATTAACAAAAACTAAATAAAGAAATAGAGATACTTTTTCTTTACAAACAATTTACAGTTTTCAAAGTCTTGTTTTCAAATCTTCGTAAAAAAAAATTTTATAATCGTCAGAAAAATTCTTAATTATCTTTTGGCGTTAAGAAGATAATTGGATGGATAAGTACTTTCTCGAATACTATACATGCGAATATCTTCAGATAAAGTCTGATAATGCCAGAGCCTCTTAATGAAATTTGATCGTCCGCTTGCGAGGAACAACACATCCAACTCAACTATAACGACCGCTTCATCCTGGCGGATTATCAGACTGTCCAGATGCCGCTTGTCATCCGTCAAGCTTCCCTAAGACCGCGAAATTGACTTTCGCCCGCGGAGTGCCCGCGATACACGGAGCACAACGACGACACCGGAAGAAGCAGCCGGCGAGCGATGCAGACGCATACATACATATTTACGCGCGTGCGATAGGCTTGCCCGTACGAGAGAGTAGGCGTGGGCGCATAACATGAACGTCAGGACGACGGGACCACCCGTGCCCTCGACTGAGAAAGAGCCTGCCGAGATGCCTCGTGTACTCGTATTTGCTTTCGAGAAAATTGAATTCTTCGCGTCGTTCACGCACAGAAGGTGCAGCAAGTTCGCTGAAGACTGAAGAGAAAGAGTTATGGGTCAAAGGGGTGAATGAAGAGAAAAATGCTAAATATTTTTAATTGGTTAATTACGTATGCAAATTATTTCCATACATATACGAATTATGTTTAAAATAGATTTAAAAGATGTATTTTATACTTATGTTTAGAATTTAGATAATACATATGGGCGTGTATAGAAAAATTATATCTTATATTAATCCTTTTATGGCATATCCGATTTTTTCCAATACTTTTTCGATTATTTATACTTTTTTTTTATTAAAGATACAGTATGTTCATTTTTATGAAAATTATGAATAATCGAGTTGAGAAAATACGTAAAGAAACTTGTATTTTTAAAAGATTAAAAAAACATATTTGAAATTATTTATATAATTTACACGTGAGAATGTGTAAAAAATGTGGAATCATAGCTCGAAACATCAACAAGTTTGCTAATCTTAAAACACAAAAAAGAAAATTAATTTCTATAATGTTTAATTTTTTTGTATTGTTAATTTTTTTCGAATTGGAAAAATATAATTTCTATCATACATACAATAAAATATATTTTGTATAAAAAAATATAATATTTTTATCAATAATTGCATAATAAAGTATCTTACATGACATGATATGTAAATTTTGCTAAAAATGTTATTAAAGAAAAAACTTGTAATAATGGCGATATCGGTAGTATAGATGTTTCACTTCTATCATACATTTTTCAATTTTTATTACAATTTTTATTACACTTCCATTGCGTTGAAATTTTTCTCTATATCATCGCCACAATCGATCCTTTCACATCTGATGGCTGCCACGAATCAAATTTCTTTATAGAACGTCAATCGTACAACTATGCATACGCTTCTCTAAGAGAGCATCGGCTCTCGAATGTGATTTATCGAAAAAAGAAAGCTGCGCAGTCAACGCATGTGGTAACAATTTACAGTACCGAACGCACCGTATCCTATATAAACCAACGTAGTGATTTACGACAACATCCGGAGAAAAATAACCGAGCAATAAACTGCTCAAGAACTTTACTGCCCAAGGTCGAACTACTACAAGTAAACGTTAACACTTATATTGCTTATTTGCTTGAATGTGTTATTCTTTAACTATTAAATTACTAAAAAGAAAAATTCTTCAGATTGAAAAGATTCTTCAGAATTCTATTTTGAAAATTTTCCATTGATTTATTTTTTTCAATATTGCCTAAGGCAAAGCATGATTACGATTTCTTGACAAAATTTATTTTGACGGAAGCCGTGTAGTAAAAAATTTAATACTTTAACACAAATTTAACCCTTTGTAGGATTGAGTCATTTGTATTCTGCATAATTCTTGTCTTCAAAATAGGAATTCCAAATCATTTATCCCACAAACTCCGTAACAGCACTTCGATAGAAAGTTCTTTGTATTCCTTTTCAGCTTGTTTCTTATGTTTCTTTTCTGTCTCTCTCTTTCTCTGTCTCTCTTTCTCGTAAACTTTATACATTATTGTATTTTTTTGTACACTTTTTATATATTTTTTCTACTTTACATTCTTTTTCTTTTGCTTATTTTTCTGTCCTTGAAAAGGGGAACCTAGAGCAGTAATAAACATTTTTATTTTTTTCTCTTCTCTCTCTCTCTC
>NW_012130066.1:5059355-5061851 GCF_000143395.1 Atta cephalotes
CTTCTTCTCTCTCTCTCTCTCTCTCTCTCTCTCTCTATCTCTCTTGCAATGCTAATAAGAGGATCTACATGACAAATATCCGAGCAATATCGACATTCGAAAATGTTGCAAGCACGGTGGTCCGCGCGATTGACAACGGCTATATCTCGCTCCAATACTGCTTTCTGTCGATCTTCTCTGACTACTTCTTGGCGATCCATTTCGATCATGATCGATTCGATCTGCTCTTTCGTTAGCACGAGTCATTCATCCCAGCTTCGAAAAAGTTCCGATTGTCAAAGGAGCAGCTTGAGCTTGGCGAAACCGAGCTAATCGCCGATCCTGCGATCGACTGCGACAACGAAGAAGTTCGATCGTTAAGATATTCGCTCGAAGGTAGCGAATAAGATCTATTTTGAGGATTTATTGAAATTAATCTCAATTCGTAATGAGAAAAGTAATGAAAGTAAAAAAATAATTCGACGAATATTACATTGAAGCATTTCCAGCGTCAAAAGTTATATCGATTACGATTTCTAAGAAAATCTTCGTTCAGGCTATGGAATTTCAAAGGAAGGTCGGGAAAGTCCGCGCCCTCGATACCCTTCGGACTCCAGACTAGAGGGATACGGTCGTATTTCAAATTCATAGGGCACGATTGTACACAAAGTGCCCGCGACGTTGCTCCCGGGTGTCACAGGATGTTAAGAGGAGTTCCATATGTGAGGGTGAAGTGGAATCGACCAGCGGTCGTTTTTCGAAGGTGCGAGGGCACCCCAGGAATCCATTGTCCTCTCCTGCACTCTCACAAAAAAGCCATTCACCCATCACCCGTGCAATCACATTGGAAAGCATATAAGAGAAAATAAAAATAAAAAGAAAAAGGACTCTCGTTGGATAAGGTGGCAAGAGAGTATCCTTCGGGAAAATCCGTGTCACTGTTTATACAGGCAGAAGGAGGTCCTCGAAAGCGTAAATTCGTTCCGTGGAAATAAACACGGGTGTTAAAGTCTACGTTTAATGCCCTCTCGATCTCCCACGTTCGATTGTGCCGGATCAAGCGTGATAGCGACGATTTGGGATCGGTGTAGAAAAATAAATACCGCCTCTCTCGGACTTGACACGATACGCAAGAGCCTGTTTGGAGAAGCCGCGTCCCCGTGTTTACTCATAATGCGCGTTCTCGCGATCACGCGTGGCTAGCCGTAGAGCGGCTGTTTTTGATACGAGCACCTGCAAGGAGGCCGCTATCGAGGAACCGGAGTGGCGAGTCTGAGATATGAACGGGTGACAACGTGAGGTGAACTAACAATAATGACTCAATTTCAGGGAAGCTATCGTCACTCTCACATGAACGATAACAATGTAATACGATGTTAGTGAATCATAGTTTGAGACCTCAGTCAACGATATCTTACAACAGCAACGCGTATAAAATATAATAGAGAAAACGGTTTTGCTAGATAGAATTTTATTACACGATAAGATTTTGTTAGATAGAATTTTGTTACAAGGATCTTCCTGGATCTCTAGAAATTTAGCTAAATATAGAGATCTAGAAATAATATTTTGTTGTGAACTAACAAAATAGTTATATAGGATGTTAAAATTGGTAGAATGTTAAAATTTTTGCAGCATTGTTATCAACATTTAAGGATTTTACATAATTATTTAATAGTTCAACAAAAAATTATTTTCAGAGCTAACTAAATTTTTAAATATTTCACCACAACTTCTTTCTATTTAATGTAACACACGCGCTGGTATACTCAAACGGCATACAGCATTAAAATTACGCTTAATGGGACGATATATCGATGAATGAGACATTAACAACGCGACTAAGAGGTTTACTGGATGCGTGTAAATCACTGAAAGGTCACTGGCGAACTCTCGGCACGCACCGAGACACTACTTCGACTATCAGCATCGATAAATTGGAATTAATTAACGAAAATAAACGAGAGCACGCGATACTTGTCCGCGCGAAATGAGTACGATCCTGAATATTAATGAGACGATGGTTGTGAATAAGAAGTGCCGCGATTAAAATGGTGTTTCCAGTCGAGCTGGAACCCCTCTGTCGCCTAATTTACATGGTAGACTGCGCGGTTTTAAGAGCAATTAATATTATTATGCCGACTTGGAAACGATTAGCGAAGAGCGATGTCGATTAGACTCGCTTAGTTGAAATTTACGATGTCATTTGCACAATAAGCTGGTCGCTCGTTAAAGCCTCTTGAAGAATCGTGATGTAATTAGCGCGCAGCTTGCGCTGAATGAAGATACGATGTTCGGTTAGTTATGTGTAGAAGCAGTCGCTAATTGTATCACTTCTTTTGTTTATTAAGTGCCGGCATCTTAAACATAAACATATTACGTGTTAATTCTTTGTTATTCTTCACTAAAGAGGTATTATATTTCTAATTGTATTTAAAACAACAAGAGATTGTAGATTAAAAATGTCCTATAAAATATTGCTATGCAAATCAGATTGAAACCAACTGTTGCTCCATT
>NW_012130066.1:5061896-5078478 GCF_000143395.1 Atta cephalotes
ATTAAAGTTTCTCTAATACGAGTTTATTTTATCCTTTCAAAAATGTATGTCCATTTGTAGAATAACAACGAATTCGTCGATATTCTTTCTATTTCTCCTTTCATAAATCTCAGCAGCTAATCAGGTCGCATTTCTTTTTCGCCTAACTTCTATTTCTTAATTTTTGCAAATTTTTAATACAGGACATTCGTCACGACTCCAATATTTTCATCTTATTTTAACTATAAAGTAAACTTCTCTCAAATCGTGACAACCATAAATAATATTTGCAATACTCAAATTATATTTATGTTTGACTTGGAGAAATCTAAATATATTTAAACAGTCCTATGTGCTCGAGAGTTCATCCTAAGCTTAAATATATTTACCTATGTGATTATTTTCAATTGTTGCTTAAATATAATAATTTCAACTAAACGTTAAAAGAGAGATCTAATTTTGACAATTTGTTTAAATAAATTTATATTGTACCTTAAAATTATGATTTTTAATATAAGATAATTTAATGATTGAAGTTTGAATAATAATAATAATAATAATTCATAAACATATTTGACACATTTTTATTATTAAATGAATTAGAAATTGTAAACATATATGATCATTGAATTATCTCCATGTTATATGTACATAGCACTATGCTTTCTATGTGCGTAAATATACTGTCGCTTAAGAACTTGGAAGCATTTGTAAATAGATCAAACTTTGCAAAGAGTACACATAAACGAAAGGTGTCGTAAGAACCAAACGATGTTAGTACCAAACTAAGAGATATTTTGAGGAAAAAGTATATTCTATTATTCTATTTTTCTTTGCAATTTGCAATACTTCTGCTATTTGTAGATTTCTAATGAATATGATAACAAAATCATTTGTATGAAAAAAACATATAAAGTTAAAAAAATGTATATTTACAAATTTAGTAATAGCACCTGCACGGTTTCTTATATAGATTTCGTGAGTAATGAATTATTACGATTACCTCTCTCGGATCTCTTTCACGGGAGTGCAGTGAGATCGCACGCTCGCAGGGAACTTCATTCACGGAAACCACCGGCTCGGGCAACAGCCACGACCTCGGGCATCGACATTTTTACGCCCCCGGTTATTCTGAATTGCAGAGTGGTCCGGATAATAACTTCGTGTTCAATTACCGGGCGCTCGTATCGACGCTTTAAAACGCCGCGCCAGCTTCCTTCTCGGAAATGATGCGGGCGAACGTAAAGTGATTTTGAAAACTAAATTAAGAGAAATTTTACGGCGCCTCAGACTCGACGTTCGACGATTCCGATTCGCGATCCTTTCTTCTCCGTCCTCTCCGGATATACGATGCATCGGATTTAATGAAGAAAGACGGAATGTTTTTTCTCCTTTTATACAAGAATCCCAACGTACAATCTCCAATTTATAACACTGTTTCTCGATATTGATTCGAAAAAAGGCACGTAGAGGAACGCATGCGTAAGCATCATTACTCTTTTTATTTTATATACAAATTTTTCAATTATTAAAATGAATTGACGAGTGTTTTATATCTATTTTACTGCTTTGCGAATGATTATGATTAAATAAGACTTTATTAAATCATAATTATCTGATATTATTTTAAGATGAGTGATTATTTTAAGATGATTAAATTATCACAATGCTCTTTTGTCTATTTACAATTACTGTTATCATAATATATCATATTCATTTTATTAACATTATCCGGATTTCTTGTAGCAAAATTTATATCAAGTAACTTTTTTTTATTTTAATATAAATGATTACATATATATATTTACGCATCAAATTGACTCTCTCAATAGTATAAGATTTAGAAATCTCCCGGAGGGATTTACTCCGACTTACGACAAATTACTGTGGAGGAAACCGATTTCATCCTTCCGTTCGATTTAACGCACGGTTGAACGGCTCCAGGATTATAAATGCTCCTTTGTCGAGTGATTCGGAAAACGAAATTGAAACCTCGCTTCGCACGCCGGAAATCCGTCGATTTTTCAAGTTCGCGCGCCGACTTCAGACGTTTCCTCGATACCAGGCCAAATCGAGGACGGTGTAAGTGGCCGAATAAAAAAGGAAATGAACCGTCGAGAAAGCATCAGACGTGCGCAATCTTGAACAATTAATCAGCTGTGGCAAAAGGAAGGATTAAGAAGCGCGACTTGGACTCAAAAACGATCATGCTCGCCTCGAGGCGGGCAGACTGCAATTCTTGAATGCACGTCGGAAATTTAATAAAATTAATGCGAAACTTGTTATTACTAAGTAGCGTGAAGGTAGAGAGGCTGATAATGCCAAAAATGACGGATAATGTTTACCCTGACAAAGAGATTTATGCATCTCTCGTAAGACACGCCGAGGATCGGCAGTGAAACATGATGAGGGGTGAATTTTTTAAATAAAGTAGATGCAATCATGTAACCTATATATAGGTCCACTGTTAACATATAGTTCCATAAATTTTTTACCTCTAAAAATTACAGTTTCTGATTATACCTTTTCCTATGGAAAGAGAAAGAAAAATAGTTATCTCCCAAAATAACTATAAATTGATTGAGATCATCAACAAGAGATGAAGGGGAATCCGAATATTATTATCAAAAAGAAGTTGTCGTAAGCATTTTTCTCTATTTTTAAACTGCCGCGTCGAGGCCGTGATGAGATATCGTTATTGCGTCGAAACGAGACGCTCAATCGCTGCTTGATAGTCGACAGACCCGGTTCCCTTAAAGCTACCCGGACACCTTATTTGCTTTCTCGCGACGAGATTTCTCCGAAGCGAGATCGTCCTCGCTTTGAGGGAAGCCAAGAGGCGTTCGAACCCGAAAAGCCGAGAGGCATGAGAGAGGACCTCGGCCGGCCGCGATACAAGATCGTAAAATCCCGGATGCCTCTTCTCGCCATCCTGTTTCCGTCGTTCTGCCCTCCGGCGGTCACTGGATGACTGATGATCGCCGCGCACGGCCAATATTTCGATTAAATTCATGCGAGTCGTACACGCGGCCTCGCCACGAAATTCCACGGCTCGCGGCCGTGGGGCGCGAGCAAATATTTAATTTGTGAAACAGCCCGAACATAGACGGAGGCGCATCCTCCCTTTTCCAACTCGGATACGATCGGGTAAGTGCAATTATTATTGCGCAGTATTGTGAATGCGACGTCACGTGGAACATAACAAAGTTGAAGAGAGAGGCAGAGAGAGAGAGAAAGAGAGAGAGAGAGAGAAAGGGAATAATTGGTTTTACGTATCCTGTCGATAGATGCATTGCGATTTCAATCGAAAATACTGTCGCATCCTGTTTCCGAAATAAATTCGACTCGATGCAACCTTTCAATGTCAAAGATGTGATATTTTTTTACGATTTTTTTTATGTGATTTCTACTTTTTCCACATTAAGAACATATATAAACTCTTTCCTGTATATATTTATTAACTAGTATATTTTATATAAACCAAAAATGAGAATTGAATACCAACTTTTCAATTAATTATAGTTATACAGTTACGCTATGATCGTTATTATGTATTTAGTTATGATTTTGAAGCGTAGAGAGCATTTATGCTTGTTTTAATCGAGAAATAACTAAAATAATACAGAGCGCATTCGATTAACATATACAGAATTATGATTAATTAGATTTCAATTAATTATTATTACAAATGATAAATTCTATTCACGTTATTATTGAATATTATCCAAAATATTATGGCAAATGCGCATTAAACTGTTACTGCAAATTGCTAAAAGATAAGGCTATTTATGAGAGAAAGATACTTTCGAAAAACCGCGTTATATTCTATCACGCGAAATCAACGCGTTATTTAATCATTAATTATGCAATGTTATATAATATATCTCAATAAAATCCGGATTAATTCCGCTATTAATTTGCAAATACGGTAACATCTATGATTGAATCCCGGTCAAACGCAGGAGGGTTTTCAGTTTAATCCTCTTGTGCATTTGACCCTCACACGCGACACTAAGCCTAAATGGCAGGCCCCAATTTAATCTCCGCGCTATAACGTTCCTGTCCGAAGTGCTAAATTTCTTTATATCGATCCGTTCGTATACAATATCCCTTTTCATAAAGGGACCAAAATAATTCCTTTAAAGTCGTTTAATTTTCAAATAGTTGCCATATCTCTCAGTGTCACTTTTACTGTGAAGAAGCTAACCGACCAATTCTGAACGGACTCTGTATACCTGATCATTTTTCTCAATAACACTCTCTCAGCACGTTCCAGTGAGCATCTTTCTTGGCGCGTAAAGGGATTATCGTCCGTTTCCTCGTCGAAACCGCGTTCTCTTCCGTTTTCCCATCGGTGGTCTTGTCCGCGTTCCCTTCGATTAACCGTAACAGACAAACGAACTTATCGCGAACCCAAGGCGAGCATCCGCCGAGACATAACATTTACGGACAGGTTAGTGCGGATTGACGTACGCCCGAAGCGTCCGTCGCGTCTGCCGTCTACAGGGCATTGATTCAGTTTCCCTGGAGCCGAAGGATAAGAGAGGAACTACCAGCAGCAACGTGACCGGGCACCCTCGTCGAGGTTAGCCCGATATCACCCGTTACATGTCAGGGCCACGTCTTTCCCCCGAGGGTGAAACCGGATTAGCGCTTCTGGCGTGGCAGGGGCGATTCTTCCTCGCCTTTCCGAATGCTCTTTGTAACTTGCCACGTGTACGTGTATACACGGTGTACGCTTTCTCTCGGCGAACGAATCGGGATTGTGTTCGCCCGGGGCGTAACCACTGCTCGCGACGATCACCGACAGGTCTGGCCTCAAAGGGGGTTATTAAAATGTAATAGATGAAACAGTAAGACTTCTCGCACGTGACTTATATCCTTATGTCCCTTTTTGCTGAGGTTTTATCGAAAACCTAATTTTAACTTAACACTAGCTCAGAAATGTTTCTGAAATTGAAAATAATTTTCAAATAACTGTCAAAGCCAGCGCAGATTTTAATTACATGTGGGAGTATGACGTAATTTTTTAATACCTGCATTAATATCCTATTTAATTATAGATAGATATAATAAGTTTTATATATACAGGTATAACGAAAATAGCAGTAATTTATAGTATTAAAGGAAGAAAGCGACTTGTAATTAAAATTGTAAGTACGTTCTAAGAACACTGCAAGAATAAATACACCTCTCGTAATCGCTTCACTCTTTCTCATTCGTCTGTGTATTTGCGTGATATCCTTTGATGCGCTATTCAGTCTGTTGATAGTCTGCATTTTCCCATGATAAAATGCCGATAGCACAAAATTTCATTTGCAGCCTTCCCGAGAAGATACACGTCAAAGTAAGGCTCGCCATTGGCACGAGCGGATCGCCAGGAAAAACGGAAACGTGCTTTGAAGTATGTGCGAGTCCGAAAGATGAATCTTTGATGTTTGCTGTGTTCTTTCTTTTTTTGCATGGCGTGATTGGAAGCGTAACATTGGCGATTTGCGCTCCGAATCGCTGTAAAATGCAACAGGAATAATCTCGAAAGCTTATAGCCCATACATGTAAAATGAAACGCAGAGTATGTAAAAGACTGAAAGAAGCTTCCAATGTTTCACTTCGATTACTATATACAGAAAAAGTTATTTTTTTACTGATCTATTATTTACACTAATTCTGTCTTCTTTTCGAAATGTGAGATGTATATATATTTTTTCTAAATTCAAGTCACGGATATTCTAAACGAAAAGGTATAACTGTTAGAAGAATAAGTTTGATGACATTTCTTATTTTGACATGTTTTTTCAATGTACTTTACTCGTACTTTTATTAATCTGACTTTCGTCAACGATATCAATGTCCTTTATGAGTTTGATTTACAGCTATGACGTAGTTTAGCGTGAATATTTCATCCAACGGTTTTAGACACCGGCATGCGTAATCGGTATGCCGCCAATCGTATATCTTACGCGACACTTTACATATAAAAATTTGGAATATCGCAGGCAGCCGTTTGATTACCGACACGGGCGCGTATGGATGATAAATTGCATGTGCCGAGTGAGAGTAAACGAGAACCGTGCCTAGACTAGAAAACTCGGTATCACAGTGTTTTCCTATCGAACGATATGACATACAAATCTTTTTAGTCACGCACTACTGACTTGCTGATTATGCTATAAGTAATCCGAATAATTTGATATATCGGCAAGTAAACGAGAATTGGCGATATTATAACAAAATGTTATAAACATCAAATAAATTAGTTGGTATTTTATTAATTGATATTTTATCAATATTTTCCGATTATTTACTTTGGATATTTTAATTCTTATAGTGTTTGATGAAAATTTCTATATATCCGATGTTTCACTTACTATTGTTTTAGAACAATTATTAATTTAAATAATTAACTTATTAATTTGTAGGAAAATATCACAATTATATAAACATAAAATATATCGCTGATATATCTGTTTAACATTTATCAGCTAAAACTTCTCTGTTTTCCTAATTTTTTTGTAATAAGTGTTGCAATTCTGCACAAACATCTTCTTGTATGTATTTCGAAATACATAGCATTCAAATAAAAGGTACATCGATAAATTACGCAACTTGTCACTTATTGCTGTAAATTAGAATACTTGCACAATACGATAATGCCTATTGTCTTTGATCCCTGTGTTCACGATTTTTCTTATTTAGTGAAAGTTATTACGTGAAACATACATCATTGCGATTGCAGCTTATATTTGCGTACTATCTGCATTATATTGGAATGAAATTAATCGTTGAATTTACAGTGTAGTTTTATCAAAATAAAATAGCTGTTTTTAAAAATCTATATTTAATGTTACATTCTAAGACATTATATAAGTTTATTCATAATATCCTAGAATGACAAATATAAAACATGCTCCCCTTTATTTATCCATCATTTAAGGTCTAATTAAATCTATTTGAGATCCGAAATGAAGTGTATATAATATAAGTAGTAGAATTATAATTAATAAATTTGATATTTATCATGAATATCCAATTTTACTTAATAATTACGGTATTACCGAAATTAGTAAACACGGCAAGAACGCCGTGCTATTGCTGAACATACAAAATCTGCATAATTTTACGCTTAACGCACTTTCCGATTAAATGAAATGTTATTAATGGAACCGTTTCTCAACGATTTTGACGCCGAGAACGGTCGTTATTATCGTTAAGTGCCGTCTACGATAGAATTTATGGGTTTCCTCATTTGTAATTTAAAATTGACAAGTGTCGTGCACAAAGTATGCAGACGGCGCACCTCCTCTCGCGACGCTTCTTGTAACGCCTAACCGAGCTAATGCGATTCGCAATGACTCGCTCGTGTCGACAGACGACTGCACACATTCTGTTGTTTCGCATCTAGGACAAGAAATGTATCTTATGCGAAATATTAAAGCCCTGCCTTGTCTGTTTCTTTTGTCGCCTCCGCTTCCATTGCTTTCTTTTTCCGGTATCTTTCCACGCATGGTGGAAGGATGATGTGCTCATTCTCGAGACGAACTTTGTACGGTTTTGTGCAGATTCCAAATGCGGCTATTTAAACATTTGCACCGCGGTAATTTTGAAATGACAACTCGAGAAACCAAACTGAATATTTAGAGGCCCTCTACTATCCCCGCCGATCGATTTCATCGGTGATTTTCTATCTATATTTTGCTGATGTATTTTCTATTTGTATTTTCTATTTTTCTTAGTATTGTCTTTATTTTTTTCTATTTCATTAATATATGAATACCATGAGTCAATTTAAGTAACAGCAGTAAATTAAAAAGTCAATGTACTTTACTTATCTTTTATTTCTTATATGCTCATTGTGAAAAAATATATAAACATAAAAATTCAATAAATTTTCATATACTCGATTCTAATATTGACTAAAAAATATTATTAAACCATCAATATAATTATTAATAAATAATATTTTATTATCCTATAGTATTCTCAATTTCTCGAAAAATTCTATCTTTGTATATAATGTATGCATTCGAACGAAATTCTATCTTCGTATGCATACTAAATTAAATTTATATGCATAATATATTCAGCAATAAAGAGACATCTAGGATTTATCAATTCAGGATTTACAAGTTTATCTTAATCTGTTAAAATTTATCCATTTTAAGACAATGAAATACTATTGGATTGTTCGGAAAATTCGTGTCGACTAACCTATATAATTTAATAAATATATACTAAAATTTAAATCTTCTGCGTTTCAATTTATCTTCAAAATCGGCATGAACTTTCTGGACAACTCAATATGTTCTTGTCTATAATATTTGTATATTATATAATTATATTAAATTAATATATATATTATATTATATAATAATATTAAATTAATACATACATGTATCTAGATATGTATATAATTATTAATAAAATTATCACATATATCCATTACCTCAAAATTTATCACTCATCGATCCGATGTGCAACAGCAGAGTTAAATCTGCAACGTCGCTATGATGATTCTGTAACAAAAAGAATATAAAATCTAAATTAAAATAGAGCAAAAAAATCAATCAATATATTAAAAAATATTTACTAAACGCAAAGTTCTCTTGAAAATAATTCTCGAAATATATAATTTTTATAAGCATCGAATTTTTTAATTCATCATTGAGTTAGATATTTATAAAAATAATTATATATTTTATTTAAGAAAGCTTAAAAATAATTTTTATAAAATTTCAAAGTAATTTTAAAGAAATCCTTTTTTGTAATTATCATTTTTAAATCATTGTAAAATAAAATTCAAGAATAAACAAAAAAATATCGATTTTAAATAAGCAAAAAAATATAATATTTACCGCAAGGTAAATCGGCTCTGCCGATGCCTGATGCCTCCTAAACCTCCTCTCAGAATTGAATTGATATCCTCTCGTACAGGACACTCGCGAATAATACACTATAATCGCGCACAGGCTAATTATTTATAAAAATCTTTCCACACGAAAGAAAACAAAATCGATCATATCGAATCCCCTCTGCTTTACGCAAAATCATGTTTAAAATTGGCTTAGGCATACGCCCTAACTGTTGGTTCTAATGAGACACAAGTGGTTCTATACCACGAGCGATTCGAAAAGGCTAGTAAACGTGACAAGCGTCTCTAATAAGAGAAAACCATGTACCATTGCTGATTGTCTAACAATCTAGACAATCCAGGAAATGGGATCCAACCTCTCGTCACGAGCTAGTTTAAAAAAAAACTACTAGAGTCAGAGCTAAGCTCTGACCAAGATAGATTAAGCTGGACATGATTTAGCTGGTAGATAAACACAGAGAAATGAGCGCCCTGACCAGAGTTATGCAATTTCTTTTTAGGCGATTACCAGGGCGGAATTCTGTAACTCGTTGTGCAATCGTTATGTGCTCATAACGACTGCATAACTTGAGTTACAGAATACAGGCCCAGAGACAAATCCGAGTTAATCGATCGCTTCTTATCGCTAGGGCCGAATTATTGGCCGACAGACAGAGCGTATCTTCAATTAGTCGACAACAATACTTGTTAAACCGAACATAGCATCATTGCGAAGTGCGTGACATTACGCGACCGACTTCACCTTGTGCTCGGAGAACTTGGCGTGAAAGCGTTGCAGTGATCACCTCAGCAATGTCTCACTGAGAGTTCCGCTTTTCTGTCGAAACATTGAAGATATGATTCCATCGTCGAACTAGAATGCTATCGAATGAGTTTTGTCTGGTTAAAAAGTCCATTAGTCCGATAGCTTTAACGACATTCCCGAAGCAAACGCGCGACTCGATGAACCGGCTGCGGTTCGTTCAGTTTCAATTTAATCGGCAACAAAGATACGTTAGTTTCTCCTCGTCGTTGGATTTTTATGAAGAGAAATGATTTTACTCAGTATCTAAAAATTTATCTAGATATCATTCAGATAGATCTGAAAATTTTTAGATACTTTAGGAAAAATCGTTCTTTTCATGTATCCTCAAGGTACTTAGCCCTCTTATCACGTCAAGGTCGAGAGACTGTGAGAGGAAAGATATCATTTAAAAAATGTAATATATAATATCTATATTATTGCTAATGCAATTATCATTTAACTTTCAAAAATGAATATCAATCACATCACAGCGAAAATAAATTCAAAGTAGAAGAGTAAAATGATATCTGTAAGATATGATTATAGGGTATCAACTGAATCGGTCAGAGATTAATAAAAAAGAGAAATAGTTTTTTTTATTACCAGCTTATTAGCATTGTCGACAAACATAATTCCAAAGGTCAATTTTTTTGCGGCCAATTTTTTTATACAAGTGCGTCGATCATATTACGAAAACTAGAAATTAATTAAATTATGAATTACAAACTATATTAATTATGAAAATATAAATGAATTATGGTATTTACAGTATTTATTGATTATTGTTGCTTTATAAGAATGATTATTGTTGCTTGCGTGATACCGTTCAAAATATAATCAAGAGCTTATACACAAGCGAAAAGGATGTTGAATAAAAATAATTATTGTTAAATAAAAGTAATTATCGCGAAATAATTATATCCCGTTTTTTCCAAATGAATGTCTAACAAAATATCTGTTCCGTAATACACGATAATAATCTCGATTTATGAATAACTAAGTGCGCGAGCTAGTAATCGTATATATTATAAGCATTTATAAAGTATGACGTTTCGTATTATCTAGCGCTTGTCTCGATTGCATTTCAAAAAGAAATGTAAAAACACCCGAAGCGACACAGCTACCTGCCTGTACGAGCCTCGGTATGGGAATGACTGTGCAGCGACCGCACGTAAACATGACGCGCCGCCAGCTCTCCTACCGCGTCAAAACAAACAAGGTCGCGCGCCGCCGATGTCTAACCGTCGAAATATTAACGCATATATTACGAAATAAGTAAAATAATTTATTCTTTACATTTTTAATGTTCTTCGAATAGGCACGGTTTTTGTTTTATTTCTTAGATTTTCGTTACACGCACGCACGCACACATGCACGCACATACATATTAGATATTTTAATTGTGCTATAAACGATTATTAGTTTGTAATAACTTTGTATTATATGAAACGAGCAATGTATAATATTTTTAATAAAAGATTGACACATTGCGACTTTTTGAAATGTTTAATTCTGTCATTCGCTTCTTATTCCTCATTCTCAATCTGAGAAAAGTAATAGATAAATATTTAAATATTTATATTTAAATTCATAATATAATGTGAGATTTATTGAATTCTAAACACCAAAGAAATGCTACTAATTGAGATAAAAGAGTGATTTGTAATTCGTGCATTCTATCGTGTACATATTCTATTTCAAATGAATAAGTAATGTTTGCTTCAATACATCATTATAGTCGCCTCGATTACATACATTCGCTTACATATCGTTATATTCTCAAAGTTAATTACACATGTGAACTGCTGAATATTAATTATTAGCAATCGTATTTCGAAAAATAAAAACCCGAGGCGCTATACACTGCTACTACTTCTTACTGGAGCGTTATCGTGCGAATGGTAACAGTGATTTCATCGTCGCGGTATAGGTCGGCGATTTTATTACATAAACAATAGCGCGCTGTACGCCACAAACACGTAGCAAGGCTATATGCTAAACGAAATATTTAATTCATAATACAAATTCATGCCGAACATTCTGCTTCTACATTTCAAATTAATTTTACTTATCATAGGATATTAAATTCTACATAAAGATTGATGTATGCCAAATTTGCCATATTTTTATTTATTTCGAGAGGAATAAAATTGTGTTATTTTAAATAAATAAATCGAGAAAATTCAACTTTGAATTTTCAATGTTTAAATGTTAAATGTTTGAATATTTAAACATTTAACTATTTAAATATTTGCACCGGGATAATTTTGAAGTGATAGTTCGAGAGATCAAAATGAGAACTTATCAAATAAAAATGATCATCGAAAAGAAGAATTCAAAAGTATACATCTTTGTCGCTTTCCAAAAAGAGAAAGTGTTATTATTAAAGCGTTAATATTAAAGTGGGAAGAAGCTTGTGAAAAATCAACTTTTATTATGACACAACGCCTAATTCAAATAATCACGGCAACATGATGGCACATGGTGTCATGTTTTTAATAGCTGTTAAAAATATATACGCAAGAGCGCACTTGAGTTCCTTCCACTATGTTTCCACGCACGTTCGTCGTGCACACACGCGATTTGCAGGAAATGAATCTTTGGTAAATCGACATTACCTAATTTTTTTTAGTATTAACGATATTATCAAATTAGTATTTGAATTCCCAGAAATTTGATTAAGTTAAAAATCTTCTATCTTCTATTACGATAACGCATAATATAATTTATCGAGTATTTTTGAATAAAATTATTTTGCGATTATTCTGAGCTTTTAGTAGAATAACAAATCATTATAACATCAAAATGCTACTAAAATAAATCGTAATTAAAAAATGATTGTTAATAATTATTTTGAAGTTATTTAGACTTCATCATGATTTGTGTTTTTCTTGAACTGTTACTCTCATTGCGCAATTAATTATTTATCTAAGTTATTCGTAAACCGTCAGACATTTGAGAGCGGAAGCTTAAATCTTGTTAGCTTCTTCCCATAAATATTATATAGATCCTTCGGATGCATCCGCGTGCACACTCGATTACGTGTAAGTGCATAAATATGTACTGATTCGTATAATCACAACCCGGAGGCCCAGAGGCGATTGCATCAATTCGAACGACGCAACAAGGAAAAAAAAGGAGAGAACACGATTATACTTTCCGCGAATAAACAAATCGATAGGGCGAAATACGATTCCCGGCACGATCCTGTATTTTTAAGAGAGCCACCTGCGAACTGGAATTCACGCGAGTTTCCTTTGAACGAGCGAAAGCCGAGCTACTGAATTAATCGGTGCGAATTCACGGAATGGGTAAAGAGGATTAAATAAGGGGAGAAAGAAAGAGCTTCTAAGATAACAATATAAAATGCTATACACGATTTGCAATGTCCTGAAGTGAAAAATGAATACGCTTCGTCAGACATTTCCGTACCATCGCGTCGATAGAATACCATAAATTTAAAAGATTTATTCATTTTTAGACCGTATTAGTGACAGATCGGAGGTGAAAGGTTGCTCTGTACCACGGAGAAAGTGGAGGAAGATGCGTAGGAGCTCGAGTTGATCGACGATAGAAAATCTACTCATCTTTGTATACAATCTAATCTTATACAATTCAAATTTTATTATGTCGAAGACTAAAATAGAATTATGATGAATTCGGTTACTCGCACTATATTAAATTAGTTCCTTTATATTATAAAGGTTTACTGTATATTAAATATCTAAATGCAGTGGCATAATAGAACTTTGACAATAAAATAATACATTTAAATAAAACGTGAAATAATATATTCTATTAAATAATACAATATCATTATTGGATATTTAATGATTTAAAATATTTGCATGCTTTTACATTTCATTTTGCTAATTTCATGTATAACAGCTATTAGTATGCGCTAATGTAATGCAATGCAAGTGACCTAATGTAATGCAAGTGATCGAATTCGCTATCAGATAAAACGCGAGCAAACAACTCGGTAAATATAACGATTAAGCAGCAACGCCAGGAAACTATATAAAAGCTTTCACGTATTTGGTTTTCAAATGTCTCTCCCCAAGGATTTTTCTAATTATCAACTATCGGAGAAATCGTTCCCTCGACGGGCGGTATCGCATGTTCTGGCACACCATGTATAATCCGCTTGCATAAGAGCGTGGGCGACGAGGAGAAACAGAGGCGTCGAATCGTCGTGTAAGGAATTACACGTCCTTCTTTCTCTGTTGCATCCAAGAGGTTCCATGGTGGACCATACATACATGTGAACGTGTGGAACGCATGTGATGTTCAGTCTTATCTGTGTGCATGTTTGTGATGGCACGCGAGAGACACGGGAGAGATAATAATACCGGAAGATGAGAATGAAAGAAAAAAGCAAGCAGACGCCTGCCTCCGACGTGGAGCAATCGCGAATTCTATTTATATCGTGTCACGAAATTAGCGGCTTTTACGCACTTTAGTGCCATTCGTACTCTTCGTGTGGGTGATAAGAAATACACGCGACATTAATCAGAAAGTTATTCCGTTATAAAAAAAGGTTATGGCGTCACACAATTATAATATAGTGAAGTCTGCACTTGAAAAACAAACTCAAGTGAAGTTATCGTTCATTTTTACCTGAGTTTTTATAATCAAGAATGTAATTAAGGAAATACATTTTATATATTTGGCAAGCTATACACGGAAAAAAGATATATTAACAGCATTAGCGTAACAGAAGCAATCTAATTAAAAACAATCTTGTTAATCCAATAACGGTATTAATGAAACAAATGCTCTTGCTTTTTTAAATACTCGTATTTGTAATTTGTTTCATTAATACTGTTATTGATTAAACAAAAGATTCTCTTTAATTAGATAGATAGATGCCTGTTGTTTAATATTGTCAATGCATAATTTTTTTCATGATTTTTTTCAGATATAATTGTAAGTTTATGTGATAATAAAAAAACTTGCTGCATCATTACGCAAGTTTTGAATACAAAAATTTGACAGGGATAATTAAGTTTCTTCGAACTTATGAACTCGTGCATGGTGTAATGGAAATTCCTGAAAGCGTCGGGGCCATCGCGTGAGAAAATTCGCAGTGTATATCTCGCGATAATCTATTTAAACGCGCAAAACCGCGCGACACGCCGACCAGCCGACCAGTCGTTTATTCTCCGCCTTTTATCCACGCCGAACATGACTAATAAAGTATCCGGCACATTTTTAACGCTGTTACAAGTCGCGAACGCACATCGCGTTCCACGTTTCCGGTCGGCCGAATCGAAACATAGAAATACCCGTTAATACCCGCGGCCGTAAAGATTCCGGCTACGAGCGGGTTGTCATTGCGAAACAATGGCCTGGAAAGCTGGTTGCGGACAAGCGTTTAAAACGCCGCGCAAACCGTCGATATCGCGGTATTTAATGACGTCTCTATAACGCGACTTTGCGCATATCTGTTTCGTATATCTTTTTCTCGGTGCGGGCGAATGTCAGCGAAATGAATGGACGGCGCGCGCGCCTTTCAAGCGTGAAGAGGAAATGCCAGCGACGGAACATAGGGCCGAAGGCATGGAGCAAATTAGGATCGTCTCTCTGACGAGGAGCCGCGCCTTCGTTTCTTATAGCGATCGCCGTTAAGTATGCGCGCTGCCGCATCTAAAGACCGGAACGCACGATTCATTAACTTCGGCTTGGCTCGTCCTAGATGTGATTTATATTCGATCTGTTGTGCGTGGAAGCGCGAGGCTTCCATTTAGACTTCGATGTTTTTCGAAATTATAACAGTAGCCATGCAATATAGCCACAATAACGGTTCTAATAGCCACGCTGTGATGGAACATTGATATTAGCATCTGCATATGTATATTAGCGAACATTCTATACTTTGAAAGAAAACATGATGGAAAATCGAGATGGCGGTTTTTTGTTACATTGAAAACTTGAACGAGAGTCAAGATTGTTTATTGAAAAGCGGTATTATTCTTTCTTTATCGAACATGATGCCAGACGCATCGCGTTGATCAGTTATATTTTCTATATTTCTTATAGATTATATAAAGCTTAATTACTTAATAAAACTTTTTTGTTAAATTTTATACATTAATGTGTTAGACTTCTAGCTATCGATCATGTAACTTTTTCCCTTGGGCGAAAATGTGATTTTGTATTTTATTTTTCCAAAACCGTGTATACAAATATGTAGATATATATCTACGATGTGTAAATATATGTATGCCCGCAGCGTATTGAGTTTGGGACCGTCACTTGGTTCGCTAAACCCAAATGGCTGCGGCTCATAATTAGTCACCCCTGCGGGATACGAAACGACACATTGCTAACACCACCAACACTGGCTATTGTAATTCGACAGTTTTCGAAACTGTGAAATAAAAACGGTTTTCCAATGTCACGATACAAATTCATTGCCTGTCGCGCAAAACGCACGGTGTGTCACGAGCAGGAAGATCGGCAAGAAAGGATAGGCAGAAGAGCAGGGAAACCTTGATCGTATTCTGGATGCTTGCGGTGTTGAGAGAGGGAGGAAGAGTTTAGTGATTCGTCAGGGGCCGTAGAGGGACTCATGTCGAAACGCTCGAACACAGGACGGCAACGAATACCTCCCCATCCACGATGATCGGACGAAAATAAGCTGCAATTTTCTGGACGAGCGCTCTCGCGCCTGCTCTCGTAATTTGAGCATCGATTCCCGATGCATTGTGTGTATTATTTTATGCGAGCAAGCGCACGTGGATACATGTCAGTGATGTGTGCTAGTGAGGTAGGGGATAAAGGTGAGAGAGAGAGAGAGAGAGAGAGAGAGAGAGAGAGAGAGAGAGAGAGAGAGAGAGAGAGAGAGAGAGAGAGAGANANAAATAATATATATATATATATATATATAAAGTAGAGAGAGAGAGAGTAGAGAGAGAGAGAGAGTAGTAGAGTAGAGTAGAGAGTAG
>NW_012130066.1:5078498-5104513 GCF_000143395.1 Atta cephalotes
TTAAGTAAGTTAAACGTTAACGTTAAACGTAAGTAAGTAAGTAAGTAAGTAGTAACGTAAGTAACGTAGTTAGTAGTAGTAAGTAGTAGAGATGAGAGAGAGAGAGAGAGAGAGAAAGAAGAATATTACACACACTATACATATAAGATATTACACATTATATATATAGAAAAAGAGAGGGAGGAAGGTGAGAGGGTGACTGGGAGAGAAAAGGGACGATTCGAGAAATTGTGGGGAGATTAAGCCTGTTATTCGAGGACAACAATGGGTCGATTCATAGTCCAGGAAGGGGACACAGCCTGCAGATGGATAGCAGGTATTACCAGGGCTCTTCCGGATTGTCAGCCATCCCTAAAGCGCATAAACGTTGTTACGTTATTGATAGATTTGGTCGACTGGAAAGCAGCGTGCTTACAGGAAAATTGTATGTGTCAATTTATTAATGGAAGCACCAGGGGTAGATCTTGACTATGCGTGTAGAATCTAATAATAGTGATCAAATAATATCTATATCTAATATCACTAAAATTTTTTAAAAATTTTTCTTATGTTTTAATCAATTCAATTAAAATACATGTATAATGATGAACATAATAAATAATTTTGTATTTTTTTACAAACATTATGACTTTTCTGATTTAGTACTTTTACCAAATGATCGCTTTAAACTTCAAAACGTTTATATTTAAGGAATATGGATGATTTAATCGTTAAATTGATCGGGTCGCAGTAAATCGTTCGCATGCGATATATCTAATCGAAAAAAAACTATCAGACGAAAAAAAATATCCATCCGTCACCCTATATATCTCGTCTCGTAATCTCTGGCTCCCATACTCACTTATATGATGAAAAAAATTCTTAAAGGTCTAAAACAGCGATAAAGGGCCACATGATGCTAAAGCAAAATTTCTCAATCTCACGTCGAAAAAAGAAACTATGCAAGTAGTAGAGATATTTACGATCTTGATTAGAGCCCTTAAGTGTTTTCGGCTTTCGTTCATTACACTCGTGTCGTTATCGTGTTTTAAGGGAAAAAAAAAACATTCTTCCTCGCGCCTTTCACGTCCAAACTAACAGATCATTACGAGAGACTGTATAAATGAAATGACGCTTTATCTCTATCGTCGTATGTTCTAAAGCAATAACGCGATTCGACGCCATGAAAAATCGTGTTCGACATCGCGTGATCGATGTTCAAATAACGGAAGATAAAATGCTGCGTATGTTAATCTGATGCTCAAAACATTTATCGGATGTAACTTTACAAAGTGTCCCAGAGAACTACTGGATATTAATAGAAACTAAAATAAGAAGAATGTCTCTTGTTTCAGTATTCTATTTATAAATATTTTTCAAAAATTTGACGAAATTTTAATGTGAGATTTATATCTCATTCTTTAATTGTATTTTACGACAATTAATAAAATCTCTCATGACACTGAGAGTTAAGATAATTAATTGTTGAAAAAAATTAACTCTTCATATATATATATATACAAATACGACATATAAATATTAACACACAATGCATAAAACATTTTTAAAAATCTCTTTAGTTGTACACAAAAGCTGTCATTGGTTATTATATTAATACCCATAATTAATATCAATAAGACAGAAACATATCTTTCTATTTGAAAAAGTGTTAAACACCGTGAAAATCGCGACTCTTATTGAAGATTAATCGTGAACTAGTCGTTTCATAAAAGACACAGCGAGAAGCAAAGGAGACCGCGCGGATACGCTTTTTACTAGCGGGTGGACCGAGCTGTCGCCCGGTAAAACCTCTAGGTAAAAAATTCAGGACGCCGTCCGGGCTAATGGCCGCGCGATGGTAATTTTCAAATGATTTTTCGCCTCCTTCTATACGCCTCTCCCTCTCTTTCCTCTGCATCGCGCTTTTTTACCGCTTTTTATTTCTCCCTCCCGCACCACTAGCGTGCTAAAAGCTAATGCTGCTTCGGCTTTGCGCTTGTAGCTCCTTTTTCCGCTTCCCGGCCTTCTCGCGCTGCCACCGCTATCGTGGAGCGGAGCGAATGAAAATTAAAAAAAAAAAAAATACGACGCCTCGTATCCGCTCAGTGTTGTATACAAATAAAAGTAGGCGTAACGAGCAACGTATTTCGCCGAGGAGGAATCAGACGCATCGACCGTAGGAAATGGATGAAATGAAACGAGTGATTTCGAGATTTTAATGCACTTTCGCGATTCGTTCTAAGATGCAGGGAGGTTCGGGATACAATGCAAATACTTCTATCACATATATCTTAATTTTGTAATAGCCTAATTCTTTTGTTGATGAGAAGAGTGTCATTTTATAAGTGCTAGATTTTAGACGTGGATAATATATATGTGTATAAAATCCCAATGTTAATGTATCGTATTTTAATAAATTTATGAATATATTTTCATAAATTTATTAAAATATAATAATATTAATATTAGGACTCTTATATTTTCATAAGAGACATATTGTTACAAATAATAATAATATAACGTATAAATTATCCTGCGAGCAGAAAATGTTGATACTATATATTATATATAATTTTACATAAATTGGAAGGATCAAATATTTTTAAACAAAGAAATAAATGTGTAAAAGTCATTAACAGAATATAAAAGTCATTAACGGAATAAATTTAATTATCCAAACGAAATGCAATCAATCCATTACGACAATATTTGAGAATCCGTTACAACTTGGTTGTGTAAAATCGTTTTATTTAGTTATACGTCACGAATGAAATTTAACCTATAATCACTAATTACAATATTTACATTTCTTTTGTTCTGAAAAAAAATGTACGTTTTTTCCCTCGAGCCTTCAGATTCAAATAAATCGGTGCACGTATAAGTTCCCGTACTTTTGTTCGTAGATAGTGCAAAAAAAATATGATGCGATAAATCATTGTCACTCACGATCGTGGACGGTAGATGGGTCAATTAGTTTGCATTTAAAATTGCTGATATATATATATATATATATATATATTCTCGAATCCGTCCAATTAAAACATACTCTTGTTTCGCTCAGCCGACCGAAATCGCTTCCCGAATTTTCCGCATCGTCTGCGCAGATGAAATGTCCACTGCGCTCAATCGAAAACCAGATCCAAGCAATGGAAATGTTCGATCCTGTGTCGATCGAATAAGAAATGAGCTTCCGTTCGATGTTACTCGATCGTTTACCGTAATCTGGCACCCGACATTCGGAGATGAGAGTTGAATACGCGCCATCATCGTATGATGAGAACGAAAGCCTGGAACGAAAGCGCATTCCCCGACGAAGATCTGTTTGTGGGGCCATTAGGGATCAGGGCGCATCGTAAATTCATTGATATATTTACTGTGTAAACGCAGCCAACACACTCGAGCGTAGCTACTCGGGTAACGACCAGTCGTTCATGTAGGAGAAGGGCTCGCAAAACTCATAATAACCGATCGGACCCATACCTATCTCCGAGATGATATAATGCAAACAGATTTTACATCTCGCTTCTATATCTCGTGGTTTATGCTTCTTACGCAGCTAAAAGTTATTCCGTCGAAAGTTCCCCGGCCGCGCCCAAATTAATTCAGCGAAGAGAAGTGAATTTCCATCATTTACCACCGATTTATGAATACAATGCAAATAAATTAATTTTCATTGTAAAATACTCTTCATTGCGTGTTTCATGTCTCGAAAATGTCACGTATATTTGTTGTAATCATAAAATGTATTTCTAACGAATCGCGAATAGCACACGATTAGAATATGAATTAATGTATCTTTAATGACGCCCGTAAATTTATCGTCAAATAATTTAAAGATAATTTATTTTTGATAGAAAATATCTACAAGTAATAATAAAAAATATTGATTTTTGCAGAAAATGTTCATAATTTATATTTGATTCAATAAATTTATAGAGTTTTACGTAACTATGCTATTACGTACTATGCTATTGAAATGTTGCATTGCCAGATTTTGAAATATGGTATACTTGAGTTAAAAATTACAAATATCTTTTTACAATTTTTTAACAATTGTAAATTTCCATATTTCTGCGCGATAAATTCTTTAAATTCTTAAATTCTAAGCGGCAAATTATAACTTGACGATTTTATGAAAATACATTTGGTTTCCGCGTGACGTAATAATAATTCTTGATATATGCAGTCAATTATAAAATCAACACGCTATAGCAGGGACTAATAACGACATTACAAAGTGGTAAATACATTATTTGATGGCAGGAGCACATACCTTGATTGCAGTCAAGGCAGTTTGTCTCTCGAGTTTCCATCCAATTGGTAGGTGCGAATTGCGACCATAAGCGCCCGCGCATTTGCGTGCAAGCCAGATCGAGATGATGGACCGCGTTTACTCTGAAAATTTACGATGCAAACGCTTCGATAAATTTACGGGCATCATACGTTACTCGTGGTTTGTGTTTACTAATACAAACACCTATACACGATCGCGATACCTAATATGATGTTCGTTATCACGTAGCGTATATGAAACATGTGTTCTGCGAAAGAATCTGTAGCATAAATTCTGCGCAAATTTCAGCGATTCGTTAAATAAAAGCAATAGGAATTATTGACAGCCGTCATTTTTTTTATTCGACATCGTAGCGAACTGTGTTAAAGTGTCCTTCTTGATCTATTTAAAAAACACACGGGAAAAAATACGCGACGAGATGTTCTGTGAGAAACAGATGAGTGCGCAAATTATCGATTTATGTAAAATAATTTATGGGGGATAGATTTATTTAATATGAATAGGACATTATTATTTATGAGATGCGTATTACGTACTTTAATACAAACATCAATTATGGATAATTCGTAACGTGACGAAGATATTAACAATTATGATACCAATTCTGCAATTAATTATACTATTATCTGCATGTGATGAATATTTTTAAATAACAGAAAAATTAGATTTACTCTATTTTTTAATAATATTTAATTAGATATAGTATATAATGGATTTTAAATACTTTTTTGAAATCATTTATTAATTATTTATTTTCAATAAAATGAAAAAGTATTCCAAAATTAAACATAAAACATTGAATTCTCTATCGGTTGTTTATTCTCTCATTAAAAAGTTTTTCATTTCTTCAGAAAATTATACCCGGAGGGAAAAGGATGTTAGCCTGTGGCGTCTAATAAAATTAGAAGAAGCAGGTAGTTGATCGGCGGCAATCGAAATTCGATGACGATCGATCCGACAGGAATGACTGATTTATTCCCGGCAATAATGAAGCGCCGCTAGCTAACGAAATGAGATAATAATCTGGCGGAAGCAGAAGTGGGGACGTCGGACCGACAGATTTGTCGCGATTAGAGTTACCGGATGCTGAACCGATAATCCGTCGAGATAACATAACATTATTAGAATTATTAGCTCATCCCTATAATTCTTATGGTCTTCCATATTGATTTTGTATAAGCAAAAAAATAATTACACAGGAATGTTAATTTCTTATAGAATTTTCAGTTAAATTAGAGAAAATTCGAAAGAAAATTGTTTTTTTCTATATAAAATAAAAAGAATTATATGTAAACGAAAAACATACAATTCTTGATAAAAAGCTTCTTGATTTTAAATCCTATTATTTTTTTTCTTCTTTTATTCTGCATATATTTATAAAATATAAAATATTTTACTGAGAAAGTTTCTATCAAATTTTTGAACGCCTCTTCTGGAAGAGGCTTGCTTTCTATTCGTCCTCTCCTTTCCACACACGTCACACGACGATGGTGGCGGCGACGTTTGACTTCCTTCCAACACGTACCTTCCGGTCGTGTACCTTGGTCGACGATATAACCGAGTACAGAGCGTCCACGTAATCCGATCACGTAATCGTCCATCGCTCTTCCCAGTCTATCGAAATCACGGCTCGGTCCGATGTTCTCGGGCGTGGTAGTTCAGGATCTCATAGCTGAGCGAATCGAGTAACTGGGAGGGTCAAAATTTGCCAGTCTCCCCATCGTAAGTACCCCCCGGGGACAAATATGCGTTCTCGTCAGAACGCCCCTTTCTATACCTCCGTCCCGTTCTGCGAGTAGCTTGCGCGCCGTTTTCGCTAATTTCCCGGTGCGATCGCCCTTACGCACGCATTCTGATTTCACCCCTGCGGCCACTTCTCGTCTCGATGAGGGAAAGTGAACGAGCATCGGGTTTACATTCGCTTCTCGAGGTGATATCTCGAAAGGAAAGCCACCCATTCGTTTCTATACAGGAACCATTAACGATCGAACATATCTTCTCTAAAACGATGCTCACACAGAAAGAGCAATTTTGCTAAAATATCTAAAAATTTAGATGGATACTGAAAATAGTTTAGTTGAACCATTAAAATAATTATGTAGAAAACTTAAGCATGATGAGCAATTCTGCAAAATGTTTTTACATCCTAGGAACATCCTGCATTTTAAGCGTCTTACATAATTATTTTGATAATCTAACAAAATTTATTTCCAGACTGTATCTGGCGAAACTTTTAGATACTTTAGCAAAATTGTTCTTTCCGTGTATATATTAAGCAATTCTTTGTATAAAAACGTACACAATTAATATCATAAAATTAAGAATTTTTCATTTTTGTGGATGCATAAATTATACTATTATATTATCAATTTATAAATGCAAATATAGAAATGCGACATATTGTAACTTATAAAAAAAATTATTAAATAAAATTTTTTTATCAATTTGATATAAATTGAACATATACATTTTTCTTGTAATCTCCATTACGTACATAAAATAAATGATATAAAGAAAATATATCTCATATATCTCGAAAAAAAGTTATTTATTGTACTTTTATGTTTCTTTTTTATACGGGCAACTTCTCAAATTATTTACTCCGATATCGTTCCCTTCCTACGTATCAATATCCTCCAAGGGAAAGCTAAACGATATTGTTATAAAAAAAACTATAAGTTATCCACAATTTTCCCAAGAGTATTTCTTCGCGCGCTGCTGTTCGAACTTCCGTAAGAGTTTCTTTGATTGTCATGATTCTCGGAGGATCAAAGGAGCCTTCGTATTTCCAATATAGGAAATTTCAGGGCGTTTCAGATTTCTTTTTCTTATTTACAGATCAGCTGATTGATATTAGTTCGATTTTTCTTCAATAATTAAATAATTTAATTTACTATATTACATTTTTCTTATTACATCTTTAACATTAAATTTATCTTTATAACTAATATTAAATCGAAATTCTTACGATTAAAGAATAAGCTTTATTTAATCTTTTTAACCTAATACCTTTATAATCTAAATACAAAATTCCTTCCATTTTTCAATTTACACATATAAATAAATGATATAATTTGTTTAACGCTTCAAAATGTTTTCTCTAAAATTAATCCAAAAATCCGGATATTAAAAGAATTTTAATGCGCGGATATGAAATGCCAACTGTGCACATTATTATCACATCATTGCACATCGGGAAAGTGACATGGAATTCAGCGCAGATTTGCGCACGAAATTTTTACACCACAAGAAGAGAATCCTTGGTCGAAAAGAGTTTTCGGGGGAGGACTTGAGATATTTCAAATACCCGACAAATTTTACGGCCCACCCCAAGGGAGCTTTACGAGCGGCTATGAAAGATCAAGCGAGCCGATGCTGACTCGGACGAAGGATATTTATTATCCCGAGTATGTGCCACGTGTGTATATATTAATCTACCACACCGATCGGCTGTACGTGTGTGCAGTAAATGCTATGTATGTAGCTTGGCGTATGTGCACCTAGTTGCGTAGGAAGGAGGACAAACATGGGACGCGTGTATGTATGTCTTATAACATATTAGAACCTGCGGTCTAATATACTCACTCATCCTTTGACTCCTTCCTTTCTCGGCGATTGCCGATTCCTTTCGGACAACCTTCATTTCTTTTCCACATTGAGCATGTCATGAGCAGCACGCAATCGAGGGAGGGAGGGGGAGGGGAAGAGAGAGAGAGAGAGAGAGAGAGAGGATGGGAGAGCGAGAATTATATCATTAAATTCTTTTTATAGGCACATTTTCTTTTGGTCAAAAAGTTTCTTTCGTATCTTCTTTTTGATGTATTTCTAAAATTAATTGGAAAATTGCTAAAAAATATTTTATGAACGAAACAGTATAATATTTTCCGACATGCATATATTTGTATTTATATTTTGCGGCGTTGAATTTTTTTCGTGGATTTATATTTAACCCAAAAATATTTTTATGTATGTATGCATATTGTATTTCGTTGTTTTTATGTAAATGCATTATATAGTACACTTTTTAAAATAAAACTGGTATCACACACACACACACACACACACACACACACACACACACACACACACACAAAATCACAAAAAGTTCAGCTACTTTGAAAATTGAAATTTAAAATTGATATTTCTTTCATTTTATATTTTCTCTGCTGTCATGCCTGTATTAAAGTAGCGCATTATCGTTGAAATATTACGAAAAAAGAGATAAGAAGAGATAATCTTCTTATTTTTTTTTTTATTATTAACTGGTGGCATATAATTTTTTATAAATAATCATGATAATTTTGGTGGCTTTAAAGAAAATTTGCACGTCAATATTGTTTATATAATATATATCTTACTTTACAGTTTACATGTGTTGCAAATGTTGTAACGATAAGATAGATCAGTTTCCCGAATATTGCCTGAAATCAGATTTAATTAATTCCAACCGTACGTATATTACGCAGACTCATGTAAACACGCGGTCGCATATTTGGCAGTACACACATTCACTTACATCCGTATACACACATTTGCATTCTGCCATGTACCATGCCATGAATTCAGCGATCTAATATCCTCACTCAACCTTTGACTTCTCCCGTCGAGAGACGTTTCAATGCCTTTCAAGGAGATCCTTTGCTTTAGAAAACCTACATCTTCCAAGTGTGTAAAAATATACCAACGTTTTTGAAGGCTATTAAAAGATAATCGATCAAAAATCCTTTTCTGATAAAATCCTTTTCTGACAAAATTTCACAATTTCCAGCAAGTAACATCTAAAACGTTGGGAAGCGAGTAGATTTACGAACGTTATCCGAATTACAATTCGATCAAGATTCGACCACGACTAGGAGAGCTCCCGCAGGATAACACGCTGCACATAGTATATAGGGAAAGGGAACGCAAGTAAATACATACGGCTTATAACGTATTAGACCCTGCGGTCTAATATACTCACTCATCCTTCGGCAGTCCCATCCCAGGGGATCCTAGATTGCTTTCGAAGTCCCGCGCGTCGGCACCTGTGCACAACTCGCGAAATAAAAGCTTTATTACTGTTTGACCAATAAAGCTAGGCGCTCATTACATCGAATCATTACATTGTATTCGAAACGGCAACAAAACACAAGTTTGCGAGCCTCAGTCGCAGAAAATGATAGGGTGATTTATTATCTCTGGAAAATTAAGAAGATTGACCTGATTTCCTTTCTGCTACATTTAACGTTCGGTATTGTAGTTAAAATATTTTATCATTTCTAAATTTATTGGAAAAGATTTTAGCTTCATCACACAAACGATATAAAAAAATTGACTAAAATTTGATGAGAATTTTCTGATACACTGCGTATTTGGCGAGCGTTTCACGTATAAATACCACTAATAAATACCATGTTCCCGTAACATATTAAACCACGCGATCTAATATACTTGCTCATCCTTCGGTTTTACCCCGAGGGAATCCTCGACTACTCTCAGCCGTCCTTCACACCTACACATGCAGACACCTGTTTCCTGCGGGAGAGGCATACGAGGCATAACTACATGATCTACCGCAATATGGTCAACAGAAAGATACGAAATAAAAACTTTATTGCCCGGCTGGGCAATAAACTTCATCGTGAGGTCAGAGATTCACGTTTCGCGCGCCGGTGGTTGCGCTTCGTTGTCGGACGATTAGGATGATTCCTTGTAGCGCTTGCGTGTAATGACGATTAATAAATTCCCCGATAATAACCATGTGTTACAAAGGTTGCGTGGATGCTTAATTGTAATCGGACTGTACCACCCGTAATATTGTATTACAAATTGCATTATGAATTGTAATTAATCGAGGATACTTTAATAATTTTGGTTCTCATATTTTTTTAATACTTTACTTAATACTTACTTTTACTTATTTTTATAATAAAATATACATCCTTTGTATTTTACATCAGTTATAAAATCGCTTAAAAAGCTTCTAATGTACAATAGCTTTCTAAGGATTTTGTTAAGTATTGACAATACCCAGTTAAATGGGTTGTCGCCTCAAAGAAAAGATGTAAAATATTTCCAACTCTAAAAAAATACATGTGTTATGAAAACTACTGTTGTACCTATTGAAAATTAATATTGACAATTCGTAGAATATCTTCATTTGTTTTTCAGCAAGTTAAAAAGAGACTAGAAAAAGTTGAACGTTCTTATTTGCTTAGAGTGCGGTTAGAATTGTTATGTGAGAATACAGAAGAATCGAGAGAAACATGAATGGCATAAACGCATGACTAAATATCGCGGGTTACCTTTGTTGCACTCGTCGCATCGATTCCGCACCACCGGCAGGATCGCCATTTTCACGCTTGGGGGAGCACACGCAGTCAGTCTCACATATCCGTCGTAACGAAATCGCATAAAGGATACACACGTATCGAGCGTACGGTTTCACTAGACGGATAATTTGCCGTAATTGCAAAACGGAAAATTACAGTTCGAAATGTGCCGAGCTCAGATTACTGCCCACCAGTTCGGGCGCAATTACGGAATAATCAATCGCCGAGCGCGTATCACGTTTCGTATTCATTAGCCAAATGGAATCTCGCTAGCAAATGAGAAAACAAACATAATCTCGATTCACCCACGTTTTAGGAAAGCAAGAAGAGATACAAGAGAGAGAATGCGCGCGAAAAGAGACCAATATTGTTGATTGCGTATATAAAGACCGTATTAGAAATGGTATGAAGAAATGGTAATGTCGAAGAAAATGCTTTGAAGACATAAAGAAGTATGTTTCAGAGGATTTTTATGTGTGATATATAACAAATATATCACACATAAAAATAAACGATATGCAATATCTAAGCAAATATTAAATCGTAGGAAATAAGGGGAGAGAGGGAGGGAAAGACAGAGAGGGAGGAAGAGAGAAAGAGGAGAGGGAAAGAGGGAGGGAAAGACGGTTATCCAACGCGTGCATAACAAGAAGTACTATTGATATATTGAAACCGTCGAGTCAGCATGAATCTTGAATTCTATAGGTAGCAATATTGATTTTAAAGCCGATAGAAACGATGGGAGAGTAGGCGAACGACGTATAACTACGATTACAGCAAATAAGTAGAGCGAAAATGATGAACAGATATTAAACCAATGCCTGAAATATATTTTGCAACAAACGAATATTTAAACAACTGCATAATATATATTATATACGTATACTCGAATAGTTTACGGATCTGATAAACAGAGAAACAAACAAATATTATGTATATTATGTAACATATATTAAATAATTAATTACAAAGCGTTGACAAAAATAATATTGTAAAAACAATATTAACTTGTTATCAGTCTTTGTTTATAAAATAACTCGAAATTTAGCTCAGTGGAGATTTCGTTTAAGATTTGATTTATCAATGTCTACTCGAGCGCACGGAAAATTGATGTGACAAACAGTCTCGGAAAGAAGACAAACGGTGGTCTACTACGCTATATCGATCTCGTTTGAAGAGCAGGCACCTCGACACGCGTCGGTGAGAACCAATCACACACTGTGAAAACAAAACAAGACTTTGATTTTACGTGTACGCGCACCCTCTTAAATCAAAATCTCTTGAGAGTGATTGTACGAGACAGAATCCTCATCCCGATGCATCCTCATCTCGCATTGAACAATGAAAGACAGAGACAACCTGTCATCGACGAGCGAGAGAAACGTCGTCTCTCGTCTCTATATCAGATAAGGTAAGTAAAGACAAAGAAAGGGGAGAGGGAGGGAGGGAGGGAGGGAGGGAGAGAGAGAGAGAGAGAGAGAGAGAGAGAGAGAGAAATACAGAGATATGTAAAGAGAGCGAGACAGGGAGAGAAAGACAGAACATGTGGAGCAGAAAGCAGGAGGGGTGCAGACCACGTCACAAATTGGTTTCATTGTTCGGCTAATGAAAGCAATAACTCGCGAGCGGATCGTACCGCGTGCGCGCGGAATTGCGAAGCGGAAGGGGTTGGTTGCATCGCACGTCGCGCATCCACGCGTGCACACAGGGTGAGGACAGGGGACAGTCGCGCGGTCGAGTAACGTTACGCATCGATCATCCGCGTTTGCCAATTAACGGACGGCCCGTTACGCTGTCCGTCCGTACGTCGCGCGTGTTATGACTCGCAGCAGATGCGATGTGACATAAACACGCGTCAAATCGAAACAGTCGAATCGAAGTGGCCGAATTAAAGACGTATTCCTCTCAAGTGAAGTAGTACATATAAACGAAAAATCCTATAGATTTTTGTGAATTAGCTACCCTATATATATAGGATATATCATTCATAGATTTATCATTAATATTAATATTATTTTAACACTAAACGTAGTCTGTAATTAAACATATTTATATATATAAATCTTTATTATCTCAAAAATTGCTCAAAATAAAAATTTACAAATAACTTTTTTACTTTTTAAGAACTTTCTTGCTATATCGTGAATTTTTTGAACAAAAACCTTGTATAAAAACATGTACTGAAAAAGGGTCTTTTTGCATTAATTAGAATTCTGGTTGAAAATGGATAAATTAGAATTTTGTGATTAAATTTATTATAATTCTAATTAATACAATCAGAATTGATATGATTTAAATCTTCTGACTCGTTTATTTTCAAATATATAGGAATTTTGTTCAGTATGGAATGGACGGTTTTGCAGAAATATTTAATAAATTTAGTAGATGCAGATCTGAAAATAATTTTGTTGGACCATCAAAATAATTATATAGAACGCTCATACAACTGCTGGAATGTTAAAACTTTTTGCAACATCGCTCATTATGTTTCAGTTGCTTACGTAATTATTTTGATGTCCAGCAAAATTATTTTCAGATCAGTATCTGGCTGAATTTTTATATTTCAACAAAATTGTTCTTTCCGTGGAGGTATAAGAATTCTTCTGCTGTTGAAAGTTGTGTTCTCGACACCAAATTTCTCGCTTTCCTTTACGATTCCAATCGCACTTTTGCATAACATTTTCGTGTATCGGATAAATTCCTCGCGCGAAATCCCGACGAGGCATCGAGCGGGAATCGGCGAAAGCATTTGGAAATATTCCGAAAAGGAGCGGAGTCGTACGGCGCGCATGTTAATTGTCCTCGTTTGAAAACACATACGCATAACGAAGAACGAGGTGAAGTACTCCGGTATGCAATTTTATCGTGGCTGCGTAATGCACACGTCGCGCATCGGGCACACGTCATCATGAACCCCATGTCGCGGAAGGAGCGGGGAAACGACGTTTTTCACGAGTTCGTCGGCACGACGGACGCATATTAATCGCGATGCACGGACACGAAAATAAAAAAAAAATCGCTCAAAAAAACATCCGCTCGCCTCCTTTCACATTCGTCGCTCGTTTTTCTGTATTTTATTATACCGGGGACCGGGTATGCACACAGACTAACGCATCGTCTCTATATCTACGCACGTGTCGCCGATGTACAGATAAAGAGGGTTGTCCGACGATGCACCTCCCCCTTGGACCGATGGATGCACTTTAGCGCCTCGGCGAAATGATTTATTCGACATTTACTCTCGAGCTTTAACTCTCATTAAAACAACCGCCGGGCGGTCCTTCGCCTCCCTTCTCATCTCTCTTCTCATGTACCATCATTTCCTTTTTGTTTTTCTCTTTTTCTTTTGCTTTTTCTCTTCCTTTTCGTTCTTCGCCGAGAAAATATAGGATCAACGTACCACGGAAGTCACCGCGATGCGAAGAATTTTTAAGAGTTCACAATTTCTTCACTTTCTATCAACGATCCGAAAATGCGGATAAAGGTGCTTTTATGGGAACTCGGACGTGATACGTGAAATCTAGCGAAATCTAGCAATTTCATAAGTGTCTACACAGCACATAGAAGTCAAATAAGAAAATATTTAACTACAGGCAACAACTTATTTGAGTTTGAGTAAGTGATATTTAATAACAAATTACATATAAGATATATTCAAAAATAAATCGTAATTTGATATTTTATTTTTTTTTTGATCTTGCATTAACAATTGATATTATTTTAAAATCTATTTATCATAAGCTAATATTTTCCACAACGTTACATATTTAATTAACCCATATTCGGTTCCAAGAATATCTATCGTCAGTTATTGGAATATTCAAACTGTGCTTTTTCTCTTACGAGCAATTAGATAAATGATCATCGCACGCATCGACATTACAGTTATTAATTATGTCCAGTATTACGTCACGCACACGTGCTCACATCTTTCGCGCGCCCTTCGAATCACATTAACGTCATATTAATTGGGTGATAATGTAATCGCACGTGGCACAACGCAATTTTATAGAGATTACGTTTACCATCCTCATGCATAACGATAAGTAATAATAAGTATAGCGAGGATACGACATAAATCCGTACGATTTAATCCATCGTGTGATTCGGAATGAAAACTCACCGTCTTACCGCGACTCATAAATCTTGCAACAATGCAAGCAACACGATAATGACACTGACAAAATACACCATGCTCTCGAAATTAGTCATTTAATTGAAGTGACATTTCGCAAACATATATACCGTGCTTTTTCTTTAGTGACGTCAGTCGACATAAACATTTTATTCTTTAAATTCTTTGGAGTAGAATCTCACTCTAAAGAGTGAAATTTGAGCCTGTCTTGAAAAAGAGTGACTCAATTTTCAATCTTTAAGAGATTTCACTTTTCAGAGTAAAAAATTCACTGTAAAAGTTTTAGAGAGTATCTTTCTTGATATTATTCAGTGAATATTCAATGAATAATAAAAATAAAACGATATTTTTGTCGATTTGTGTCATTAAAAAGAAAGAACTCATTTGCACTTCTCCTTTTGAATCTCCGACAATCTTTTACCTTTTAATTACTCTTTAGTTTGATTTAATCGATGAATGGAGTGATATTAAGAATACTCGAAGAATTATTTCGATTTTTAATTTATACACTTGATTAAATAGTGTTACGTTCACGGATTTATCGAGTACGAAAGCTAAAGATACGAAAGCTAAAGAGAATACACATTAATTTCTTTCTTTTTAAAAACAATATCTTTAACGGTTGTTTTCGAGAAATTAAAATGCTCCTTAGACAAGGAAAGTAAGAATATATACAACAAGAAAAGGTTTCCTGAAAGATACAACTTGACTTGATGGCATGCTGAGTTTAATCGAGCTAGATTACTAGATCCTTTGAACGTGCTGTCGCTCAATTCACCCGTCACGCGATTAACGAACAGTTATCGCGGCGATAAATTCGCAGGATTAGATAGCTCAAATACACGATTAGCAGTCATATCTCGACAATTGTCGATCACCGGCGCGTTCAAATCTTTCAGGCAATTGCACTCGTGCGAAGAGAACTCGTGGACGATGTCGATGATAAAGCGACGCTGGTTAGCGTGGGCTTTATATGCGGATGAGCGTGAACGATTATATTCGGACGCGATGCAAACCGAGTTATCAGGCATAAATTAATACGCTCGTTGCCTCTATCGGCCGGGTATAACACCGCGGTATCGCGGCCATTCGTTGCTTTAATTGACATCTACTCAGTGCGAGAACTCGTCGTGCCCACGCCCGGTTCTATCTGCACTTTTGTTTTCTCTGTCAGCTCTCTAGAAATAGTCAAACACGCTTCCACTCCACGAAACCTAAGCACACAACGCGAAAGTACACATGCGAGAGAGCGAGCTCTCGCTCATATCGTAAGGTACTCCCGCACGCATTCGTGCGCGCGTACACGCTGTACAAACTCGTTCGGACTTGTCCGAAGGGCAGTCCACTGTTAAAATATCTGAAAATGTAAGTAGTTAGGTACTGTATCTACGTAAGACGTTTTAACATATCGAGATAATTGGACATGTTGTCGTGACTATGTCGACATCTACGCGCAAATTTGCCGACCAATCTGTGTATTTTAGGTACTGAAATGCCCTCGCATGTAAATTTATCCTTGCTAAATCAATAAAATTTTTGAAAATATGGACTTTTTCTTTTGCTTTCCATCAAATTACATAATGGGTATATGAAGATTTGAAAATTCAGATTAGATGGAATTGCGTTACAATATATCAGAAATTTTTATTGTAATATCACTTTATATTAACATTAAGTCAACTCCTTTTAATTGAAAAAATATATAAGAAATCGATTGTTAAAAGAATCGAATTTTACAATTATTATCATAATAATGCTTATTTTTCAATAGTTTTTAAAATTAATAGATCAAACTTAATAATTAAAAATTGTTTCAATTATTGTTTTTCAGACACTCTTATTTATTCTTGTATTTTATTATAAATATGTTTGTTTAGAAGTATTATCAATGTGTTTTTCCAAACATTACAAATGCACAATTACATGTACAACCGCATCTTATAATTTGAAGATGCAGGTTGCCCTATAGCTCTCTTTCATGCTGATACATTCTCCATTCGAGAAGTGTTTATCCGATCGACTAACATGAAATATTCTGCCACACTGATGAGATTTATGTATATAGCATCGCTCGAATTAACATACATCTATACGATGCTCTTGCGAAAATCGACTAGCCGATATAAATCTGCTGCTCCTTCTAATCGATTTCGCATGCATAAGAGAGTGCACCGGCTACATCATGACGCTGTTGAGTCTTCGCATGTCGAAATACGCAAGAAGCAAAAGGCAGTAAATATAGAATTATTGGTTGTGACATATTTATAGTGCTATAATAGAAAAAAAATAACAAGTTAAAATTAGACTACGTTATAATTATCGAATTCATTTTACTTCGTAAGATATTTACGTAACGTATGTATCTTAGCTAACAAATAAATTTCATGAAAATTGAAGTGAAAAATGAAGTGAAAAGTCTATCTCTCGACTCATTATGTTTCAACAATAATCGCCGATACTTGTCGTGTGGCCAAGTATCGACGATTATTGTTGAAACACAATGAGTCGAGAATTGTCGATTGAGAAATAGACTTTTTCGTGAATTACTTGCAGGTTACAAAACTCGCATAGATGATTACGGATGCGTAACAAAATCGAACGTCGGAGAAGTAGAAATGTTCCACAATATGACTGGGGCATTTATTGGCGTCCCTGCGACGTCTATTCCTATATGTTTTGCTTGTCAGAAGAAAAGATGTTTTTTGTCAAACCTTATTGAACTGAATTACGGTCCAAATCGAGAGGGGGATGTCCGCCCTTCTGCTCGGAGGAGCACGGGCCAATTCCGGATTCCAGGCAATTTAACCGGCCGGCTCGCCGGGACCATGCCATACGTGAAACCAGCACGATCGTATAGCAGGATAAAAGGGCGCATTTCACCCTTCCCTCGCCGAAACGAGCTTGTTATTTTTTACTACATGGAAGTCCCGACTTTAACAGTACGCAGTCAGTTTTACACCCGCTTGGCTGATAAAGGGAACGAAGGATGGAATAAGGGATTTACGATCCTGCCGAGAAAAGTATCTTCCGCAACAAGGGTTATCTCGAACAGCCATGTCGGGGAATTATGATTAATATGTTATTTGTAAATGACTTATCGTTTTATTGTTAAAATATATTAATATAAAAATATATTAATATTAAAATTAAATATTGATGAAGACAGAATTGCATATTTTTTTTTACTATTATTTATATATAATGCAAATACAGTACCTAATATAATATCGTATTATCACGGAAATAAAAATTTATAATTTTTCTGCTATTGTATAACATAAAATTATGATTAATATTTAATATTTATATTAATATTTAAACATTTAAATTATAATACGCCTTCAATATTCGCTTTTCAAATTAAATGCGAATCAAGGACAGACAGCTTTTCTCGATTTATATCTAAAAATGTCTGTATACTATAATAATCTAATAATAAATTTATACAATGCGATACATCGAAGTCATATATTTTATTATGATTATTTTTCGAGTACATAAAGTCAAGATTGGGTTTATTATCGACTAATATTCATCAAAAATTTACTTGTTAAAGACTTCAACAGCTATGTTTATAAATATCTTACATTATTATATCACATCTGACACACATCTTTTATTTCTTAATTTCAAAAAGCATTGCATGTCTGAAGGCAATCTCAAGAAATGACATCCTTGTTGGTTGTCCAGAGAGTCTAATTTACTGCATTACTTCACGCTTACCTTTCGTCCGTGTAACAGCGTGCACGAAGGTATATTTATCGCTCGACGACTAAATAACTTCTTAACTTTGTGTGATATACAGAGTATTCTCGAATAATCAATCCCTACATTTATTTAGATTCCTTATCAACTCAGTCTCAATCAATTCTTCAACAAATATTATCTTATTAAATAAATTGTTAATTTTTAATAGGAGATATTTTATCAATCAATTTTTAAATATCCTTTAAAATAATGTTGACTCGGAATTAATTATATAGAATGTTTCAAAGTTTTCTTTTATTCAAATATCTATATAATTCGGAAATTAACGATGTTTTCGACATGTTTATTATAAGGAACAATTGATTTCCAAACATTTGATCTTTAAATGAAAGGAAGGGGCTTCAGAGACATCTTGTATAACCAAGAACCGGAGACAGTAAAATCATTTCATTCCTCACAATCCCGTATCTTCGACGCAGTAAGTGTTCCTCTGGTAGCGTCTACGATGTGCGGAACTGATGATGACATAAACAAACACGTGTCCGCAGATGAGATCATTTGTAATGAGGATAGTGAATAACTGACGACAACGACGAAAACTACGCGCACAGTTTATAGCGCTGCTCGCAGCAGCCATTATTCCCAGAGTATCGCTGGCTATACCAAAGCAATCATTTCACATCCAAGTTCAGAGTCCTATCCTCCTCTCTCGTTCGCGTATACCACATGAGACACGTGCGTGAGACACGTGTTCGACGGTGATGCACGAAAACTTCATTCCCTCCTTCATTCCCTTCCGAGACGATGACATCTCGGATCGATGAGAGCGGCGACTGTAATACAATCCGTGACTTGACGATCGAAGGATGCCCGCAGGATTTTTATCACGCTCGAAGTTAGATATCTTCTTCCGTGTTTATGGCTGGTCTTTGTACGTTTTATTATTTCACGAAGCTCAAAATAAAATCCCGAAGTCGGAGCAATATTCTCGGTGCGAACCGAAGACGTGTCGCGTCAACGTGAAAGAAGATCGTAAGCATTCAAACGAAATATATAATATGATATATATATATCTTGACACGCGTGTACACGAATATGTTCGAATGTGCACAATTCTATCTCGTATTAATGGCTTTTAGTGTTTAAAAAAAAATTGCCTAATGTGACATAAAAATCTTACGATTTATGTTTTAAAATCTTCGTACGTTAAAATTCTATTTTAACAGAATTTTTTTACATCTTGCTAACATCATGCAAGAGACCGTTTCTTCTTTAAAATTCCTTAAGTTTTTCTATTATGTAACTTTTGAAGTCGAATTTTTTTGTAGACTGTCTCTGTATATTGCACTAATTTACATACTAATTTATTCTTATAGGACTTTGTTCATAAGAATCTTTAATTCTCATTAAATAGCTCATTAAATCTCAGATTAAAGTTTCTTAGAACGGGTCGATATAGGTTATTTGAAGACCCGAGTTCTATTACGGGCGTGCGTAATTATTTACCGTATGTAAAAAATAACTGGCGAATATACTATGATTATATTATTAATATTTCCCCTGTCCTATAAAACTGTAATTGTTCGCTATTAAGTTTGTACGCGGTATTTCCTCAATTTACTTTTTTCATTAGCCCCGCGTTGAAAGTCTCATTAAAAAAAAAATTTGCTAGCTTGCAGATAAGAGGTTAAATATTTTATCGTCAGCTCTCTGTTAAAGCCTTGATCAAGCTCTAATCCTGGAGTTCATTTAATCTTCCAGCCGCGCGTTCCGGTCTCGCGGGAGTTTCGAAAGTTGCGCACATCTTCTGAAAATTGGATGAAAAGCACTGCGAGATTTTCTCGCCTCGAACTGATGTTTCGAAGTTCTTTCAAACCCCGCACGAACTCTATTATAAACGCTTTACAAGCTCCGGATTGCGCCACTCCGCACCTCAAATATTTACATTTGCGCGTAATGCACTTTTCGCAATGTACAATACCCGCTTTTATAACACAATTGGTCGGCTGCTGTACTAAATTACTTCTTGCAGAGTTCGCATCGAATTTGATTTATAAATTCTCCAAATAATTTTTGATATATTTACTTTAATCAAAATTTAATAAAACAGCATGCTGTTTAATAATATGTTTGTTGAATATTAACATTATTTGAGAAGTTAATTTGTAATAGCTATTTGTAAATTACAAACAAATATTCTATAACATTTTATTCAATACTAAATAAAATTTATCTGTTTCATTCATAAATGAGGGAAAAGAATGAGTTGTGAAATTACTTGTGAAAATTGCAGCTATAAGGGAAAAGTTAAATAAAGCTGATGATTAACATTAGTTTCCTTTTTCGATTAGTAAAGAAAAAAATCGATTAGTAAAGAAATAGCATATAATTGAAAATACCTACTCAAAATAAAAGAAATAAAGTATATTAAAAGAAATTGGATTCTATAGATTCTTCGAAAAATAATTCATAAATAAGATAAAATATTCTATTGCCATGGAAATAATTTTCAAAAATAATGTAATATTTGAAACATGAAAATACTTAGTTCTTAATCTCATCACTGTACTATGATAACCATTTTAGTGGAAAGGAAAAATAACCATAAAAATAAAACTCTCATATATAGGCATCATTAATTTCAAGGAAAATGTAATATGAAATGAAAATGCGTACAATTAAATCCTTTTAATGCAACTAATAACTCTTTCCCTTCTGAATATTTCACATATATTGCATTAATAAAAGAAAGAGTCTTTTTAATGAAAATTCGCACGATTTCCTTTCAAACAATGCCTCCCGAAGTAACAATTAAAAGAAATCCTTGTTGCACTGCGAGGCAATTAGCAAGTTATAATTAGGACAGCTGCTTGTGATCGTTAGTGAACGAATCGACCGTTTCGTTTTAGTGTTAACGACATTTCCTCCCATACCTCGATGAAACGCGGACTCGGTTTTCACGCTGGCGCGGCTCTCCTCCTCATTAACGTCGAGCCGCGATCCCGACGTGCAGCGGCGTTAACGCCTCGTTAGCGTTTCGCGAGCAGGACGTCGCGTTAGATAGGTGTGGCGCGCACGATAATTTATTGGCTCGTAAATTTGCGCTTTCCCGAATATACCTGTGCTTGCGCGTGTGCACGCACACCATCTTCCACGCCGATGATGGTGCACTGCATGGCTTGTGGTTGTTTTGTCATGCGGATATCCGAAGATCAGTGGGAGGATACCTACGGTGCGAATGAGAGGACATAAACGTAGTAATATGATAAATCGACCGGTGTACTCGTACTCGAGGAAATTACAGGATATTACCGATCGTTCGCGTAAACGTCATCCTGATCGTCTCGTTCCGAAATAATTTCTATTTTGCTCGAAACCTATGTGACGTTTCCCGATAAATGAGAGAATTTTACATGAGTATCGCGCGACGATTACGCGTGATATCAAACAGTTTCGCGCGTTTGTTCGCAGATCGTTGAGCCTTTCATTGCGCGCGCGAGGATGATTTGCAACGGACGCGATGAGAAAGACCGATATAAATTTTGCGGAGATATGCTGTTGTGTACGTGTACGTTCGATGCACACGAACAGGGCGCAACAGTTGGAAGTGGTGGTTTCATGTATTGCGTATTGGAATTTTTCTGAATAAAGGCGATATTATTCCACGGCATTCTCATTTTTCACCCGAAATGATCGGTGATGGGCACCTGTCGGTGCGTCAAAATAAAGCTGAAGAGTAATAAAACTGAGAAATTACGATGCGGAAATTTTACTTACGCATTCTGCATACGCTGCGTGAATACGAGGATGTAAAATATTAAGTAGGGTAGAACTGTTTTCAGTGGTTAAATTTAAATCCTGCGATACACACGTTTTATAAAAAAGAATGATAAAAAAGAGATGCATGTTGACATAGTAAGTATTATAAGATGTATAAATAAGATGATTTTTTTAAAGAAGATGTTTCTGTTTCTTAATGTCTAGTTTTTCAATGATATATTAGAGACTTTTTAACAGAATCTGGCTACCAGCAATTTCATTAAAATTCTACAAGAGAAAAAAATATATAATAGAGAAAAAGGTATATAAAAAATGTATAATGTTCCCCTGTATATACTATATTATACTTTAACTTATACTGTTATATATTACTTATATTCTCTGTGCATGAATTTGTATAACTCTTATATATAAGTTTGTATATAATAATTTCTCTATAAGAAAAAGTTGAAGTAAGTTATATAACAGTGTTTAACTTATACTATTACACATACGAGTAGTAAACCGTGACCACAGGATTTAAATTTAACTATCTAAAGTAAACAAGAAACATTTTGGAACATTTCAGTAACATTGTAACACCATTACGTTGCTACAATGTTACTGAAATGTTCCAGAATGTTTCTTGTTTACTGAGTAATGAAACTTAGTCTCTATCCTACTTAATCTTTTATGTTCCACGCAGCATACAAATGTGCAAATAAAATTTTCACATCGTAATTTCTCAGTTTTATTACTTTTCAACTTTATTTTGACGCAAGAGGACGTTGCTGATCCAACAAATATTATATACACTTTTCTCTCACATAGGATTTAGAAAAAAAATCGTTCGTAGTCAGACTCTGTTATAGAGTTTTTAATTTGTAAATGCGACTATGTAATATAAATAGTCGCGTATAGAATTCTAATTAATTTCATTTATGATAAATGAATTATGATAAATGAAATTAATCTCAAATATATTCATATAACATATAACATATTTTTATGTAAAATACAAAATCCTATTGAATTAGCATTTCATTAGAATAAAGTTCAATTTTAAGATAAAATAAAAATTTATTTGTATTGCTACTTAATTTGTATTGCTTGTCTATATGGATAAAATTAAATGTATAAAGCGTACACTGTCAAATCTATAGTGTCAAATTTAACCTAATGTGAGTCGCCACTGCTTCTACTAAATATATCGTTATTTTTTACCAAAACGATAGTTAAATTTGATGACTATATTGTATCAATTTACATTATATAGTGTTATAATGTGTTAAATTGATACTGTATAATATCAAGTATAATCATTGTTTTAGTATAAAATAAAGTAGGAGCAATAGCGACTCATGTTAGGTTAAATTTGATTATAGATTTAACAGTGTATGAAAATGCATATAATTCAATATCTATTAAACTCTCTGAATATCTCTGTCAACAAGAAATCGGGTCTAAATGATGAGCCTAAGAATCTAGAATATGGTGTACCCGTAGCATCTAGCTGCATCACGCTAATAAGAGGAACGAATCAGTTCTCGCCTGAAGCGGACAACGTGGCAGTAGCGGCAGTTCTAATTCTTTTTGTGTATAATCACACGTGCCTCCCCGTAAGACGATTTCACGCTTTCAGATTTCTAGACATGTATTTCGTTCGCGCACCGTACGATACCACATGAAAACGTGTTCGTTACCGTGTACGATGATGCCCCACGTTCGAGATTCGATAATGCCTGACATCGCCAGATATCTCTCCAGGATCTCGGCGAAATCATCGCCGTGGTTTTCTCTCCACAACGAACTCATCTCGTCGTATTCTACGCGTAGAAACGTAGCAATCTCGATAGACGGAAGCACATGGTTAGGACTTGCGGGAAGGGCAGATCGAGGAGAGAGCGTGACTTCGAATGATCGCTCACGGATAATCGGCGAAATGTAGTATATTCGGATGAGACCGAGAAACTAAGGAATTGTTGCCAATTGTTGAAAGATGATTGTGTTACGTGCTGTTTCTTGCATTAATCTGTATAATTCTTGCGAAGACAATATGATAGAATCATGATTTCTCAAAGTTTTACTATGTATTGTAGATTCACCATTTCATCAAAGAGCACTTGTGTAAAATAATTGTAAATCGCTCGTGAAAGATCTATAATCGTTATTTTAAGTTTCAAAGTATTATAAATTTGAAAAAAAACAGTAACAATGTACTTACATTAAATATAAAATAATAAAATTTATGTGTGTGACTTATTTTTAATATTAGTATAAATTCAATTAATATTAAAACAATTAGTAATTTTCGTGAATGATTGTATGTATTATTTTGTAATGTCATATTAACTGAAAATATTTTTGTCACAATATCTAAATTTAGAGTTCACAGAAGCAACATCATTTATAGCAATCAGCTATGAAATTTCATTTCATAACACACAGTAATCTCTGAATTGCCTGAAGATAATCCCGAGTATGGAATCAGTTATACTTTACAAATCTGTATGATTACTTACATTATTATAATAGGATTATAAGGCGAAAATATTACACTTTATAAGCTGTTGCAATTTTCTAATATCATAATCATTTCTAATATCATAAGACTATCACCAGTATAACTATCGCTAACCGTTATATGTATCATTCTGATCTAACAAATATTTAAAGTTTTTTCGCTTGAGTTTCAAAAATGGATGCGATTTGTTATTAATCAGTTTCGATAAAAAAATACTTTATACGGTAAAATTGATATGGGGATTTTATATGGAGAATTTTAATCTATTCTATCTAACTCTAATTCATCATAAATTTTATTTATCTTCTTTTGTTTTTCTAATATTTAATAGAAACGTTAATAACATTTAATAGAAAATTTCAGTGTTATGGTTAAATATTCAAATTGTACGTGAAAATTTACAAAATGATCAAAATAAAAATTTTTTATTAAGATTTCAATTCCATAAAAATTTATATATTATTCTTATATAGCTATTATTATGATAATATATTCTTCACGTCATAAATTAGACTTTTAGTTATCATTTTACACGTGGCGAACAAAAACGAATTAAAAGATTTCTATTTCTGACACATTTCGACTAGTCTAAGGAAGAGCAGTTGGGCGTGCATAAACGAACGAAATCCTAAGCGGGTAATTCCGACGAGCTGTTGATAGCTGACCCAAGGGTTAATTGCACCCTCGGCGAGACTTCTCTATCCCTCGGTACCGTTTCCTTGTATCTCTCGCGCAGCAGACTGCAATCTCTAAAACATGCTTAATTCTATATAATCACCGATCATTTTTAGGAACGCCCTATTGGCCACGCAATGAAAATTCCTCTTTTCTATTAATTACTCAGCTGGAATCGATTGAACATCATTAAAGCATCGTTATTTTGAATTAAGTTGATTCAACGTTACACGATAATTGGTTTGTAAAGCAGAGATTACATACCCAATACTTTACATAAATTGCATTATAAGAACCTCTCCTTATATATTACACATCCTATTATAAACGTTCTTATGTTTTCAATTTTAGATTTTTTGAAGGGGAAAATTAATATATGCGATAGAATAAAAAACTTTAATGTTAGAATTTTACGTTGTTAGAAAATTCGAAAAATTTCTAAATAATGTTACAAAAATATCGATCATGTATCTCTTTTACACGTTTAATAAAATATTTTTCGAAAACTCAATAATATCTGTATATATATTNTAGTTGTTAAATTAATTTAATTTAAACGTTTAAGTTAAGTTAATTTTTAACTTACTACCTCGTCACATAATATATCTAGATANATAAATTAAATTACTT
>NW_012130066.1:5104533-5124275 GCF_000143395.1 Atta cephalotes
GCCTTGGCAGTCTCAGATCTGTATATATATTGAGTTTTCGAAAAATATTTTATTAAACGTGTATATTTTTTCACGCCTGCACAATATCATCAGAATCATAAAATAATTTCATGAGAATTTTATTACAGTTTAAATATTTTTATCACAATTCATATTTATATATTCTCTTCTGTGAAATATTTTTCAGATCATATCACAGTATCTCTTATAACAGTATCTATATATGTGCCTGTACAATAGAGATATAATAAACTATCTCTTCGAATATTGTTCTATAAATGAGGATAAAAATTTTATTCTTTAGAGATAAGTCAAGATATTGAAACTTTGAAACATTTTTATCTCCATAAAAGTCTCGTTATCTCGAATGTATCGTTCTCAAAGTGTCGTCTCCTGAAAATAGTTTACTTCTAATAGAAATTTTACTGATTAATGAAACATACTGTGCCGAGCGATCAACGAGACTTCATCCAATCGGAATTTCTCCGTCTCGTCGCCCCCGAACGAACGAAAGGATCTCCATTAGATTTGAGCTCGTTAGAGAGACCGGACAGACAACGTGACGTGCGTTTCATGGATCGGCTACTATATAGACACTGAAATGTTGCGAGAGATCTATCCGTCTAAATTTCAAAGGCGGCTCGCCGACAAGAGTCAGGTATCATCGGTCGCGTTCGAAGGAGTTGATTGCCAGTTGTATCGATAAGATCTGACACGGACGCTCGAATTTTCAAAGCTAACGATAGGTCACGAACCCTCCAGTTAGATCGTGTCTCATGCGATGACTAGCGCCAGGTTAGCGATAGTCGAACGTGAACAATGTGCGTGCTGACTTCCACGAAACAAAGCTACAGTCACCGGGACAGGGCGGGATATATGTACATGGGCAACGCGATATGCTACTGTGATAACGCTGATAGATAACAAGTTTCTAACCTTCGACTCAATTATTGAATAAAGAATATTAGGAAGGAATGAAATAAAGAGCGTTGTTTTCGGTACAATAGATGTCAAAGTGAAGTAAATGTGACTATCGATACTCGATACTTATCAGTCCAATCAAGTTTTATGATGTATCATGCATCTCGTCGAATAGATTGGCACATTTCTTTACTACTTCTTCTTTCTTTTAGAAAGTAAACTACAATTGCTGCCTGGCTTTTCTAAAACCAAAACGTTTTATATATAATAATATATTGTTATTCTTATATTTCCAATGACATCATTAACGTCATAAAACTAATCCAATATGAATTCAGCAGTATTGCGATATGCTTCTTTCAGAATGCTTCTTTATTCAATGAAATGAATTTTTCTGCAAATTCTGTTTAATATCGATGACATTTTCTATTAATTTTTATATATTTTTATATATTTTTATAATTAGTTTAGTGAGATATATCATATGTATATTTCATTCACAAATAAATAGAAATCTTGTAGCATTAACAATGTTGCAAGATTTCTATTTATTTGTAAATTATGAAATATACATACGATATCTCATTAAACTGTGGAGATAAATATTACACTAAATATATTTAATAATTTAGGATAGTTCAATATAGAACTTAATGATTAGATATGTTATTAAAGACATAAAAGAATTAAGATAACAACTTCAAATATTTTACAAGTTATAATCCACAGTTACAGAAGTCTGGTTTTATCACTTTGTAGAAATATATAGAGATAACAAATTTATGATTGTAACTGTGTGACTCATTGTCAGAATATGCAGGCGAAGACAAAGTAAGTTTAGATCACCACAAATTTGAAATTTCTCGCAGTAAATCAGTAGCGAGAGTAACTCTGTCATCGAAAGAATAATAAAAGTTGCAGATTTACTCCAACGAGTTTGTCTCTCCAGCAGAATCCGTCTTATACGTAAAACGCGGCGCGATAGAAATCGCACGCACTTGTATCGAAACCGTAAACGATACAAGGCTACGCAAGTCATCGTAATTTATAGGTCGACATTCTCAAGAGAAATAGAGAGAAGAGAGAAAATGTGGCATAATTCACATGCGCGAATCGATCGATCGTTAATCTCGATCTGGCATCTCACGAAAGTAATACCAATAACTTATCTTAAATCAACAAAAAACGGTGTTATCTTTAACAGTCAAGCTAATGTAAGATATAGGCTTTATCTAGGAATAAATAAGGGATTTGTGAAAGTTGTCCTGTTTTATTGATTTCTTTAAAGAAGAAAAACTCGCGTCGCTTACTTTATTGTGATTATGCAGAAAGTTTTTTTAACTAAATCGTAAGTATAAATTCTAGTGTTTTTTTTTTTTTTTTTTTTAAGATAAATATATAGAAAATACAAGAAATATACAGAAAATGCATTTTTATAACATATGAAACACTATTCATAGCAAATTAAATATCGTATTTTTTAAAACAATAGCTTTTATCGTAAAAAAGTTCTAAATATATTTTTCGCACAGAGAAGTAAAACAGATTGTTAGAAATACGAGAGGTTGTTAGAAATATCAGATATTATTAGATATCAGAATTGTATTAACTTTCAAAAATATCTCTTTATACCAGATAAATATATATATATATATATATATATATATATATATATATATATTTCTATATTTTGAGCTATGATTGTTATTGTTTTAAATGAGAAGAAAGAATATATATGTTTTGATGTTTAAGGGAATGATATTGGGACGAATAGAATCTTCTATCAGCTGAGCGTGTCCTTGCTTCATTACAGCATCATTATTGTCTCAGGCAGGGAAGATGAACTAGATCAATTAGGTTTCATGAAGATCCGCGTACGTGCTCTTTCGTATGTAGGAGCGCGTAAATGTGCCGAAGGTGCGATACGCGACAGTAGCACGCATTCAGCGTCGAAATCGAATTAGGCTTCGTGGCACTCTCGAGCTATCCAACTCGCCTCTTCGACAGGACGAGAGTGGGAAACACGAAGGCGCGAAGTAATCCGTTTAAGGCCGCCCTAAGTGCACGCGCGAGGCGACGCGAATCTCGACTCGAATGTGAAACGTGTGGACGCGTCTCAGCACAATGGACCTCATTACACGGTATCGGGACCTCGAAGATGGCTGGTAATTGAAGAGGTGCGTTTAGTCCGCTAAAAGCAACCCCCCGCCTTCGAAGGAGCTGAGTGCGCGACGATGTGCCGCGCGATGGAATTACCCGCTTCGGAACGTCGCGCCGTATGCCATCGAGTCTCTTATGTGACACGCGTCAATGAAAATTGCGACCTTCGACATCTGCCGCGACGAGTCTCGAAGCGTTGAATACGTAAGTATCGCAAGTCATGCTATTGTTCCAAGAAGATATTATGAGATAAATCTGAAGAATAGCGATAATTTCAATATTTTTTACAGCGTCAAATTGTAGAGAATTAAAGAATTTTTGCAAATTACATTCGAAGAATGTAATATTGTTGAAATATTGATTTGCAACACACAAGGTCTGTTACATGTTTTAAAATTTTATATTTCTAGATAAAAAGAAAGAACACATATTTCTATGAATATAAAGTCAAATGATTCGTTGATGAAATAATAGACACAAATACAGTAGCATCAAATAATTTATTTAAAAGTTTAGGCGAATTTTTTTTTATAAGAAATGTTCAAAGTGTGTCCTCCATCGTTTTCTACCTGAATACAACATACACATGATTGGTATATTATCGTTTATTTCAATAGTTATTATTTCGACAACGAAGTATCAACGATTTAATCATAGAATTTATTCATAGAAATATTTATTCTTTCTTTTTATTCAAGAACATACTCATGAAAATATTTTAAAACATACTTATGACTTTCTCTGTACGCACATACATATAAAAATTTTGCAATTTCATGAAATAATGTTGGAAAATAAATATTTATGTGAAAAATAAATTATTGATTTTAATAAATATTTAAATATAAAAGGAGTTAAATTTTCTAAATACATTGCCTTTTTATTAATCTACTATTAAATTGCTATTAAATTAGACAAACAGAGACGAGACAGATATTTTCTTAAAAAAATATTAATTCCACGAGACTGAATTCAACATAAATTTAATATACTTCTAATGATTTTATGAGAGAAAAAAACAGTTAACTGCAACATGTACGCTCAAGTATCGCGCCATAATGTAGTTAAACAATGATGTTTAATTTCGATCCAGCAATTCCGCGGGAATTTTATGATCCTGGGGGAACATACGAAAGATCGCACGAGGGTCAGGATCATGCGCGAACCGAGCGATTCTGGCGACCACCCGGAAACAACCGGTGTGAGCATGATTACGATGATCGCATCGATGTATCTCGTGGCACGAAAATTAGCTCGTAATTTCAGTACAGGTGTTCCTTACCCGCGTCCGCTGGCAGATCATCCCACGCAGTTTCGGCAAAACTTTCAACCGAAAGGCGACCCGCGCGAGCGGTGGTGCATTAATAATCGCGGTAACCCTTTCTTTAGTCATGTTATTTGTGGAGAAGAGATCGCGCATAAGGAGCCTGGGCCACCAGCGCAAACCGGCGTGAGGTCCTCTTAAACGGATATTAATTAGTGACTGCTGTTACCTGAACGCACAATAGGTACAGGCAAGAGGATCAACAAAACGGATGATTGAATTATGTTCGCGCGCATCCAAGAAGGAACAATCGTTATTCCTCCATATGGATGATGGCGATCTGACGCGTCGGAGAAAGCGTATATTCTTTATTTTTCAGCATTACTGACATATCTTTCAAAGTACATATGAAGATACGTATGTATGTATTTTTATAAATACACGGTTTTGCTGAAGTATCTAAAAATACAATTAGATACAATTCTGAAAATAATTTTAGTTGAGCTAATAATTGTAAAATGTAGAACGCTCAAACTTGTTGTAAGAATGTTAAAACTTTTTGTATTATTACATATCAGAGACCATCTGGCACTAAAAATAATATTCAAATAATTATTCTTGACACGTCTCGACGACAACTCGATGACAAATCAATTCCGATGTCATATTTTAATGACATAAATGAGACACAGCAGTGTGCTAATCTGTACGAACACGTAGAGAACATGGAAAATTCAACGCGTTTTCTTGACTAGTTCAATTTGTTTCACGAATTTCTCACAACTATGACAAAATTGTTTAGTCCAAGGAAAGTCTTAAGTCTTCTTCATGTCTCTCATTTTCTTTGTCTTTCTCTGCTTTTTATATCTCTTTCTCTCTTGTTTTCTCCTTTTTTGTGTGACGTAGCAAAGCTGTTTGGGAAAAAGGGGCCCATGACGAAGGGCGGAGATACTCTTAATTAATTATTCCATGGGCGTCGCGCCGCTCAAAATTAAAATCGGTTCATTAAGCGGCGCTACGTGGAATTTTTTCCTAATCCAACTGGGCGAAAAGAGCGGTGAGAGAGGAAAGGGCGGTGACGACAGCTACCGGTTTTCTACCTTCATGGAAGAAGAGAGGGCCATGTTGAGGAAGTTGCCCATGCCGTTGAATGGAGCAAGGGAATTCGATTCGCTCGTTCGTTCAGGCCAGCAAAGCGCCTATCTCTCCCTTTCGGTCTTAATGGCCCAACGAATGACGACGAGGCCGTGGTTTTTATCTCCGTGTGCAATAAATGCCTCGTTAACGATCGCGCTCGCGAGCAATAATCGAAATTTCCGATTGGTGCGAGACGTGCGCATGCTTTTACGACGACGTCGGCGAGCGCACCGCCAACACGTTAAGACGCATAACGGAGTCGTATACGGTAACTTATTGCATTGACGATGGTGTCGTTATTTAGTAACGGCTGTACAAAATTCTCGCGCAAGAGGCGAGTAAGTGTTAAGTCGTGTCGATGTTACGAGACGTATCACGCATATTTTAAGATTGCTTATTTTCATGTAAATTAGTTGAAGAGTAGTAGACATGTGAGACCTTCACAATATGCTTCAGAATTCTGCTGAAGTCCTAAAAAGAAAGTTTTAGAGATTCACTCTTCTATCTTTCTTTGAACATTTTTTTTTTAATAAAACTAATAAGAGAGAAAAAAACCCTTTATTGAATAAATATTGCAAAAGCTAAATTAATAGAATAAGCGTTCTTATAGAAGAAAATTAGTTATTAAATTATTATAGAATAACATTTTGTGATGTAAACTATTACTTTTATTATATCGTATAGAAATTTTCCAATGGTATCTTTATTATATTTACAACGCTTTTCATTTGAATTATTTCAAATGAAAAATTTTACGCCAGCAATGTTTCGAATGACTACGTTAATTATAATTGGCTTATAAATTGCAGAAATATTTAATACGTATTCAGAATTACGATTATTGTGCGATTGTAAAATTATTTCCAGTTGGCTTTTTGCAATGATTATACACGGAAACCGCTTGGCTGGAATAACGATTGAGAGAGAAATATGTCTATAGACTTAACTCGCACTCGCATCTGTTCCAAGCGTGCCAGCGCCAGCGCTGCAATTTTGTAATAAACTTATCGGTCTGATGCGATAATTATCGCGCATCTGGCAAGGCCGATCCGCGTGATTACCGAGAGTAATCCGCGAGCGAGTCGAAGCGGATGGAAACCAAGACGGGGCACCTGTGGGCGCGGGATAACTTCTTGAACGCGGATAATCGTACAGCCTGCGTTATCTATGGTTCGAAGCTGGCGTGGGTTCCGACCGCAAATGATGGGATAAAAGGGTCCTCGGTACGACAGGATATAATTATGGCTTTACGTAGCATTACGAAGAGGTACCGCGAGACGCTCAGACACCGGTCGCGCCGGTGACTCTATTTAAAGTTTAAGTGGGACTTAAATTAAAATCCATTAATATTATAACGATTACGGTGACATCTGTACCATAAATTCCATCTTAAGCGATGATACGCTTCTGCATTATCTTGAATTCTCTTCTTACTTTCCATATGCTTTTCAATATAATAGTCATAACAGAAATTCCCTTCTTATTACATGTACTTTCAAAGAACGTTTATCAAATTTTTACTATTTTATTTTAACGTATTTATTTTAACGTAATATGTTTTAAATTTTATAAAAGAAAATATACAGAAATTGAAGTGCTCCGTTCCATGAAGATATCAAAGAGAATCTTATCGATTATTCTCAATATCTAAATCTATCTTTCATTACGTTTCAAGATTTCAGAGAGAAATTCCGAGCACGTACTGTACCAATAAAAGGGCCTAGCATACCTGAACGTGTTAGCGAAACGCTCGAAGTGTATGAATCGACCGCTCGCTTGCGGCACTGGAATTCTTCCCGCCGCGGGATGAGAAAAAGAAGCTAAACGAAATACGCGAAGAAGTTTCAGCATGAAGTTACTCGGTTCAGCCAGCAAGACAACTTTAATTTTAAATAACGGTTTAAATCGACTTTTCATTATAACGATAACACATGCGTATATATAACGTGATTCGTAACAATAATTTTAAGGCCAAATAAATTGCAATTAAAATAAACGTCATATTCTTCTAATATCTTTGTAAGAGAATTATTTAAAAATATTTCTTCTATTTATATATAACAATATTTTCTGACATATTTGAAAATATATTTAGATTTTATTTTTTTATTAGAAGAAATAAGATCTAAATGCATCTTTGAGATTCTTGCTTTTTCTTCTAGATCAATTATGATATGATGAAAAAGCGGAGTAGTAATTTCCTCTCTTTTATAGACTTACAGATATGTTTGGCTAACCGCAAATACAGGTTTGAAACATTTTTCGAAGAAATCATTCAGTCTGCTGGGTCTCGAGAGAAATGTTCGACATGGAAAGTTTTTATCCCAGAGATTGGGCGAGTTATTTTAACAAAGCGATTTAACTTCGTAAGCAAACGACTATATCATATCCTTTCAATTAGTAGATATTGCAAGAATAATTGGAAACGCAGAAACTCTCTGATTATAATATAATCCTATTAAAGACAAAATAAAGATTAAACTCATGAGACGATAAATAGTAAACATGCTTTGTAACAAAGTTGTATTATTTTTATATGCATTGGACTATTTTTACATATGTATTACAAATGAAAATGCGTTTTTTTAAATTAAAATAATGGAGTCTTTCTCCTAATATCATTTCATACAACATAAAAAAATAAACACACAAAAAAATGTTTGATGTACATCTATTATATTAAATTTAATTAAAAATTAAAATATTACGAAGGATTTTCTGCGAAGTAATTCTAATAGGAAAAGAGTATGTATTTAATAAAAATTTCTATAAAAAAAGATTTATTTTAATTAGTTTTATGAGATTAACTTTTTTACGTTTATCTATTCTATATGATATTCTTGTATTGAGTTTTTGTTAAACATCTGCTTACAAATTAAGATGCAATGATTTAAAATAAAAAAAAATGTTTCCTACAAGAAACTTGACTGTACAGCAAATGTCAAACAACATATTAAAGATTTTGATGCATGTTTAAAATAAATGAGAATATAACGTAATTTGCCTTGACAGAAACCAGACCAGGTATTTTATTCGTATTTTAGTATTCTGCAATATTTTTTCTTGTTGGAACAAGAGATTATCACACTTGAGAAGCTTGCTGTTTCCTCTTCGAATAAAATTCGGAAAAGGTACATCTCTATTCTTTAAAATAAAGTTTCCGAGAACAAGTTTTATACATTCCGGAGTTGAGAAACAAATGATACATGCGCGATAGGAAAAAGGTCAAAAGGTTCTAAGAGTTTGAATGTACATATCTGGTAGCAGAATAGAGGAAAATAACGTGGAAGTTGATATTCCGATAGCGTTTCAAGAAGAATTCATGACAAGTTGTTTTTTTTTCTAAAAAAATATTTATTTCCTTTTGGAAAACAATTCTATAAAAATAATGTATATTTTAAAGCAGAAACTTTTAAGAATTGTTACTTATTTAAAAAAAAATATTTTAATTTTTTATTCAATTTTTATTTTCTTATTAATTTAAATATTTAATATCAATTTCTCACTTTGTTAAGAGTTTTATCAGTTTCAATAAAAATAATACCGTTGATTTTAACAAAAACTAATAATAAATATTTTTACTACAAATATCAGTAAAATTAATTAAATTCATGCATTTTTTAAAGAAAGACTTTGATATTTTCCAAGAAAGTATTATCATTTAATTTGAGTGAAGAATAAAGTGCGAAATTTTATTTAATCACAGGTATTCCGCAAAGAACTAATTTACTGGAAATAAATTTACTAAGGTAGAGTTTCACTGTTTGCTTTAGTAACACTTTATTTTTCTCCAGGGATATATTGATTTATGAGAGGCGCCATAAAAAGGAGCTACAACTCGACTATTATAAATCGTGGGATACAGTCGGAGTTAATTAATATCGACGTAGATCTGAAAACACTAATTCGCTCTTAATATGCCAGCAGTAAACGCTACAGTAACTTACCGATACTTCGATTAATCGCTAATTACGATGATCATCTTTACGAAAACGAATCGAGATTCTGACATGGCTACGACTTAATAACAGGAACCGATCGTAGAATTTCAGACGGTGGCTGACGGTGGTTATTAACTATCGAGAGGTTATCCGATCAACCCGATACATAGCGGCTAACTTGGATTCAACAACATTCTTATCCATCGATCAAATTCTGCGCTTCGCGCAAACCAAGTTCCCATAAATCATCGGCTGAGATTTTCACTGGGATTTGCAATGAGAGCATTAAGAAAACATTATCTTGAAATTAATAAATTTGCGTACAATTTTTATATATTTGAAAAGTATTATAACAATGTCTGTCGGTGATTAACTAATATAATTTGTCAAAAAGCGATTATTCTGTGAAACATTAGAAAATGGGGGCGATATATCATATAAAAATAGCGATATGCATGAAAAATTTTATGTTCTAATAATTGGGAAGAAACAGAATTAATAAGAAACATCCTTAAAAAAAAGAAATGAGTTTAAAATTTAAAAATGTATGATAAGTTTTTTTCATTAAATCACTCACTACTTCATTTCCGGTAAAGAGGCGAAGATTCCGGTAACAAACATACACAGAACATACACAGGACTAAAAACTGAATCATGACAGAAAGAAACGAGCATTCTCTTGATGATTTGTCCGGAAGCAATATCTCACTCGTATCTTGCGTTTCAATCAATGTCAGTTTGTTTAACGCGAAATTGCATCAACAAGAACTTATTTCGAGATTTCTTTAACTAGTTTTTCTCTAGTTTATCAATTTCTTTTATAATGTTTTTGTTATTGTAATAACATTATTATGTCGTAATATCTTAATATCGACAATAAATACTAAATAATACTTATTTCTCAATCTCATGTCTATCCTATGTATTTCATATTTATCATTTCATTCACAGTTAGTTATTATTCACTGTTAGATATCAAAGGAGGTTAGATATCAATGGTAATCCAATCTGTTGGGTTAAATAATAATATTTTGCTATTTTTTTAATTGCATGTGTCAAAATATAAATAAATCCATTTCTTAGTTTCAATTAAAGTAATCAATATCTATATTAACGTATATATTTAATAATAAATTTATTTAATAAATAATAAATAATATATTTTTTAAATTAAATTTTAACTCTATTGTTTAGTTAAATTAACGACATATTGAGTAAAAGCAATGATTATAGAAATTAAAAATAACTCAAATTATTATTTGATATTATGAATTTAACAGTATATAATTGTCTTTTTAATTTGAATCTTTTTATGATGTTCATTTTTAATCGTTAAGACATTCGTATTAATTACACGCTATTTTAAATTGAAGCAGATCCTATTTTTCACACCGCCGCCGGTCAATCGATTAAAGCGTAGCGCTAATTTGTAAGAGGATATAAATTATGACAGCAGAGGTAAGCTGTACACGACGACGTCAGCATTCAAGAAAGAAAAAAAAGGAGGACAAAGCACGTGCCGAGGTAACAGGGAAAAAAAAGTTACAGTAATGAGTGTCACCGCGAGAGAAAAATAAGGCTTCTCCTGATTCGACACACGAGATTATTAGGTGGAGAGAATTCACAAGAGAACGAATGCACAGAAATGGATTAATCGCGAGCCTCTCCCATTGATTCCACCCTTGGCATTCACCGTTCTCCCTTTCAATTATTCTGTTATGTTTTCAAGCTGTCGCAAAGAACATGGCGTGCTTGAATAAAGGAAAATTACGGTACGATTTTAATCGGAGAAGTTCCTCTGAGCTCCTTAAGAATTCAAACAAATGATCGATGCATAGGGTGAAACTGTCGGGACAATAATATCAACGTAGATAAATTCTTTTCAATTACAGTTATCAAAATATAACTGACTTTTAAGAAGACAGTTTAGCATACATATATATAAACGAATGAGATAAGTGGAAAAAATTAGAATTCTAACTTTTTAGTGAAAACTTAGAAATAAGTTGGAGATAAAGCCTGATTGAGACGTTAAGTGAACATTACAAGAAAAGATTTTAATCCCAGCTGAAGATCAAGAATTCTTGAAATATTCTTATAATCACGTTATTGCTTAAACGTAATTATACTTTTCAAGAGAATATCTTCATATAATTTATTATTCTCACAGCCAATAAGAGATTTCTTTGCGTTTTTTGTGTTTATAAACTGACTTTAGAAAGTTTGAAAGAAATTATATATTCAAGCTGGAAATATTTAATCTGCATAATAGAAAAGCATTTATATTCTTAAAACTTTAAAAAAAATTTGGGATATTATTTTTATTTGCAATAAAAAATTTTACAAAATTCCTTATAAAGATTAACTTTTATCCTATTTCATCAATTTTCATACAATAGTGTGTGAACTTTATAATGTTCATTAAATTTTATCGCTTGTTATTTTGATATATTGATAGATTAATGGATTAGTCAATTGCATTCCCATCACGATTTTTTTGTGCCAAAATAATACATAAATTCAATCTTTTTTTTAATCGAAATTTTATGACAGATTTATCAAATCCTATTCACAAAGAAAATTCAATAAGCCATAAAAATGCATAAAAATAGAGCTTAAATAAAGTTTAAATAATAGAGTTTAAATACAAATAGAGAACTTAACCTAAATAATGTAAATAATGTCTTATACTAAAAAATAAAGACAAACATATAACTGTAACTACTTTAACTACTTTACTTTAATTGGTTTTTAACTACAACAAAAAATTATTATAGATTTCAATTAAATTATTTCACTTATGTGCAAAGTTGTATATACATTTTATTTTTTTATTTCCAGATTGAACTTTCCTTATGAATATGATTCAATGATATTGTCACAAAAATTCTACGTAAAAGTTGAAATTTCAAATTTTTCGTATTATGGACTACTGAATCTCTTTATCTCTTATTGTCGGGTTGAGTTAGCAACGCTATGCGAAGCAGATCGAGAACGACGAGAGAAGTCGAGGACCGTCGTCCGATAACGAAGATGATCCTCTCGAGCCGTCTTTCTTCCTCCAGCCGGATGAATAAACTCGAGACTAATTACCGCGATAAGTACAGAAGGAACCCTGGCACGCTCCATCGTGCGTTCCACGATGAAGCTCCGTAATATTAACGAGTGGTGGCTGCGCGCCACGCTCAATGCTTCAATCGGAGGAATGTCTGAAATATCTACTCGCAGTTACCGGCGAAATAATATATATTTATGTCGCTTGTATGTATCGGTTGAGCGGGACGCAACGTTTATTATTTCATAGCAATGCGTAATTAAAGTAGAATAGATGGCATTTAAGTAATGCGGATTCTGGCAAGATGAATATAATTAATATAATTAATATAAGAAATGCTGCGATTTAGCCGAGCAATCATTGCATATTAATCAATTTGTATGAACATGTTTACTTATCATAGACACTTCTCTAAGCAGTTAATAATTGCATAAGCAAACCTATGTACCAATATGTGAAATTGAGTTTCTATTTGTACGAGAAAAGATTAATTCAAAGCAATCACTTTAAGGAATAAATAAACAATATCTCTTTTTTAGAAATTTACAGGAAAATTTTTAGAAATGTCGATTTTTTAAATTCAATTTATTAAAGCTTTTTTTGCTAATATCTCACCGCTATGTACACTTCGTGAATAAAAAAAAGAATATGTGTTACTTTTACTAAAAACGAATTTCATATATTCTAAGTTACACACGTTTTAAATCAAATTATCTCAAATACATTCTCTACATTTTGCATAGAGAGCCATGTACACCTAAATTTAAGATCGTAGATTGTATTATCTTTTTAACAATATTTTCTCGATATGTCCAAAAATATGATACACGAATAACGTAAACTACTGACCTCCTTCTTTAAGGAGAAGGTGAAAATATATATTTTAACATTATTATTTCCACACGCAACGCAAATTAAATGATAATGAAGGAGGTATCCTTCATTTTTCTCTTTCAGCAAAATAATTGCGGCCGCATTGAACTTCAATCGCAATTATGGCGCTTTAATGACAATAATATCGGCATTAACGGCGCGACTAAAAAGGATGAAAAGAAATCTTGCGCGTGTGCGAGTGAGATAAGGAGAAATTAAAGGAAATGGTAGTCATAAAATAATAGCGCACCTCGGTTGTCGCTCACTGACTGAAATTGCCGTGTTACCTGTTTCAGTGTGCAACTGCAACCTCCACGCGAGAAAGTGCAGATTCAACATGGAGCTGTACAAGCTGTCGGGCCGTGTCAGCGGAGGCGTTTGTCTGCAGTGCCGGCATTTTACGGCAGGAAGGCACTGTCATTACTGCCGCGAAGGTTACTACAGAGATCCGGCGAGACCGATCACACATCGCAAGGCCTGCAAACGTAAGTGCCCCCGCGGCCCGGCAATTACATGTAAATCCAACAAAGACACCTCAGCGACGCGCGCGCGTGGCAATTACACTCGCGTCGAGTAACCCTACGCGATTACTCGTGGCACGGTTAATTACGGAAGTACCACGGTGAACTTGCTATCGTCTCGCGCGCGAGATTAGTAAGCGACGATAATAGCGTGTAGGATTTCTAATTCTTCACGCGTCTCAATGTACGCGCGCTAATAATGTGAAGCTAATTAGACGATCCTGCGGGTCATATATACAGCTTTCTCTATGGCGCGTAACGATTCGCTTTCGAAATCACGATTCCGCGAGAGAGATTCTGCGAATCGAAAATTCTCAAGTATTTTTTGCGAGAAGAAAAATGCAGATAAGAATTCTACAAGACTGACGTATTTTAATAAGAGTATTTCAACACTCGGATATACATAAGTATTTTTCTACATGCGTATTTTTTTTTACTGTTGCATTTTTTAACCGAGAATTTTTCCCAAACAGTGCATAGAAAAAAACAATTTTATTTGAAATATTTAAAAATTTAATTATAAATCCGATTTTTAGATGTAAATCCGAAAATAACTTTGTTGGATTATAAAATAAAATATGCAGGACAAAAATTGATCGCTATTATAAAATGTAAAAATTTTTTACAGTATTATTCATTATGCTTAAATTTCCTACACATTACAATTATTTTGATAGTCCAAACAAAATTATTTCTAGATCTACTTAAATTATTAGATATTTCACCACAATCATTCTTTCCGCGTGACTATGTACAGTTCCTGTATTTTCAACATTCACCGCCGTATTCAAAGACACGTTATGTGAATCTGATCAGAACACTTATTGTGAATAAGCGACTGATCGAAAGCGGTGAAGAGAGCGAACTAAGAAACGACACGACGACTTCTCCAATCGAGTCAGCGCATCTTCCCAGCCGCGCTACGCTGTTGAGAGAGACTTGGACGCTATTACCATTCGTCTCAGTCCCTCCGTGGTACTGTTACAAAGTGGTTACCAGCTGAGCAACCCCCTAATCTCGGTGCATTCAATTTATGTACGTTTGTCTAGGCTCATAGACCGCCGCGGGGATAACGATCTCCCGGTGTGAGAAAGCGCGCGTCGATGCATCGTAAATGCATCGGAGCGCGGTCTACGTGAGCGAGCGTCTGCACAGTGCATCCCATATCGTTCGTAACTGTACGGCGGAGCCGTTGTCCGATGTCGATTTACCGTGTAAGAATATTAGGCTCATTGTACCGTGATAAATCAGAAATTCATGCGAAATATCAACACAATTGTCAGATCTTGTAATAAAAAGAGGCAACAAATCTGAAAGCTTCGCAAAATACTCCTCTCTTTTTCCCTATTCAATTTTAAAATGCATTTGTTATCATGATTTTTTAATGTTTTCTTTTGATGTAACTTCCACGCAGCAGTAGACATTAGATCTGTTTTCTATTTCTGCACCAGACTGCTACAACTTTCTTCTTTGCATTTGCCAAATGTCAATCATATATTATACCTATTTCATTTAATTTTAAGTGCCAAAAGTGTATACTAGTTCAGCTATAGAAAAAGATACAGACTTATTGCAAATCATCATTGCGTATCAATGTAGACGGAAAGTATTGCATTGGGTATCAAAATTGTTATAATAATACGCAAAGACAATATGTGTCATATTAGATTACACAATAGGATGACACGATACGCGGATGCACTACAAGTCTATATCAGATCCATCCATCCATCCATCATTTGAGTGTATGAATATTTAGTAATGCGTTTTTTTTTTTACAATTGCGAGAATTTTCGCGAGATTCTAGGTATTCGCACTTGACAGACAGGTTTCGCGCGATTAATTATGTATGTCACTGGACAACACGCACATATTCTCTAACAAGGAGTACATGTCGTGTTGAATTGTAAGGTTAATTAACTTTTTACGGTCTAGAATATTTTTTATGTTACATGACATTCATGCTCGTTGCGAAGACCAGTTGTAAAAGAGACATCCACGCATAAACGTGTAATAAAAATTTTACTCGAGACATGTCATTCAAAGGTGTCAGATATAATCCCATTTATCAGTAAACACTATATTTCATAAATATTTTGTAACGTCTCCGAGTTATAAACAAGAAATGAACAGAAAAATCATTTTAAAAAAATCGTATGTTAATGTGATATGTGTAATCAACTTTGAAACATGTTTTATTATCAAGAATTGAACATCTTTGAGATATCATTATATAAAACATCGATATATCGATCGACATATCGATCTATCAAGAAATAAAAGTAATGTGAAAACAGAAATGTAAAAAATTTATTTGATAAATTTATTTGATAAATTTATATGACACAGTAATATTATATGAGGCGCTTAAGTGCTTAAAATTCGGTTTCATAAATTATTAACAGTTAAGCCATTTTTATGCGATAAGCGCCATATTGCCATATATCAAATTTATAAGCAAGCATAATGATTAACGGGCTTAACAGCCAAAATATTAACTGCTGAGTTAGCGATTCATAGAGACAACGATATAGCGCACATATGGTTTACCTCGTGTTCTCTCACAGGGCTTCTGGTTCCAATATATAAAACCTAAGTGTCGCACCAAGAGAGCCTGCGCATACTCTTGCCATCGAGATAACGAACAGTATTCTCAATTCTGTATTCTCGTTAGCAATCATGGCAGCTGTTAGAGATAACAACGAGACACGACATTCACCGCGAACGCATACCGAGCGTGAAAAGAAGATTTAAGCTTGTCTTAGGATGGCATAAGTTTCATAAATTAATCCTCAGAACGAGGGGATTCCATCGGTGTTGGATCGCGTGGAAAGACGGGAGAGTATAATTTCATTTTAATACATAATTTAAGTTTGAGCTTTAACCGCGCTCGAAACTTCAGAGATGATTGCCCCTCCTCCTCTCTCTCCATAACGATGATAAATTTAGGAATTAGTTGGGTGACAGGATGGTCCGATTTCGCTCCGTTGGGTATAACGAGTAAGTATATAATGAAGTTGTAAAACTTCACTTTAAAACAGTTCACCTATGTATATAATCACGTTTTATAAAAATTATAACAACAATATTGTACAATAAATTTCAATCATTACAGAAAATAAAATTCTAGTGTCTGTTCTCTCTTTAATCTAGGATTCTATTTTTTCAAAACAAGCAAATTAAAAAGGAAATATATTATGAGTCGAGTTTCATGATAGTAAAGTTATGATCTTATAATTTTGAGGTTTTATCTTTGACTAGTATATAATTTAAGATCCCTGATATCAGTGGCTTTTTCAGAAAACTAGCTGTATCTAATTCTTAGTTTTCAAGGTAGGGATAGAGTGAAATTACGACATTATTACATGGTGATTAATATGGTGCGGTGAAGATAAGATCTTTCTAAGGGTAAAGCAACTCTGATTGAATAATTAGCCACGCCCACTGGATTAATTTCAATTTAACGTCGTGTTAAATAGCGCGAGTGGTCATATTTGTATATCATACTACTTGCCGACTTATTTAGATAGCAATAGCTCAATATTATCGTTCTCAAGGAAAAATATCCTTGCCACATTAAGTAATTAAGTCTAGTTAACGCATGCTAATTAAGATCGCTTGCAGGAAGAGAACTCGCATGCAACGAACGAGATAATATATTCCAAAGTACACATTATTTGCAGGATAATGAACGTAAGCTTATCAGTACTATATACAATTGAATAACCTCGAGAAACTCTACTGCCACAAATGTTCACAGAATTCCATGCAATTCGAAATTCTATTCACGTCGAAAATAGAGAGCAATAATCTCCGTTGAGCGCGCTGCTGAAAGCATCAACGATAACGACGACCACGATAACGACGATGACGCTACTCATTTTATAAGATATGCCTTATAAGATATCCGTTTGTGTGCTTCTCTCTCCATCGGCCGCTATCTTCCATTATTACAAGCTCGAACGCGCGACGAAAATGCAGATTTCTGCAATTTCTCATCTTTCTCTGCCGCGCCTTGCAACGTCCCGTCATTGCACCGAACGCACGTCTCCTCCATGACATGCACTAGCATTTTCACGGTTAGTGAACTCTAGATTGGTCCTGCCATACGATCCCTCTCATCTTCCTATCGTGCTTACTCACGACAAACCATCCCCTCAATCTCGTGCTCAACATTTTCGCGGGAAAATACAACCCCTAGTGTCGACTGTGATGTACCGTCAGGTCAGAATAGCGTTGCTCGTTTCGAGATTTGCACGGTGACGAATGAGAATTTCCTCGACCTTCTCCGTATTTCGTTTTCACTCCTTTTTCGCTTTACTTGTCTGCAGTGACTACTACTTATTTCAACCGTATAAAGTTTCTTTGCTTTGACTGTCCTGAGAAATAAAGTCAGCATTTTGCTAAAAGCTGTTTTACACGTGACGTGGCGAGACTATCGTTTGTTAAGAAATTTTGTATATTCTTTGTGTTAGCGTATATATGTTGCGGATAATACGACTTTATAAATCTAATAACTCACATATTTTAATAAATAAGTTTTAATTTATTTTAATAAATCTATTTAAATTTTTTAGACTGTATTTACAGACTTTTAATATTTAGCTTCAGTTTTTAATAGTTAATTCCATCCTTATTGATTTATTTACCATATATGAATTGATGTAAATCAAAGGATCAAATAAATAAAGCATATTTCTAAAAAAATTATTAAAAATTATTAAGTTATATGATTTTATATCGCCATGGTTCAAAGAATATTGACATTTCAATAATGATTTATGATCCACATTAATTCTTTTTATTATTATTGTCACTATTTGAATATTAAAATGTGCTTTTTAAAGATTATATTATTTCAACATTTATTTATTTTATAATAAATTTATTTTATAATAATAATTTTATAATAATTTCAAAAGATTTCAATTATGCAATTTCTTTCCGACGCAAATTAAATAATAAATATTACGGTCAAACATAATTCTCAATTTCTGTTCTATTTCAATAACACGAAGCTTTATTTTATTTCTATGTTTCATTTACTTTAATATAATTCTTCCTTTTCTAATCTCTAGTCGAGAATCATCATAAGGACTTATTTCTTCGGAAAGAGAAGGTAAAAAGAAACATTGGAGTACCATAAAATCAACTTAATGTTGCTGTAAAAGGTCTTATGTGACTGCTAATAACGTAATATAAATTTGGTATTTAAGAGTCAATGATTATTTTGGCCTCGGTTTTACGTAGTAATTTTATTCCTTAATAAGAAAGAATACTGATAATTAGTGCGTGATAAAAAAAAGTAAAGAAATTGTTTTTTCATGTATCATAAAAAATCTAATTGAATCATAGAATTATCATCAGATATTAAGTCTACAATTATTATAGATATTAATATCGCTGTGCCTTAATAATTATGTCAATTGCCTATTAAGGAGGAAATATATATTATAGTAAAGTAAAACTCTTGCGAGATATACGTATGGAAAGCAACACATTGCATTGACAACAGAAATGTCCGATGCGTCGTAATTTCATAGCTCACTAACGATCATCTACAACGACCCAGCATTCATCTAATCATGCGAATGCGCGGCGGGAATAATCACGGACAATTATTCCTCACAGAGGATACATATCGTGAAACGTCATTTTTATATACGCGGCCTTTGGCGCAAACACGTCGTTTTATATGACGCAGAATAACTGTCTCTATCTTAGGTCTCATAAAAATAAGCACTCTCAATGACGATATCCGATCGAGCAACCATGACCTTTCATTCTATATTCATTACTTTCATTTCAATCAATATCGTATTTTATATATATATATATATATATATATATATATATATATATATATATAT
>NW_012130066.1:5124949-5126361 GCF_000143395.1 Atta cephalotes
ATATATATATATATATATATATATATATATTACATGTATAAAAAAAACTTGAAAATTTAATCAATTACTATACTTTTTTGATACCACAAATATCACTCACAAGGATAACTTATTAATACTGTATCTCTGTGGTATTCGAAATTGGATTCTTGAAGATTTTATCTATATCTACAGAATATATTTAGTATTTAGAGAATTTATTTTATAAATTTTAGACAATAAAAGCATTTTATAATCAGTATAAAAGGCACTAAAATTTTGCTATAATAATTTTTTTTAATAAGCTCTATTTTTATGAATTCTTTATGTGTGTACAAAAAAGCACATTCTCGCACAATAAATCAAATAATTATACATAATCTAGAATTAAATATTGATCTAATCTGTTCTACCCCATCCATCTAAAGGCATTAAATCTATAAGATTTAACTTTATATATATATGAAATATATTTATCTATGTATATCACATTGTTATTCTATTAACTTTAGCATATTTTATGCTCATAATATCTACTATCGTCTTTTATATCCATTATTTTCGATTAAAGTTTAATCACTCACCGACACGATGCGCAATAGCGGAGATGTACATGCGATGTACATCTGCAAAATAAAAATATATTCAAATTGATATATAATTTTTTAAAAATTCATATCTTAAAAAATAATTGTTGCGTATATGAAATTATTAATTTTATAAGCAATAAATAATAGATATTGGCAATATGTATTTATTTGGAACAAAAATTAACAAAAATTAATTAACATTCATAAAAACGATAAAAAAAATTGTTGATGTTTAACTTACTCTTTTTATTTTCTTCTTTTCAAATATTATATTTGGTATCTGTTTTATTTGTATATTTGTATATTTGATCTCGCTATATTCTCCCGAGTTAAATATTATTTAAATTGGATGTAAGAAAATAATTTTCTTTTTAATACGTATATGTCACAAGTATAAAAGTAAATGAGAAAAATATTTTATTGCATAGCACTTTTCAATAAGTAATAAATAATAAATAATGAACAAATAATAAATTACCTTATGTTTGCTCTGACGTAACCTGATGCTTCCTAAGCCTCCTTTTAGATTTCTCACATTTACACAATATCTGTAAACACGTACATACATGGTTAATTAAACGGTGACGCGCATATCGTTGATATGTTGTTTAGAATAATTGCATGACATTTTGTACAATACTTGTGATGTTAATCATACATGTGCATCTCATTAAGTTACAACAAAAAAAATCTCTAAGAATTCGTTTCATACTTATATTTTCTTTTATTAATTATTAAAACACATACACACACACACACACACACACACACACACACACACACACACACACACACACACACACACACACACACACACACACACACACACACACACACACACAC
>NW_012130066.1:5129230-5134106 GCF_000143395.1 Atta cephalotes
ATATATATATATATATATATATATATATATATATATATATATAGTTTGTTACTATATATATATATTAGGTGTAATAAAAAGAAATCCATTATTTTTGCATGAAATTGAACGGAAAGATAATGGATTTCTTTTTACTACACCTAATATATAGTTTATATTTTTTGTTTAATTAAAGTGTTATATCAGAATAAGAATATTTAAATATTAAATATTGTGTTTATAATAAAATTTAAATTAAAATAAAAAGACCTCTTGGTGTAATTTTAGAAATATTTAAAATATTATGGTATTTAAGTATAGAAATATATAAATATCTTAATTTTTAAAAGACTTTATTTTCTTTATTATTTACTAAATTTAACAGTACTACATCCATGTGATCGTTCTGAGAACTTGTGAAATGGGCGCTCGCCCGAACCGCAAAAGGTACTTGAACCCGATACCGAAATGCAAAGCTTTCCTCGCGTACTCGGCACGCGTTAGCATATTCATTACTCGCCACTTAACCGAGACTTAAACCTTCCAGAGCTTGCAGTGGGATCAGCACTATTAGTGTCTCTCCCTTCTCTTTACCCTTTTCTTTGTGTTTTGGTCTTCCTTACACCATCGACTCTTTCGTCGCCTCGGAATACGTCCTTCTTACGGTCTTTGTGATGTTTGCTTTGTCTAATCACGAGTGGACTTGTAAGCCAGTCTTCGCGAGAAGGCGGAAGTCGGCGGATTTGCTGATGAACTTACAGAAACGTGCTTCGTAAGTTTCTTCTTTTCAACTTTCTCTATTGTTTTCCTATATTCAACTATATTTCTTACGTTCGAAAAATGTTCACTTTAGAGAGAAATAATTGTTATTTTAAATAGAAATAACCGATTTAAACAAAAACGATATGATCGAAAGATATATTATTTTGTCTCATTTTGATTTCTCTTCTTTTAATCACTGAATTATTGGCTAAATTAAGAATGAATATTGAATTAAACAATATTTTTCCTTTAAATTAAAAAGTTCACATGATTCTCTTATCCGCACGTGGAACGGGGTAACTAGTTTCTCGAAGTTAAACACGCAACAGCAGTTGCTGTAGCGCAAGAATGTAGAGCGATGCAATTTAGTTATAATCTAGTTTCGGACTAAGTCATAAGTTTGTTAGCAAATTATAATGTGGTTGATGGCTAGCAGCGTTTATCTACCATATGAACGTAAGACTTCTCAGTTGCCACGGACAATTTCATTTTTACATGAAAGAATTAAAAAGTTTTATTTTGCCAAACTTTAATGGCCTGAGTTAAAATTTCATAAAAGATTTATCGCAATAAAATTTTACAATATTGCATAATTACACATAATATTGTACAATGTTCAATTTTAATTCTAAAAAGCTGCCAAAAATCTTCCATATCTCTTTTACATAAAAGAATTGTTTTACTGAATTATGTAGAATATATTTATTAGATCATTAAAATAATTATATAGAACTTATGCTTAAGTATTGAGGATAATGATGCAAAAAGTTTCAAATTTGAGTATATTGAATATCCTACATAATTATTTTGATGGTTTAAATAAAATTATTTTCAGATCTATATCTAATTAAGTGATAACTAAAAAATAAAGATTCTTAATATTGTTTAAGTGATAACTTTTTATAACGTATATTATTCTTTCCCCTAAATTCTCCATCCCCCCTCTCTCTCTCAAATCGATTTACAAAAATAAAGTTATAAAACAAAAATAATTATGATAAAGGACATATTTAGTAACTGCGAAATTACTCGACACATAAACGCAAACACTTGTCTATTTTTTAATTTATTCGCGTGTTTTGTCATACGGGGCGACGTTGTGTAACAAGATTTTCGTAATGCTTGTAATTCTTTCTTTTCCGTCGCCTTTGGTATATTTGTATCACACTTAAGACCCGCACGCCGCACTAGTGTCTCGTTATAACATCGGATCTACCAGGATTTTAACGAAACTCCAGTATAAAATCCTATTGAAATTAAGTCTCACTACGCGCGGACTTAACAGCCGGGGCGAAACAGTGTTAACGTGGCTGCTACCCCCGTCATCGAGGAAGACAATTCGGCAATTATGGACTTTCCCGAAGAAATTTATTATCTCTCAAATGTAGTTTTTTAAGTATATAGTTTTCTCCTTTTATTATGAGTAAAAGAAAAAGCTCACTAAAAGCTAATTACTAGTTTTAATTTTAATTAATTAAAAAAAAGATAAAATAATTAAATTGGCATTTTTTCGGGTTTAAACTCTTTTGTAATTATTTTATAGACTGATAAAAAATGATAGATAATAAAATAATAAATAATATGGATTGTAAGTTAAGTTACTCGCAATAAATAAATAATTTTTAAATGATGAATAATGCGATTAGAAAAGTTATCAATAATAATCGATTTTGATATTACTGAACTTTATTTTCATTCAGCCTATCTTAACTTTTCAATCTTCCGACGAATTTTAACGATATATCGATATATCTTACTACCTATCATAAGAGAGCTCGATTTTACCAGGAAAAAGGATTGCCACTATAAGATTTAATTAATCAGATTAGAGCAATTAACTGGCTCGAAAATGGAGTCAGCAATCTCGAAGGTCTCATATTAAAGGCACAACCTGACATAATCGCTTAAGGCTTACGAGAAACGCGCGTTCAATTAGAACTCGGATAAGATGCTTAGAGTAAACTTTCCTCACGGGAGTCGCTCGTCTTGGATTTTCAGAAAAGATCAGCGGGAGAGCTTACTGTGCTGAAACTTCGACTACGTTTGAGTAAACTGTTCCCAGAGGATACTCGATAAACATCCGTGAAAAATGAGGTTGCGAAAGAGTGAACAGAGCGTAAACGAGACAGAAACTAATTGATTTTGCGCATTATTTACTGAACGAATGAAAAAGAGGAAAAGAGAATGAATAATGAGAAATAAGAGACATTTGCGTTGTTAATATCGTAAATTATAAATTACACATTGCGCGAAATATCATTACTTTATGATACATTGAGATATCATTTGTCAAATCCAATGTTTATCCAAGTGAAAGATTTTTAAAGATATATCACATAGCAAACAAGAAACAAATATTTATATACGTTATAAATCATCTGAAGCTTTCATATGATTACTTTTCTAGATATCTTGCATGTTATTAGAAGAAAATGAGATGATACATATTTTTAATTTTTAGATTTTTATTCGTTAAAAACATAAAAACTAAAGTATTTTTAATTTTATGTTAATTATAATAAAAATATAATATAATAAATATAATAATAATAAAAATATAAATACAACCTTTTTTAAATTATAAGAAAATATTATGTAATTAACAGCTAATGCATTTGTTTATTTACTAAACTTTATTCGTGAGAATTTTTTATTCGTGAGAAGTTATGTTTTCCAATTTTAACACCAATATTCTTTCTGACAACTAACTAACGTAGTTAGAATATATATCATTCCAATTGCTGCTAATTCTAGCAAAACAAATACTAATAAATTGACTAGTTGCTCGCATAAATTTCAAGCATTGTCTCAACGTGTGTAATCCCTTTAAAACAATGCGATTGTTCCGCTCTCCTTTCCTTTTTTTCTTTCTCTCTCTCTTGTTCTCTCTATTTTTCTGTTTTATTATTCATCCTTAGAATTTTAGCAATTATCGCGAATACCACCAACGAGCTTTACGACATACAATCGAAGCGCCGCGCCCACCCGCAACTCTTCCATTTATTACCGTGCGCATTTACATGCGAATGCACTCACCAATGCTCCAAACGAATAAAACTCGAATTTACTGTTCGATTAGTGGGGAACCGCGACGCGAAGGGCTTCATGTTTGGTGGTGAGTTTTCATCTTCGTAGTCACTTTTAGCCACATGTCATGTAAAGATGTCTATTAAAAAGATATGCTTCAAAAATATAAACATTATTGCGAATTTCTAATCGCTAAACAAATAGCAGATGCTTAAGACTTCAGACTTTTTATAATCTATTTAATTATTATATTAGAAGTAAGTAATTATACACATAATTTATTCTCGCAATATCTATCGAAATAAATTAATTATTCGTACATTATTACCTGCTTTACGTGGACAACTTTATAAAATACACTCTTTTGAATCAACAACTGAAAATTTTAATAACTACGAGTCGTTTTCGTTGGAAATGTGTATAGTGATTAAATTATATGAGCATCAGTTTCATCCTTACATCTGATGGTATTTTAATTGTAAAATAATTATATTAGCTCTCTTAATACATTAACTCTCTTAACAGATGTAATTTTGTTTAAAAGTTTTAATTCCTTTCCTTTTTTACTGTGAAACCTGACCTAGTTAACTTAATAAAAAATGTGTTTCACCTTGTACTGTCACATATACGGTGTGTCACTTGCACTGTCCTGAATCGAATGAAAAAAAGAATTCTTTTTTCTCGAAAGAAAAAAAAAGAAAATTTCGCGGCACGTCTCCGAAAGCAAACGAGTTGTACAAGCAAGGGAAAGACATAGAGCACCGGGAAGAAAAGGTGGTAGATCTCCTGCGGTACACCTGGCAACAAGACATTCCGCTCAGATGTAACCTCCGCGGTGTATAACATCGACAAAACGAAGAGAATCAGTGTCGAGAAAAGAGTAGGAGAGCGGCGATAGAAGGCGGAGGAGAACGAAGAAGGAGAGAATGAGAGAAAGGTAGCGAAGCGCGCATGAAGCGCGAGGAGCTAAGAGGCGCATTATGTGCAGCCGAGGTGCAGGTTGCAGACTCACCTTTGTTTGAACACGCAGTCAACCTCCTTCCTCTCTTCTCTCCCTTCTTCATTCGTTCTCTCATTTTCCCTCTCTTTTTCTCTCTCCCTCTCTCTC
>NW_012130066.1:5137170-5142483 GCF_000143395.1 Atta cephalotes
GCGCGCTCTCTAGGTCCTCCTTCGCGGATACAAGCATGCTCGTGCGCTTATGCTCCAAGACGGATATGTGCAAGCATGTGTTTATGCGCGGTGCACCCCGAGGGTTACGCGTGCGATTTATGCGTGTGCGTGCGACGACGTTGGTGCACTCGGTGAAATTTACAAGTATGGAACGCACACACATCTCTGAGTTGTAAGGGAGATACTTTTATATCCGAGGAGCGCCTCACGAGCTACAGATGAGTATCGGCAGGTACTCGTTTGCTCTCTCTTTCTCTCTTTCTTTCTTGCCTGATGGAATCTTCACGATTTGTGTTTTGCTGATTCTCTTAGATTCAGTTTGTGAGCAGTTTCACGCACTCTCAACTTGATAAGGCACGATAGCTTTGTTCCTCGTAACTCTTGTTAGTATGGAAATAGGCAAGAAACATATCCATTAGGTGAGACCTTGACTTATAAAATTATATGTCTGAATTTATGAATCATTTGTCATTTGTTGATGTTTTAAATTCTAGATGCAATTCGCACAAAAGTTAATTGTATAATAATTATATACAAAAATTTTGATATTTTAATCAAGAAGTTTGATATTTTACAAACGCTTTCTTAATCCTTATTACACGCACGAGTCGATCATTCCTGCGCATTTCTTATTTTTGAACTAGAGAAGCATTTGGCTATGTATAATAAATAAATCTCTATCTTCTTTTTTTTTATACACAATTTTATAAATATTTTCTAAAAATATTAAAGTATATATCATTTAATAATTTTTCATCATTTCATAATTCAATCAATCATTTAATAATTTTTGTAGAAGTCATGCAAATTAATTCTGGGATACGAACGATCCCAAATGTATATAGTAAACAGGAATATCGTGTTACTAAAGTTTAAATAAGAGATAAAATTACCTAATAAACATTAAAATGATAATAATTCTTGATATAAAAAATCGAACTATAACTACGTTAGTCACTTTCATTAAAAAAACTTTATTTTAAAGGGGTTTCTGGACGCCTTGATTACGACGCGACGAAGTAGCTATCTCATCAGCACGCGATGGTGCAATAAGGTTTATCCGTTGTTCGGCTAAGAGGATGAGTTACAGTGGGATATTAATCCTACGCATGAGAGGATAAAGAAATTTAAAGTCCACAGTAATAGTCTATGCTCTTCCCTTTTTTTTATCGTGTGCAAATTATATATACCTACTTACGCAACACCATTTTAAAGTTAACCCGCGAATGTCGCTGGGTTTCTCTCTTAAAAGGGAAACGTTGTCACAATTGGCACAAAACAGTAATCGGCGTAGTCAGCAAACCGGAATTCTCTCTTTAAAGCATTTGTACACTTATCTTCGCGTGAAATACATGCGCGCACATCCATACACATGTGAGAAATTTCAGAATACGATCGCGAGAACGTGTTTATCCAAGCGCATTACATAAATATCGCGCGACAAGTGTGAGAGATTATTAATTGATACGAAACAAGAACGAAATGGATGTCTGCTCGCACAATGATCGCTCTATCTCGCTTGAAATCACGACTAAAAGACTACTCGTCGCGACGGAGCGATTAATTAAATTAATCGACCAGAACTTGACATATATATATTTCGCGGTTCAAACGCGCGATCGTAATTCCGATTTTATTTGTCACTTGTGTTTATTATTCTGCAGCGTTTATTACTTTTGCAATTGGTTGACGAATTCAAATTTAATCTCTCTGAATCAGACGTCGATTGTTGAGTCATGCCATCAGATACAGTCATGCAAATTGTGGCAGTAAGATTAATAACGTAAAATTTATTTTTTTGTAACGCTCTCATTCGTGTGAGCACTGTGATATTTTTCACTATACATATATATTATAAGTCGTTAATTAATTTTTTTCCATTCACTCTCTCTCTCTCTCTCTCTCACACTCACTCTTTCTCTGTTTTCAATATTTTATAAAATAGTCAGACTATATCTGGACCAAATGTTAAAAGATCAAATATTTTTACACATGAGTGAAAAATGCCATATTCATAAAACGATTCTTCATGCCTAATAATTTCTTATGAATTTATACAATTTCCAACTTAAGTAAATTATGGCCATATTCATAAAACGATTCTTCGTGCCTAATAATTTCTTATGAATTTATACAATTTTCAACTTAAGTAGATTATGGCGATTATTAATCGATCTTAAAACACGATCCTAAACCAAAGCTGTAGGAATAATAATTTTACGAATTAAATTGACAAGCAATTTAGTATTATTTATGCAAATCTTAGAAACTGTAAATAATTTAGTTTACAAAACATATTATCTCAGCCGATATTCAATTCCAGATCTTTTAAATTCCGTGCAGGCGTCTTCCCAATACAAATATTTTCAATTCGATCATATATATTATTGCTAAACGGCATTTATTTTTTATTATTAACGACCCAACATTTCTATTTAGAATCTCAAGTAAAAAGTTAAAAACGTTAAATTCACTTTTCTCACGAATATATACACGTCTCTTGTAAGAAGGCACTTTGTATCTGATGCGTGGTTGTATGGCATCAACATGACAGCCGCAACGCGTTTCGAAACGCGTTACGTGACACGAGCCAATCTTGCCACGCGATACGCTTCGTGCGCGGCTCAATTCAACGCCCAAGTTGAGAGCACTTCGACTACTGATACCACTTCGCTTCGTCATTAGCACCTACGATGAGAGAAAGGAAAGAAGAAAAAGGAAAGACGGAACGTCCGGTCGCATCCGGCAATCTTGGTCTCTGCTTTTGCGCCTCCATCAGCTGATGCACTTATCCAGGTGCACCGTCTATATTTCCGATGTGCGTTTCGAGTGCACATAATTGCGCGCATAATTTAAGGGCGCGGCACATGGATGTATGAATGCCGTGAAGTATTGCAGTAATCGAAAGATACACAGCCTCACCCTCGGAGGAAAGAAAAGAGGGACACAAAGGAATACAAATGCATAGAAGAAGTAACGAAGGTAAGATACGCGTAAAGATGCAGAGAAACACAAAGAGCTACACACGAGAACGCATGAAAGATGCAGGGAACGAATCAGTAATGTAGTATGAGACGAAGAAAAAGGAATGAGAACACGGAGGTGACGAAGAGAATAGCGGAGAGAACGAAGGATAACGAAGGAGTTAACAGGGGAAACGCATATATCGCGAGATATAGGAAAGGACGAAGGTGCAAGAAGTATGGAGAAAGGAGAATCAACGGTGGCTACATCACGAAAGGAGAAAAAAGAAAGAAAAAAAGAGATAGGCATTTTAAGAAAACCGATCTGTTCATTCATCAGTGGACGATTAAATTGATAGCTTGCCACCACGCGAACGGTCGGGACCCAGCTCGTTTCTCGACGCCATTGGCAACAAAAACCGTATCCACTTTCTCTCTTTTCCCGTATGCACTTTTTTCACGCGTGCGCGAGAGTTTTAAATCATTTCCGGAAAGAAAGAACATAAAAAAGTTCGTTCCCAACGTTTGTCGTCGAGCCAGCTGAGTTATCGCGACAGGAGCAAGTCGCGTGATAATTCGTGCGACCGAGTGCAACATTGGCGATGCAAGCAGCACCAAAAAGCCAAACGAGCGCGGCCGCGCGGGACGTTGTTTTAATTTAAAAACAATTAAGGTGATGCAAGTGCACTCGTTGCGTTAACCTTTTAATGGGTTCTCGCGCTACTTCCAATTTATGAGCGTTTAAACGTCCGATACTTCCAGTGCGAATGCGCTCGCTTCAAGAGCCAGTTCGTTCGTGGAATCTGAAATATGCCGCCTTTTGTTAAACAACGTTAACGTTACGTAAATACTACGTCGCTCAACACTGAGATATTTAATGCGAGACTTAACTGAAAATCATTTCAGACTTTCTGACAAAGGACATCACTACAAATGCGTCTGTTATCGGAAACTATATAAAACTCTCACAGACGCTGAATTCGTTATCACACGCTGTATCTTTAAATTTATTTGTAATGTTTTGGCTTAAAGCTCGTAAAAGTTTTTCCAACGCGCGTTGCAATAGATATATGTACTCCCGTATAGTTTATCGTTTCCTTTTTCCTATTCTTCCTTTTTCTTATTCTTCTCTTTAACTCGAGCACGACAAGTCTGAACTTACAGCCTCGAAAGAATTACGAATGAAAAAGAAGGAGGTTACGGTTTCCCTCCAAAAAACTCACTTAGGATCAATTAGTGCGGAACATAAGTGAGTGAAGTGAAAAAAGAAGGAATTTGAGAAAAAGCGATATGAAACGGGGTCTTGATATCTATGAATGAAGACGTCTCTCGTAGTTCTGATCAGTCATGCGTAGAGTGGCTGGAACACGAGACGTTGACGAGTGAAAAGGGACCTGGACGAGTCGAGAAAGTACGGGATGGGGGCCTGGCTGCTGCGGGACGACAGAAGGGAGAACCCGTAATAAATACATGGGAGGTGTAATGGGGCGAAACCTGATAGCCCGCCGCGATGTCTGTGGTGTCGCGTGGCAAAACGTTATGATGTCCGGAAAGTCGAAGATTACTTGGTCGAGTGTCAAGTTGTTGAATAGATTAGTGATTTCTACACGTGTACTGTTTATTCCATGCAATTAAATCTTACCTCTTCTATATGAAATTTAACAAATGTATCTTTTACCCTATAAAGAATTAATTGTAAATATATAGGGGAGTTAACACGGCATATTTTCTTTATTTTTTTAGTATAAAGAATATGTAACATTTTTTTTTTGTAAAGAATTATAGAACTATGAAAAAAAATGGAATTGTCATTATTTTACTTTTTTTATATCAATAGAATGTACTAACTTCTAAGATCAGAATAACAGAGATTTTATTTTTTATTAAAAATTCTATTCTTCAGTATCTAATGGTATATCTCTATGTCGAGAAGAGAAAAGATCTCTAATTTGAGTAATATAATAATGTCAGATATTTGATAAGGATAGAATGCTGCTTAACTTTCTTGGCTGACGGTTTCTCGATACGCTTCTGGCGTTGTAATCTCGTGCATTTACTTGTGTTTGAAGCACGCTGACGAATTAAAGACCATAGAGAGAGGTCTCTTCAGTCGGTCGATCTTCGGGTGTCGAAGACGAACAGCACCGTCTCGAGAGTTAATGACACAGCCGGCTTAGCCAAAGTACTTTGATTGGTGCGGTATCCATCATTCGAGAATACATCCACGAGAAAGCTCGGATCGATAGCGGGAAGATCGAACGATTACAAATAATTGGCACCGATCGGGCTTCGGTTTTCTCTTTCTCTCTCTCTCTCTCTCTCTCTCCTC
>NW_012130066.1:5145425-5150157 GCF_000143395.1 Atta cephalotes
TTTTATATATTATATTTATATATTATATTATATATTATATTATACATTTGTATATATTTTAACGTTAAAAGGATTAATAAAATTACAAAATAATTATGTAAAAATAATTAATTTGAAAAAAAGGAAAGATAATTTTTACAGTCAAGACACATCAGCTTACAGCATTAGAATTCATAAATAGTTTTATCTTTGAAAGTACTGCATACGTCATTGAATTGCATCGCAGGAACAGTTTAAATCGCAAAACTCCGTGTAAATAAATCAAAAATTTCAAACATAAGCGGAAACGTCAGACGCGGCGCCTCCCACGTTTAAAAATCGCTCGATATATTCTGTTCGGGAATGTTTACGAGCGAACTCTCGCATACATCTCGCTTGTGTTTTGTGTGACTAGAAGAGGAGGATGTATGACGATATCCAGATGCTCGGCTCGTAACTCTAATGACAACAAGATTTAAAGCGAGACATTCCAAAGCATCGCGTCGCATGACGTTGTGATGCAATTAACACAGCATCGATTCGCACCTCGTGTCGAAGAGAAGGAAAAAGAAAAAAAAAAGAGGAAATGAGAAAACGCGTCGGTGATTTCGTGTGGGTGCGGCCGTCCCTCGGGGTACCACCTGCTGGCCGGCCATTCATAAAACCCACTATTATACGAGCGAATTCGCTCGTAAACGTGGACAAATGAGAGGCTAATCCGATATATCAATTGGCAGCTTCCAATAAATTCGATTATTAATCGACCGTTTGGGACGCGCCGGTCGGAGAGGTAATGGGCTGCCGAGATAATTTATGAATTCTTATCGTCGTCGTGAGAATCCACTCGGAGAGCAGTTTGTCGTCGCATTCACGGGTTAATTAGCGACATGGCGCAAAATTGCCGGACGCTGGAGATTAGGCGCCGCTTTTTGCTTCTTGCGAGACTAATGGACTACCGAAACTTGCTGGATAAGAACGATCGGCCCGACTGCGATAATTAGCTTTTTGAGAACTATGCAGCAAAATTATTTTCTATTTCTCTCGAAAACTGACGAAAATCTTCACTTTGTCGTTTTACACATCATAAAGGAAAAAGCAACAGATTTTTTGTTGTTAAACTAGATATAACCAATAGTTGTAATTGTAATTAAAAGTTGTGATTGTAATTTAAATAATTCGTTTTTCCTTTTTAGCTTCAATTTTAGAAAGATGAAAAGTTTATCATTTAAGTAACATATAATTAATATATAATATAAATTAATATAATTAATATATAATATATACCATAAATAATTAACAATAATATAACTATATAATTATTGTAATAAATTAGAATAATTTTAAAACATATTTTAATTGTTAAAAAAATTGTAAATCCAAGAAAAAATAGAAGTACTACTTAAAATTTACATTATTAATTTTAATCTACAATAATTATTCCTGATATATTACTCTGATTCTTAATAATCTAATATTAAACATTTTAACAGACAATCTTATAAGCATACGCGGCTGAATAAAAATATCAGGTGTTGCATCGCAGGCGCTAAACCGGTAGTCATAAATTTCATGGGTAGACATGACGCAGTAAAAAACACAACGCGATCCCGTTCCGCGTCCCAATTCCTTCGGCACGATGTGATCAGTGATAATTCATAACGATCGCGGTGGATACGCGATAATACTAGTTTGGCACGGGACGTTTTTGAGAGGGGTGTTTACGTCGTCTGTTTCGCGCGGACAGCGGCGGGACGATCGATCATCGCTTAATGAGTAACGAAGCAAGATGATACGAGCGATGAGAAATGAAGTAATTAGCATTCCAAAAGGGAGCTTCACCCGGATCTCTTTCTTACGCCAGAACTCCCATTGAGGGATCCTATCGAATTAAAGCGCTTGAAAACGTGACGTCTTCATCCATGCGGAAGTATCATGAACTATAACGACGCTACAAGAAATTGAAATGTCTCCACAGTGCAAAAACGGTCAATGATATGCGAGATTAATTGATTGTATAGCAAAAGGATACACTCGTTGTAAAACGCGGGAGGAAATATAATTGCAGACGAAGCAAACGAGGCATGACAATGTATAGCTTCCCACTCGAAGGCAAGCCAGAAGCAATGCAAATGACATTTGTTGTTGTACTCGATTTGTATCATTCGGAATACTTGACAATTAATTCCTCGAGATGTTGCGTTTGTCAAGCAATACTGAATACTCTTCTGAGCTGTTGGAATGGTGAAACTCTCTGAAAAACAGCAGAGTGCGATGTACGAAACAGCGATGTATGTACATATCTATTTGTCATCCTATGTGAATGAGGAGAAAGTTAAGTTTACTTTTTCCAAAACGTGTCATCATCGTAAATCATAACCAGCTCTAAAAAAAAGGGTAGTCTGAATACTTTCTAAAATGTAAAGATCACTTAAGTGCCTTTTGCCTACATATATATCTCTCTGCAGCGCTACAAGTGCTTTTAGCAAGTTATAAATGAGGTGTGAATTTGGAGTTAAGAGGTGAATCTGTAAAGTCAAATATACATTTACGATATGACCTTATAAAAAAAAATAATGCAACATAATGAATCAGATATGTAAAGTAGCACGACACGTCTACACGAGAGGAAGCTTGCGTATCAACCTTTCCATTATTTTCAATGCCTAAAGATTAACCCTCTAACACGCATCGCCAATTATCACTGACATCGGCAATGCCGACAACTCTAATTGCTGAACATGTTCGAGAGCCATCGTCCATTATTCGAGATTTATCGAGAGGCGCTCGATAAAACGCGCCACACAAATTGGTTTACCGTAACGCGCAACAATGCCACGAGAGAACGGTCCAGAATCATTTCTGAAATTGAATATCCGCTGGCGTCGCAAACAAGGCGGTAGAAAACAAGAAGGAAAAGATCGACAGTCCTTGGACGCGATAATTCCGATGAGAGATTTCCTGGCCTTCGGCTTTCGTTCTTCCTCCTCTCCAGGGACGAAAGCGTCAATCGCTCTCCTATCGTCGTACTTACGACCGATATATCTCGAATCGAATGGAGAATACGTGTTTTGCCTTCGTCTCGGGACTGATACCGAGCTCCGCAATCGGAATGATTCGCAGACACCATTATCTTCTAATGAAGCTAAATCGTTAGAAAAATTCCACGTATTATATATTTTATTTCTCGCTATAGCTGCCAGCTCTTCTCCGATATCTCTCTCTCTCTCTCTCTCTCTCTCTCTCTCTCTCACATTATTTTTTTAAAAACATGTTCAGAGCTTCATTATTTTGGCGTCAACGACGCTGACAATTATTCGAAATTACTGCGATAAAATGATACATATGTAGATCGTTTGGAAGACTCTTTAAAAGCTTGTTTTCTCTTAAACATTTCAAGCAAATAGATTCTGTTTGAATAAAATTTGCCACCGTTCAAAGGATTTATTAAAAACAAGTGAAAAGTAAACGGAGACAAATAACAACTCATTACAATTTGTACTCAAACTGAAGTATGGGGAAACTCTGTATAATTTTAATGAGAACATCTCTTTGCTGTGGAAAGGTCAAAGGTTACCTTACTCCTCATAATCAATTCATTTAATTTGTTTAAATATTTAATATTTATCACATATAATGTATAAAATAAGAAAAGTAGAATATATAATTAATGAATAAATAGTGATATTTGAAACATATTACGAAATACGTATGAAGTCGAACTTTTAAAAGAATTCTATACGATGTTCTACTTTATTATCATTGTTGCAACATAGTACAAATAAACATATAGACAATTATAGACAGTTATAGATATTTCATAATATTTAGTTTAATGTTTTCATTATTATAATCTAATGTCTAGTTCGCAAAAGATTAAAAAAATATCAAAGTTTTTTTTCTAAAATGTAATTTAAAAAATTAAAAGAATTCTCTGTATTCAAAATTTATTTCTGTCTTATGATACATGACACTAAAATATTACGTGTTTTCGATATACCGTAAATAGACGAATTAAGATACCTCTGGCATTTATTAAATTTGGTGACTAAACTTCAAGGTGGACTAAACTTCAAGAAAGTGCAATCGCTCTGAACACAAATTACATGGAGCCTCAGCTATTTAGATGCGAAACCATAATCATTAATAATTTCGCTCGTTCCTCGCTATCGGAATTGCAAAACAGTAATCTAAGACCTAAGTCTCTAAACTGCCGCGGCCAAGAATCTTCTCAGAAAAATATCTTGGCACATAGTTGGTCGGACAGCAGCTTTTATGCAGATGTGCGCTACGTTCATCAATCTGCGGGCAATGTATCTGCGCAAGGTATCTCAGAATACCCATGCGTTTCTTTTTTTATCTATAGGGACTCTAACACGCATTTCGACTTTATCTTAACGAAAATGTCGAGAGGCCAATCACATTTCTCACGTATTTATACGTAATTATACAGGTTAATTTATTATACATAGCTTTTCGCAACTCAAAAGATAATATCTCAGACCTCTTAGCATTAACCCCAGTTGAACCAAGAAGATACGTCATATATATATTCTGAATATATTAAATAAAATTAAGTTCTTTCCATTTATAGATATATAAATCTAACAAGAAATATTTGGCTCTAGATAAATATGATTCAGTATAAAATTAAAAAGTGCAGTTATATAATAACTGATCCATTTTCCATTTCACACGTTATCATGAATATATATATATATATATATATATATATATATATATATATATATATATA
>NW_012130066.1:5150632-5157203 GCF_000143395.1 Atta cephalotes
TATATATATATATATATATATATATATATATATATATATATATCATGAATTGGTGGGACTGATTAAATTATAAGAACAAAGAGAAAATTTGCATTCGAAAATGATAAGTTGGCCAGACTCACAATCAGTCTGGAATGTCGTCTCGTCTTCGACGTCTTCCTCGAAACTTTTCACGTGCGAGACGAGGGAAACGGGCCAAGAAATAGAAGAGAAACCAGACGAGAGTATTCTCGGGACCAATTACCGCGACGTATCGTGTGGTGAGGGAAAGGAGGGGGGGAGGGGGAGGAGTTCCCGGCGTTCGCCCACCTTTTATCCGGTCTACCTCCTACGTGATTTCCTTGCTCGTCTCTAGAATTTCAACCGCCACACGTAGCTAACCGTACGTCGACATGGCGCTACTCCGTTGTGAGAATCAAATTTGCGATTCCGCGCCGCGACGCAACTTTTCCCGCGGTCTTTCCGCCCCTCGCCCTCGTCGTTACGAGAGCCCGCAACTCGCGCCGAAGACGCGTCTCGCAACTCGATTTCGCTGGGAACAGGGTCGGAATAATTTTTCCATACCAACTTGGCCGCGCATCAACCCCCGCAATATCGGCCGTGCAGACGGGTCGTGTTATCTGCGAAATATCGGCACGTAACGAGAACACGGCGCGCGAGGAACGGAAAGTTACATTGTGTGATCGACCATGCTGAATTCGTATATTCTGACGCCGGAGGCATCTCAAGTCGTGGCGTTTTCTGTCGAGATTCCTTATATTCCATTTTTATGATATAGACATAGACATGTATGTTGGAGTAAGCCTATAAATGCGATTTCACAAGATTTCACAAAAATTGTTCTGGCAGAATTGTTAAATGATTTTATAATTCCTTTTTAATTCCGTTAAAGTTAATAAGCATGACGTATTAATAAATTGCTGTATCCAAAACATCCAATCAGAAAATAATTCTCTTCGGCAATTGAAGAAAACACTCGTAATCGATCGATTGCTTTCGATTTACAAAAACGAGGCAATCTAGGAAACACGTAGAAAAGAAAGAAGCGACCCGAGAGTCGTTGCTACACACGAGGGAACCTTAAGGCCATTGAACCAAAAGAACGGGGATCAAGCTTGCAATTGTTCGATTGCATCCCGACGCGTGCTCTCTCGCGAGTGCTGGCCTTAATTTGATGCTCGTTCGCGATGACTCACTTTCTCGCGCGCGCCAGACGAATATTATTATACTAATCGGCATCCGCAACCTTTCTCGAGCACCCTGTCCAGGCATTGCCCTTTTCCGCTGCAGAGCTCTTCGAATGTCGCGTCGAGAGCGAAACCGGAACGAATAACCGGAGTTCATGCATAACTGTATCTCTGACTGTTTTTATCCTCAATATAAAAGTATAGACTCTCGCCTTTCCCTTAGGTATAATTTCATTATAATTATTTCTAATCTTATACTAATCTGAAATCAATCATTTCGATACATGGCTGCACGCGTTATTCACCCATTTTATTACTAATCGTGAAAATGGATTTATATAAGAAATATAGAATTATCTACGATACGCCATGAAGTATAATTAAATAAAAGCGAAATGTATGGTATTATTTGAGTGAAGTGTTTTACACAGCTCTATACAGAATATAACAAATGATTTTTTGAGTGATAGTAAATAATCACAGTCGAAAATGTTAATATTAAAATATTACGTTTTTTTATATTTTTTAAGCACTTTGCGCTTAGTGGTAGTAAAATATTTATAATACATTTTACGATAAAATCATTTATAAAATTTTAAAAAAGCATAATTCTAATAGGAATTGAGGATAAGAGAGCGAAAAAATTGGACATTGACAATATCCGAAACTATAATTTAAGATACCATGATTGAACTTTAATTCCGAAAATGTCGCAAAGACGTATAACTGATCCCTCACTTTAAAATTACATTTCAGCGATAAGGGAAAGTTAATAATGCCAAGTGAAAGAAAGCCCAATGAAAAAATAAACATAGGAAAGGCTGCTCATGTGTTTTTATATACTGTCCTCCCGTCGGTATCTATTATTACAAACGAGCATTTGTGCAATAGCGGTTAACTACCACGTTATCTCGGGGATCGTTAATTTGTGCACGGCACAGTCTTTAAGTAACAAGGGGCCTAAGCAACGCGTGAAAGAATATTGGATAGAAATGTCGTTCTCGATAAATGTCAAGCATAAACGACGGCCTTAGGCAAATCGTCTTGCATCTTTCTTGCATCACTCCATGCATCATCTTCTCATCGTCATCCAACTTCGCGAAGTCACTCAGAAATTTATTCGCACGTGCATAATTGCCAGTTCGCCAATCTCCCGATTAAGTTAATCCACGAGAAAAGACGTTCGTTAATTTCTAAAACAAGTCATCAAAATCTCGACAGACACGATGAGTAAATCATGCATCTTGCATCTTGTAAAAACAAACGATGACATCATGTATATGATTTAATTTTGTTTGTAAAGAAACGGGATTGAAAAATTAGTATTTGCAATAAATTGCAAGCATTACCGATTTCTATTTTTTAACCACGGCGTAAATAGCTTTGAATGAATTTGGCAACTATTATTGTGGCCGTTCTTAATCTTAATTAATTAAACGTCTCTGCGCGAAATAGAATTTACGAGAATTTTACAGGCGGAAGTTAGTTTCAATGACTCTAACTCTCAGTTTCGCGAGAAAATCACGTTCTCTAAAATTCCGCGTTCTGTGAAAACGCAACACATGATCATTCGCGTTGCTTCAAATGTGTCTCTTATAACAAGAGAACTGGTCGAGGGGGAACACTGTCCGGTATCCGGCAAGAGTTATCACAAACAGAACTCGCTTCGGGGCAACTTTGCACGAACACGCATTCTCGTGTTTCACTGCTCGCTTGCGCTATCAAGTCGGTCGGAAACGCAGGTTAAAGCGAACTGGAATATGTGCAAATCCTAACAGTGAATTCTCGCGCACGTGTTCGTATAATGAGACGTGTGTACACACAGAGAGAAAATCTATCGTTAATTTGGACACGAGTCTTCGAGTCCCGCGACTCGTTGCCAAAGTTCGCTAACGCAGTTTGCTAGTATATCGGATGAAATGGAATCTCGATATTCTGGCAGTTTTAATCGATATTATGTGACATTAATAAGGCTTTGCATACGACACGTTCGATGTACATTTGAATTAAAAATGGTAATATTGCATAATAATTGAATATCCTGTGAAAACGATCACGTTTGATGGAAACAGAATTACGAGGCTCCTGATAAAACATTTGTATGCAATATTCAAATTTTTATATAAAATTCCGCTGCTTAATAACTTATTTTCATGAAATATATTATCTTTTGTCATAAATATTGAAGTTGCAACTAAATAATAGCATTTAAAAATAGCATTCCAAGTATTATTGTATCTCCTTTTTTATTTATCATTCTGTGAAATCTTTATATAATATAAACACTAGCGAAAGTCCAAACACAGACATTTTCTCGATATGTATCTACGTCGTTAAGTTAAATAAGTTCATATTATACTTTGACGTCATATACGAGTCACAATTAAATTGTAATTAGAAAAACAAGCAAATGTTGAATAATATATGAAACGCGTCTTTAAATTCGTAGAAGAGTTGTGAACTTCATCCGAAACTTCGCAGTGCCGTGCGTAAAAGGCTCATTATACAGTACAGTCCTACATTTAGGACGTAACGAAGAGTGGTATCTTCATGTTGTATGCGATGCGCACAATGGCGCGAGTACGAAAAAGACGGAGATATATGCTCGCTCGCGTGCGTGCGAGCGTGCGGAAAGCATCGAGCGCATAATGTGTCGGTATCGCGCGGCTATACGGCAGCCAGCGGGGCTCTTCTCACGCAAGCCTGTTTACATAAGTTCGACCTGGGCTCTGGGCATCTTCGTCGTCGTCGTCGTCCTCCACACATCTCCACGCGGCCACAGGTGGGCATCCCACATATGCACACGCGCTTCACGCATCGTGTCCCGTTTACTAAGTATATGCCGAAGAGCGAATCGGAGAACCTGTTCCCCTTGGGGTCCACCCAGGTATGTGTGTATCTCACGAGGGTCATCTGCGAGCTCTCGACAGCGGAGGACACTCGAAAAGCCGGGAGAAGAGAGAATTGGACGACGACGATGGGCACGACGTTCTAGCGAGAGAGAATGCAGAGGACAAGAGTAGGTATGCGCGATACGGCGCTGAATTATCCTTGCTCTTTCGAGCTCGGATTCTTCGATGGATGGGACTGATAATGAGACACTGTGCGAAAGCTTGCACAGAGAAAGTTTAACACATCTTGTAGTGGATGGATATCTAGACATGTGTTATGGAACTATTCGCAATGTGAATTACGAAATTGTCCAAATACGAAATTGTTTTCTAAATTTCTATTCTGTTTTCTAGAGAAACATCCAACATAGTTTCATAATATGTGCTCTGCAGGGGTGCGTTTCAAAACTTGATTCTGTCAACTCCGAGTATCTTTTTATCTTTATTCAACATTCAGTAACCAACAAGAAAATGAAACACTTGAGTTGACAGAAATTAAATTTTGGAACGCGCAACTTAATAATATTTATTCTTGAAAAATGACGATTTGTCATTTATTTTGTCATTTGTAAAATATTTATTATTATTATATGTTGCGACAATGTTTGCTATAAAAACGTACATTCATCAATCTCGTCACATACGAATTCATGAATGAAATAAAACTTTTCAAAGCCAGAAAGTCTTCGAGTCAGCTCAAAAAGAAGTGAGATATTTCTAAGTGGTTTGTTCGGATAACAATCTTGTCACAATCATATGAAATATTCACGAATCCCGGATCTCCGCGAAGGAAGGAAAGCGCCGGAGAATGAAGGGAAACACGGCGCCACTTCAATCTCGACGTGGCTTTTTAAAACGCATGTCCAACGGGAAACGAGCCGTTACGAGAACTCGAGGACTCTCCAGTTGACCACTACAGACATCCATCAGCCTCTGGTGGGCGACGGCAATGTCTCCAGTAAATTTAAAGTTTTGTGTGAGATGGAGTAAATAGAAGGACTTACTTTATGTAGCACGTGCATCTAACTACCGACGGCCGTCATATGGGACGATTGTTGGAGTATTTACATCTTCGTGTAAAGAAAACTTCGAAGAAGGTGGACCTGAAATTATAATACAAGGAGGCACTTTGTTAGTAAGATCGACAGGGACAGTGAATGAAGAGAAATGCGAATAAAGATATAGAGAAATTACAAGAAAATAAATTAATGTTAAACTCAATAGTTTGGTGACAATCTGTTATTGTCATGTTTAATAATTATTAATTGCAATTTTTTTAATTTGTATCATTTATTTTATATATATATATTTAAAAACTTTCTGTATGAAAATAAAATTATATTAAGAGATTTGAAATTTTTAATAGCTTTTTTAAAAATTTGAATCACAATTCTTTTACGCTAAGTTGCAAATTATTGACCAGTTATAACAAATTTATACCATTCTTTTCATGTATAAGGATATTATCGCTCTATTTCGAATTTGTCCTACAAAAACTGAAAGAGAAAAGTCAAACTTTAGTTAAGTGTGCCCCTGTGCACAAAAATATACACAAAAACAGAAAATTCATGAACAATTCACATGTCTTATACTATAAGTTTTAGATAAGTTTTGTTCGAGGGTGAAAGTTCGAAATACTTCCCGAACAGTTTATCCCGCCAGACGTTTCACAGGATTTGCGAGTTGCTTTTGTTTTATCAAAGATAACAGACACGAAACTTTTGCGAAATATCTTCTTTTTCGTAGTCAATGGTGTCATGATTTTTTTTTACGGAGTATTTGCATTATCTCAAGCCATGCATTGCATGTTATGTAAAACTAAACATAGTTTACGATTCTAAAAGCTTGAATTAAAAGTTACTGGCAATCGAAAATTCTTTAAACAATTTTTTTTTTCGTAGCCTTATTATCATATTAAACGAAAATATAAGTATAATAGTATAATAAAAATTGTTACTTTCACATATTTCCATTTTATATTTTATTACATATTTAATTTCATCGTATATTTTCTTTACAATAAAATATCACGTATAATAAATTTAATATTTACAACCGTTTTCTAATGATAAATTATCTTAAATTTTATCTCTTTTTTTGTCGAATAATTTCATCCAGCATGAAAACTAAACAGAAATGCTAATTAATTTAAATTAACCAGTTTGACTTCAGAGATCAATTAAAACAAGCAACATCGTGTCATAATATTAAAAAGGCAATCGTGAGGAACATTTCTCAGTTTAAAATAGATAATTTCGAAGGGACCAGATAAATCGACAAGGCGTAAGCTGCCATGACGAACAAATCTCATTAATGTTATAAGCCATGGCGCGTTCACGGAATATATCTTTAAGATGGACTATCTTTAAGGACGCTTGGCATTATAGCCCGAAGTATATACCTACACTTTATACATATATATATATATATATATATATATATATATATATATATATAACTATACTTAACTACGTACGTACGTACTACGTACGT
>NW_012130066.1:5157223-5163629 GCF_000143395.1 Atta cephalotes
ACGGTACGTAACGTATACTATAGTTATAAGTAGTACTTAGTTACGTACGTACGTTACGTACGTACGTATACTACGTACTACTAGTACTACTACTACTATATATATATATATATATATATATATATATATATATATATATATATATACGCATTTAAACTAGACCGGAGCACTTCGGCCGTCCATCTTTTACGAGCACTTTATCTCGGCAGGCTTCACGACCCGACACCACATTACGCGCGCCACATACAGACTTTACAGCATCGTTCATCCCGTTGTGTCATTTTATGAGATCTTCCGTGCCCGATGATCTAGCTTTTCCCTCTCACATCTCGTCGCTGGTGGTCCATCACTGCGGTATCGAGAAAAGTTCTTTCCAGGATTATATGAAAAACGTTTTATCTCTCCGCAAGTTCTTCGAGATTGCATCGTTCAAATACATATCACGTCGCAACGAAATATATATACTTATATCGCAAGATTAAATCCTTCTTATTTCTTCTCCATTTGCTTGACACATGTAAAGTTTGAATAATTTAACGTATGAATAATTTATTATTATTGCTCATCTAACAGGCTTATCGAGAGGAATCAATCATCGAATTTATCCATCTTTTTCACAGCTAAGATAAAGAAAAATGTGAAATTGAGAAAGATCCTCAACGAGAAAGATCCTTCAAAAAAATTAACTTTCTACAATTTATGAGCATTGCTTATCGTTTGCACATAAATATACATTTCGAATTTTCGCATTCTTCTGATGAAAAAGTTATTAAAAAACAATTTTGGAGGACTGATTTCATAGTAGCCCCTAACCACGAGCAAATTAGATTTAGCTAGTCTCAATCGATAGATTTTTGTTTCACATTCATAGAAACAAGTTAATTTTTTTATTAGAAAGGTGCAAACGAGCAATTGAAAAGCTATAGAAAGTTAATTTTTTCAAAAGTTGGGATGCCAACTTCATACTGGTTGGCTAAGATATTTACATTGTCATAGATTCCGGCCGCGTCCGCGCAAAGTTTCGGATTGACTGTAGCACGTACAATATCGAGGGATCGCGAGAGGATCGGCGGCAGTTCAATCAACCTTGTGTACACGAAGGGATAACAATTTGCTGACGCGCACGTGTCGTCTGAAGACAGGAAGGTCCAACGAGATGATGGAAAGGGATCGAAAACCGGTTTGAGTTATGAATGCGAATTTCTTTCGCGAGCTGCCTGATTACGGGGGTGGAAGCGAAAAAAAAAGAGAAAAGAAAAACGGGGTGAGTCGTGGGGTACGATAGGGTTTCGTCGTGACGCGAATACATCAGTCACCGAGAGCATGTCTCAAATGGGACTGCGGGCTTCTCGTCTAAGATTTGAGACTGGAATGAAGAAAAGTCTATCTATCTAGCTATCAATAAAATGTAATGTACAATTAAAATAATTCATATTCTTTCCAATGCATATATCATGAAGAAATTTTCTTGAAATTTCAATATAGAATTGAGAAAGCGTCGTATGATTTTGTGTTCATCTAATTCATACGACACAAAATTGATTATGTAATTAACTTTTAATATACACAGTTGAGTTATTTATGTCACTTCTTTTTCTTTGAAATGTTAGGAGCACTTAATTAAATAATAGTCATTATTGTTTATATTTTTTATAATATACAATTCTATAAATACTTTCTAAAGATGTTAAAATATATGTAAGAATCATTTAATAATTTTTTATGTTTATTCATTTACTTATAAGTGAAGTTATAATCGAACATGGAATGACCCATCGTATCTAATAAAAGATCTGGGATAATCATTATATGTACTAAAGATTAATATGACTTTAATCAAAATCTCTTATTAAAAAAGAAGCTTTATTTTTTCAGTTTGTATAGAATTTTGTATCATTTATAAACTTCAATTAAAATCTTAGATAAAAATCGATATTCAACGATATTTTTATTTTCAGTAGATATGAAAACATTCTCTATAATTAGATTTCTTTAAAAAAAAGAATTATCAGATGAAATATTGCATTCCATAATAAAAGGATTTATCTTTGAATTATTTTTCAGTAGATCTACAACTCCCTATGTAGATAATACCGTTTAATCCCAACAAATTCGCGAGCTTGTCTGTTTCGCATTCCATGTGTCAAAGGGTAGATTATTTTTTCCATCGTCCCTATCACGCGTCGAGTCGTGCGATCATTCATTTATGAAGGCAGCCAGCGAATAACGAGCGATTCCATGGGATCTCATGGTGATTGCTTTATTCAATAACCAATCTACGGCATGGCTGTCATACCATGGGAAATTTTCATGAAACTCGGCTGCCAAATGAGCCGTGAATCCTCCAGGATATAGCAGAGCGGGATGTTTCTCCCGAAAGGTATTGCCGCTTTATTGATCGGAAAAAAGTTTATCCGCGAGAACGGTGACGGAGGATAATTCGATTCGCCTGAAGTGCGATTCCCGAGACGATGAACGAAATGAGATACCTCTCTCTCCTCCTCGATCATGTCCGCGTAAAGTTTAAATGATTTGAGATCAAGTTTTTTTTTGAGTTACGAAAATGGACTCGAAATCAAATTGACTTCGCATTATAACAAGAAAGTTGGATTCTATATTGATGATTTGGCATAGATAATCCGTGCTTTAGCTGCTCGGAATTATAATAGAATTAATTCGTCGTCTATCCGCAAATCGATTCTCAAGAATAAGTTCTTAATGAAATGACAGTAAGAGGATTTAAATCAATCTTTCCTTACGTAAAAGATTGATGTCGAGATATTTATCTAACTTTACTCGTGTTAAGTTGATAGATATTATATTCCTTCGCGATAAATTGCTTTTACTTTCGATTGTCTTATTTAATCAAGTGATTGTGCAATATAATATCTATATGTAATTATCTGATATGAAATAATATATAATACCTAACGTAAATTGTATTAACTAATATATTGAACCTCTCTGGATATTTTATTAATAAAACGTCAATTCTTTAGATTTTTTTCATAATTAATAGATTTTTTTCATAGTTAATATGATGTAGCAAAAGAAATCATAAAATCAATGTAAATAGGATTTATAAACCACTGAGCGGTTTCTAAGAGACTAAGATTAAAGACAGAAAAACTTACATGCATTCTCGTAGCTGTCTCGTTGAGGATTCAAACAAGTCGATCAACGCGAGAGAACATGGCAATATAAAAACTATCAATGGATAGTTTTTATATTGCCATGTTCTCTGACTGATCGATTGATTTATGTCGTGTCAGTCTGCGAGATATCCATGAGAACGCATCAATCTTTTCGGCCTAATTTCAAGATTTATATATCTGCAAAATTAATATATCATAAAATTGATAATATAATATAAATCAATATTTTAATTCTCATTTTTTTGTGTAATTTTTCAAATTTTTCTTATTATTTATTTTTAAACTTGTCGCTTATTAATGCAAAAAAAATAGTATGGATAACTATGGTCGAAAGTTTTTAATTTAAAAAGTTTTAATAAAAAAAAAATTCAAAAAGATATCAACATTTTATTCATATCAATTTTTAATCAACAACTATAAAAAAAGTTATATTCAATTTTCAGTTAACTTCTTTGTATATCAAATATGTGTAAATTATACAAGAACATTACAATTCTATTTTTAATAATTTTAATTGTTATTAAATTTATATCAAATATGTTTAATGTATTAGCACTTACATGTCTTAACATTACTTCCTTCATAAAGATTAGAATCATATACTTAAATTCTGCGTGGGAATTAAGCGGGCGATAGTTAAATTCGTCGTCCGACAGAAAAGAAGTGCCGCTCGTACACGTTATCAGAGATCTTGAGATGATTTGCGACAAAGAGAAAGAATCCGCGGAAATTTATACTCTAGTGATGATAAGATCTCTACTTCCCGCCACCTCCCATTTCATTCGAATGGCCTTCCGCTCCTAATTTCATCTCCACTCGCGTGCGAAGAGGATTCGTTCGCTCACTTGCTTACTCTTTTCTTATCCTCACCGACGATAAATCCGAAACGAGTCACGTCCACAGACACACCGAAAGGTGGGAATAAACGCTTTGTGGCAGCCGCGCGTCAAGAGCCACCGTGATGCGGCTAGCTTTGATCTTGGAGGTGAGAGTGGAAAAAAAAGCCTCGATTCACTTCCAGTGCTTTGACCCGCGCACGTTCTCGATCCCGTCAATCTATCCAGCTCTCTCGATCAAAGACGCGCCAAGAAACTCTTGATTTTCTCTTCTCCCTCTTCCCCTTATATGAGATAAAAAAAGATGAAGAAGAGAATCGCGATGCGATGGAAAAACGAAAAGGGGAATCCTCGAAGAAAACTTGGACGAAACATCGAGGACGAGCGAGGTACGAGAGAGGAATTATTCGGTGGATGACTTCGATGGATTGACTTTATCATCATATAGCCCCGTCAGTTGAATTGGGAAGGTTTACTCGAGGGAAATCAGGTTGATAATCCGATTAATAAATTGGTCCGCATCCATATGCCGTGCATCTATCGCTCTTGTTCTCGATTTAATTGATCGCTTTTAGTTGCACGGTTCACGCTTAATGTTTGTTTGTGATAATGCATCTGCACATTTCACGATGACTCTTGACTTCAGAATGAGTGATTAGGATGAATTGTATTCCTTAATCAACCATTTGAAATCAAACAAAGTAATCACGTACAATAAATATATTCAAGTAGTACAAAAACATGTTAAAATGTTTAAGAATAATAATAATTTTTTATAGAAATAATGTATGTTTAAAGAATAATCTTTTCATTATTCACGGAAACTATAATTCGTTTATCTAATAAACACGTACTTGAAACTCTTCAAAGTGTTAATTTAACTCGATTACAGAGATTTAAACCTTTCGCTACTATTAAACTTGTCACAGCATCGTGTCGTTCTTCATTATCATTTTAATAGCACGTTAGTCATTCCCCATCTCGGATATAATTGAGCGCTTATGTATTAAAAACTTTTCACCGAACGGAGATTGAGGAGATCTTTCTTTTCGTTATTTTCGGCACGTTGAGCAGATCAGCGGGATATCGTATCTGAGACCGGATGCCCGTGCTGCACGGCAGTTTATCGAAACGGGAAGAGAGAGTGGCGGGAACCTGCAAGACCATGGAAGAACGTGGGCCGAAAGTGACCATCAAAATGGCCCATGAGCTACCCGCTGCGAGAAGAAACAAGTGGGCGAATTTCGACATGCAAATTTGGCCTCCGGATCTGCCTCGTATACTCTTCGCGATCACGAACAGACACACGATGATGGTTGAGCTTTGATAAAAATCCGCTTATCCACTATGAACGTCTACGGTCTGCGCGAACGAAGGAAACGAATTTACTTATGTAATAGTTATATAAAAAAGCAAAATTGATATGGATTGCTAACTGCTGCAAAGTAACGATGAGATTGACGTAATTCGAACTTCATATCGAAAAAACAAATTCTTATTACTTATCAAATAAAAATCATCTCACTAGAATCTATATAATAATTCGATAATAGTTTAAATAAATTTATATGATATTTATATATTGAATATTAAATATTTATATATTAAATATTGAATATTTAAATGATAATTTAAATATTAGATTTCAATGGGTATTTTCTTCAAGGAATGGCTTACGGGTTATCTTCGTATCTTGATACATCGTCAAATGCCAATGTTTCATAAATATCGCAGTTCACTTCATCAGAAAATGATCAGGATGAGAACAATTTGATACTGATGAAGCGAATTGGAATATTCACAAAATATTGGCATTAGACGACATATCGAGACACAGAGACAAAAAACCTATATGAATTTCTTCATTAAATATTTAAATTACATTAGTTTTTATCCTTAATTTTATTTTTTATAAAATTGACATCAAACATAGTTGAAAACATGTCAATAGATTTATGAAATTATACACTGAATTACCATTATGTCGCAAATGATAATATCTATTGTCGTTTTATAAATTTGATATTAATGTAAAAATGTCATACATTTTTAATATTGGAATCCACTACAACGAATTCACAGGAATAGCTCTGTCAGTGTGATAATCGCTATCGATTATTTATGAAAATATTTTGACGAATGTTATTATATGTATATTTTCTGACAAAATCAAAGATTCACTATAATAAATTAATAATTATTTTATGCAATTTATATTTTGCTTTATTGTTTTATTATTCTTTTATGTATTTAATAATAAATATACATTTTATAACTTTAATATTTTTAGATATAATGGTATCAATATATTGACTAGCGACAATATAAAGTAAATACAATTAAATTGGAACTTGTAATGCACCTATAAATTTGGATAAAATTAGAAAATTAAAATTTTAGAAAGATTGCAATATT
>NW_012130066.1:5164668-5171551 GCF_000143395.1 Atta cephalotes
TCATCGCGATCTCATCTTGGACAGAATATAGAATGTAAATTCGGCACATGCGTCTGCATTTTATAATTACGATCCCCAGACAGCGCGCGCCGACCGTGTAATCTGATACCCATTTTCGTTCCATTATAAAATTCTAATTAGTCGCGCGGGATTTATGCCACCTGTAAGAGGACGTCCGTTGCCATAAAGATCCTTATCTGGCCACCCATCTCCGAATCTGCTTTAACTGGCTTCGAAATACTGACTACTCAAAGTCGAAAGCTACGCGATGATGTGCTACGATAGAGCTTTTTAAAATGAGGAAGGAGTTTCACGTTTATAATCGGATTATGTCTATCGAATTAAATTCAACAGTTATTTATTATCAAGATTATACTCTCGATAACTCTTTGTTCCTCGAATCGGATGTTGAAATTTTCTTTATATCGCACGTTACCCATTAAATCTCCAAGTTTATGCTTGTATACTCAATTCACATTCATACATTAGTAATACATAATAACGCATAAAATAAGCCGATTAATGAATATGTCGATAAAGTGAATATAGTGACAATTTATAATAAAATTCTAAAAAGATTTTAATAAATTATTAGAAGTAATAAATTATTAAAATGTTATATTAAAATTACATCCCATTAAGCTAATAAAACTTTAAATAGATTTTTTAACTTTTAATAGATTATTTTCATTAAATGATCTTTTATTAATGAATTAATCGTTAGATAGATATGAAACGTATATATTAGGTGTAGTAAAAAGAAATCCATTATTTTTGCATGAAATTGAATGGATTTCTTTTTACTACACCTAATATTACACTTTTATTTAATGTGAAACGTATAACTGTAAAAAATCTGTTTGATAATCAACTAGATATAATTAATATGGATCGAAATAATAAAAATGGTTGCCTGAAAATAAAAACGATTGCGATTGTAACGTAACTTTTTTAACACTTACGGGGAGAACGAATAGAGAGAGTGAATAAGAAGACGACGAAGAAGCCTTTCAGGGTCAGTTTGACTCTCCTCGATAATCGGCTTAAGGCACAACAATTTCATGTAGGTATAGAAATATAAATATGTGTATGCTGTGAGAGACTGACCCGATAAGTCGAATTTATGACGCACCAGAGAGAGCTTTGCTTTCTTCTCTTATTCGGTTTCTCTTTCTCCGACTTTTTTCTGTCTTGATTCTTTGGACCATAATAATCTGGATGGACGCAACCGCTCCCTATTTCCCGAAATCCAGTCGGGTTCTCTTCTCCCACACATTCGCGCATTTAGACAAGATTATGCTAGCTACGTGATCTTTTCAAGATGCATCACGATCAGTAAACTTGTACTTTTTAGTGAGAAACAGTTTACGAGAAGCGTAAAGTTCACAAATCATATAGACATTTTATGCAAATTTTATACAACGATCTTCAAGCAGAGATCAAAATCAAGAGATCAGATGAATAGAAGAAGCATTTGAATATAAAAAACTGGTTCTTATTTTCATTTGTGATAAAAAAAGATTTATCCTAAATAATAGTCAAATAAAAGTAAATTATATCTATTATATAAAGAAAAGCATTATAATAAATAAAAAAATAATGCAATACTTCTTGCATTTCTCTGAAATATTATTTAAAAAAAGTCTTTTATTTAATTTCGTTATTGTTAGATTATTCTATAGACTCACTAATTGAAGTAAAATATAAAAAATTCAACTAATTAATATTATAAAACTGGTATCAATGTTCGTCTTTAAAAGGCTAAAAATTTAGCTAAACTAGCGTAAAAAAACGTTCTGTGCAACGCAAATTTTTCAAAGACCCCGTTTCGTGTGACGTATCCTGCCAATGGAAAATAAACGAATTGTTAGGTGGGTATTGTTTCAACATTGCGTTCTCCCGTAAATATTTTTAGAGGGGAATGTCTGGTCATATTTCGCACAAAGTCGGAACACTATCCAGAATGGATAGTGCTGCGTTTATCTTTCAATTGCATTTCGCACTATACGATTCTTAAAAAGATACAATCACCAGTCTATAGTTACTATACATTTGCAATGGATTAATTAAGTGACGATACAAAAATTGGTCATGAAACAGACAGATTGGCAGATGCAATTACACGGATGAGAAACGTAAGATAAAGAATACAAGAAAAAGCAGACGCCCGAACAATTTGAAAAGACAAGATGGATATTAATTAAAAACGTGTAGTTATATATTTAAAGAAATAATAATTATATTTATTAATCAATTGCAATTTAATTCTTGCTGTAAATGAATGTAATGAAAATTTCCTGTCATATTCTTTCATATTTTGAATTTCAAAATAATTTCAGAAGCAACATGACAATTTCTATTTGAATTGCTTTTATAACAAGAGAATCATATTTGATATAATATGTTTTAATATATTCATAATATAAAGAGCTTAAATGCTTATAGGCCATATTAGGCCAAAGAAGAATATAAAATGTCTTCGAACAGTATACACATAATGAGGAGTTTCTCTTCTAGCTTTTTATTAAGATACGCACTTGACTCCGAATGCAATCGTAATTAACCGCTTTTCAACGTACCTTTGCACGAAAAATACGAGTGTGCATAAGCAAGTAGGTGGGATATGTCACGTTTCTTTCGGTGAATCTTCTCTCTTTTCATGGTTCTTATAAGAGTCGGATGAACTGTCGACGAGAAGCGAAAAATTATCAAAGGTTTTCTGAATTTCATTATGCAAAGCGATTATTGCGAATAAAACTGACGTCAAATTTAATTAACAAAGTAATCGAGATATTAAGAACGCGATTCTTTCAGTATTTGCATGCATGAGAATTTCTACAATTCATTTTTAATATCTTTTTCTGTTTCTCTGTTTTAAATACATTAAAAATATTTTTTAGAAAGAAAAAAGTGAGGTACAATATGCATTCTAAAATTTCAATAGAGAAACTTTTCTGCTTTTTAAGCTTTTTTAATTCAACAATTATAACATTTCCTGCGGACACCTCATAATTTTAATTTATCGAAGAAATAAATACTATTAAATCATAGAAAGATAAAAAAACGACTTTGATATCGCTTGCTGATACAGTCAATCCTGAAGAACGAAGAGCTGTCGAAAGCAGGTTTGGAATTTCATTATGTAAAACGAGCTTTGGCACAGCGGCGTCCGCGATCGTTTATACCGATTGGATTTTAATCCGGAGACAGGAATATCGATTATTTCTCTTACAGCTTCGCGAAAAATCTATTTTGTTACCTTTATAAATATACCATCTTTATAAAATAAGGAATTTCATAAATATCTATTCGTGGCATATTTGTCGACTACTCAATGCATATGATAGAAAGAAAAAGACAAAAAGGAGAAAAAGAAAGATAAAAAAGAAAGATGTAGGAAAGAAATAGGAATGCCATGGATAAACTTTAACGTCATTGACCATGACTAATTACTCAGTCTGGACGTCGCGAGTCGGAGACACTTCCAGTTGAATTCCAAAGTGCGAGACTATCCAGGAATACACACTAACGTACGATCGTTCACGCACCAAGGTCGATCGATCGATACGACGATAACAGTATCATGAGGAGAGACGAGGACCATTCAAGTTCTTGAGGTGTCTTCTCTGTGAAAGTGGTGTGTCTGTCGCGATAAGGAGAACCCTCTCCAAAAGAGGAACGCAACGACCATTCGTGTTGCCATCGAAGGATTTAATCTGAAGGAGATTATCGCTAAGCGGCGAACGATAGCGTCGTTTTACGATTTAAGCTCATAATATAAAGCCGAGCTTCTCGCAACTTATCGACTAAATCTCCCGGATGGAAATCTTGAAGAAGCTGCATAAATCGACGTTAGTAAACGCATCATCTGAGAAACGTTGGCGGATAGGATGATGAGAAAGATAATCTTAAAGAGTAAACTTCACTATTTTATTTCAATTTGGGAGAAATTTATCAAAATCATATTTGTTTTATTATTTATATCAATTTATGAGAAACAATTTATCTGTTATAAAAAACATTTCTTATAAATGTATATATTTAAATACAGTGATAATACTATAAACAACAACAACTTCCATATAAATGAAGAAATAATTTTCTAAGTTTCTCTTTAAAAATTAAAAATTAAAAAGTATCTTTATATATTTTTTCACAATTCTCATCTTATATGTTTAATCTTCAAAATTTTACTCTTCAAAAGACAAAATAGTGTCTCACACTTTTTCTTAAAATATATTCTCTCTTTATTTTATTGTTAAGTATCTTTCTGCTTGTATCATTTTTAGTTACATTAAAATTTTAATTACCAATTTTTTTATCTTAATTTTTATTTTTTTCTCATTGTCATTAAATGCAAAATTATTAATGTTAATCGCATTACTAATGAAAATAAAGAAGAGGAAGCTTAAACGCGTCATTTTGGATTCAACGATAGGATAACATGGAAGACGGAGGTTCCGCCGGACTAAATCCATAGCCTCGATAGTAGAAGCACGACGGGACCATTTGCACTTCCGCGAAACGGATTAATCTTGAAGATGCTGTCGAAGGGACCGGTTCACGCTTTCACGACATCAATAGCATGAATAGGAGAGACCCTGAACCGAGCCGGAAGCGCAAGATGTTACGGCAGATGATGCGAAAGAGTGGTATTATGGCAATTGACGACTTCGTAAAGCGTTATACGATTTACGTCATATTTCTATTTTATTTTGCATGACATCGCACTTTCTATTCTGTCCTACAGAAGATTTTTGACAGATGTTTTATAAAAATTTGATACTTTTATTAATATTCATTTAGCACGATTCTGTATTTTTACAAATTTATATTAAATCCTGAAAATTTTCATTGTCTCTCTATGTAAATTTTATTAGATTTGTAATATTTTATAAAAATAATTTCATTTTAAATATGTTAAATATTGTTTTGAATTCTTTAAACAAAATGTGTAATGATTAAAAAATATTCTTAAATAAATTTCTAAAAACTGTTTGTTTTCGAAAAATCTTAAATATAGCTGTTTATTTAAAAAATATTTTATAATTTTAGGATTTAGATAATCTTTTGTAGTTAATTTTTATATTAACAATTTTTCGTTTTAAATGTAGAATCGATAAAATTAGACCTCATATATTCTTACGTATTCTCTCACGTGTTCTCTATCTATCTTTCTCTAGAACAAATCATGTGAATATATGAATGTGTGTGATAAATGTATTATCTGGTAACGGTACAGTTAATTTCTTGGTACCAGATCTCATTCAGTTATCGCGAAGGATCAGATGAAACTTCATACATGGGTTATTGGTATGTCAACAAAAATTTTATTAGTTAAAATAATCTCTATTATAGGTTGCGGACAGAACCAAGATAACCTTTCCAACATAGTATTTCCACGAATGTCGGTATGCTAATCGCGAGAACAGGCAATGAAGAACTGAGGAGCGGAATGACTTGAAGAGCTGGCGAACTCGCCTGCTCATCTCTCTGAAGCTTCCTTTTAGCGAATATTTGTGATCCAACCAGAGCCAGACTTCGTCTCGCTGGAGGGCGGCGAGAAAATTACATTACGAAAAAGCAGAAACGAAAGAAAATTACGATTACACGTACTTTTTCAATGCAAAACGCGTGAAAAGCTGCGTCTTACGTATAAAAGTTACGCTTTTCAATAAAATTAGAAACTATTATATGTTAATTAATACTAAACGAATCTGAAAATTTATTTAAGATTTACTGCGATTAAAGAGATAAATGTTACAACCTATAGGATACAAATTTCAAGATTTTAGACACACACTAAGAAAAATGTCTGATTAGATTAAATTCTGGTTAAAAATGAATAACTCAGAATTTTTTAATTAAATCTGCTAGAATTCTAATTAAGATAATTAGAATTCTGATTGATAAATCAAAATCTTTTGTTTCATTCAATTTCAGAACATTTTTTTCAATACAAGTACTCTATTTTCTAGGTGAGAATTCTTTACAAGAAAAAACACTAATTGAATAGAAATATTTATAAAATAATAGTACAAAAAATATTTACAAAATTAATTCAGCTGTTGCATTATAACAATTCATTATTCATAAGAATCCAAACGTTTAAAATGCAACAAGCGTGTGTATATGAGTGTAGATAATTTTAAATTCAAACATAAAAAAATGATAAATAGCAGGAAGAAACATGAATGAATGTTGATGTGGAATAGTCAGAACTATTGACCGCCGGACATTACTGTGTATGCCTCGGCTCGTTACAACAAGTGGAACCATTAGAGACCGCGCAGTACGATTTCTCTGAAGTGTGCAGAGTGTTGTACAACCTACGGCGTGGAAGATGATAGTTCAAGTTAATAGTTTCCAAAATCGAGTCGCGTTGCCATGTATGGCGTGTCGCGCTTGACATACGAGTAAAATGTAAAATGACCATGATTTACGAGCCTCGCACATTTTCTTCTACCTCTATGGGTGTCTCGGAGTCATGTTTATATTAGCTGGCAATAAGTGACACGCCGGTATGCTCGCTCATTTCGCAGGCGTAAACGTGAGTTACGGTGCTTCGTCGTGCTTCCTGAGCGCGCGCCATCGCGTACCGATCATTCGCGCACTGACCTTTCGAGAACACATATGAATACCGGCCCTCTTAGATACTATCGTAGCTGTACACGCACCAAGAACGAGTCCGATTCTGAATCCCAAGCAGACTTCTTGTACAAGAGAAAGAGAGAGAGAGAGAGAGAGAGAGAGAGAGAGAGAGAGAGAGAGAGAAGAGAAGAGAGAGAGAGAGTAGTAGTAGAAGTAGTAAGTTAAGGTAGGTACGTTATTACGTAAGTTAGTTACGTTTAAGTTTTTAAGTTTTAGTATTAGTTTACGTTAC
>NW_012130066.1:5171571-5195554 GCF_000143395.1 Atta cephalotes
GAGAGAGAGAGAGAAAGCGAAAGAGAGAGCGAGAGTTATGTACGAATGATTAAAGGTGGCTATTCAATGTTCAGTTTTAATTTTTTGATATTGTTCTACTGTAGATACGTCGTTCGATTTTCAGTTTTCAAAAGAAATATTCAAAAATGTCAAAAATCCTGCAATAGCAATATAGAATAAATAAGATTATAACTATAAGAGATCCTCAAATAAGAGATTAGACACTATTTTGTTTAGACAACTTCTGATTGATCCATCATATTTTTCAAGACATTTAAGATAGAAACGGATGCATAAGATGGAATGAGATACATGGATATCTCATTCTATCTTAAGCAAATTTTGAAAAAAATATAGCGGATCAAATGATATTCAATCTCTTACTTGAGAATCTCTGGAATGAACTACTAGAAATATGAAATATGAAATACTGAAGATATGGGATTTTCATATACTGTGAGAAACAATAGAGCAAATCTAAATAATCGTTTAAAAAATTAAAATAAAAATTATTACATGAAAATTTTTTTCTACACTTATCATAATAAAAATTGTTACAACAAATTTATCAATAAAAGACAGAATTTTATGGCGGTACAAAATAATTAGCTGCAACTAACGAACAAGAATACAGTTTAAGTGACAAGCAATTCTGAATAGACGTTGCTCTTAATCCTGGATTTAATTCCATGTGAAAACGGCACAACCGGCTGGGCTTACCGCTAGCGCGATAATCCGATAATTCCCGTTTCCGATTCTGGCGATCAGGTTAACATAGAATTCATTAGAATAGCAACGTGCCTCCGTAGAATAGTTGTCTAAAGATAGGGGGAGATCTATTGTACACGGGCATCATAGTCGTTTTCGTCTCATTCCCTTCGCTTAATGGATTTAACCGCGGCCATGCGCACATAGTGTCTTTTCCAGCTTAGATTTCATTAATAAACGAAAGATAGGGAACAAACGAAATGGCTTCTTAGCGTTAATATCTGAAGAAACATGCCAAAAGATGGTAGATGAGATACGAGACACTTGCGTGCCAGCAATGAAGGGAAATCATAGTTATTATCATTGATGCAAGTTCTACATACTAAATGTCTCACCACAAGCTTATTTTCATGTAACTCTTTTTCCTGTAATTCTAACAATTTTGTAATTTGAGTTGTTCCATTCCAAGTTAGAAAAAATAGAATAAATTGCTTTCATAAATTAGGGAAAGTGCAGTTTCAAGAAAATAAATATATAAATATTATTATTTTCCTTTTCCTGTTCTATTCTGCTAAAATCGTTATCAAATCCATGTAACATTAGCTTTTTAGATCGCATGTAAGAAATATCTCTTGGATAAGTCTCTTATGCAATTTGTTACGTAATAAGATAATGTGGTACTAAAAAAAGTTAATTGACGGCCTTATTTAGCGAGTACTATGTTTAATCGTCAACTTTCGAACAACCTTCATCTGATCTTCGCATGTTTATTCTTAGAATTACGAAGATTGCTGAAGACTTTTCTTTATATTGAAATCGCAAATCACTGAATGTATTCGCTTTATTTCATTATACTTATTAATTATTTTTACATATACATGTAGTTAATTCTTTAGAAGTGTGTATATTATATAGTCTTATTTAAATTTGCAGAAATCAAAACTAACAATAATAACAATATTATTTTAAATAACAATAAACCTAATTAATTTGCAATTTGAAATTCTACTATCAACTATATGGAGACTTTTACTCTTATAAACATTTATTTTAGGCTTAATTGTGAATAAGTACTGAAACCCGAATAATTTTCAAATCTAAAGTTGTTTAATATTATATAATTATATTATAATTTATAATAAATATAAATTAGTGACAAAAAGTAAAAAAATAGAAGCAAGGCTAACTTTTCGATAAGTTATCTTTGCAATGCGCAATGCTATTGCAATAACTGTGACGATCGATTTTAATGATATCCACGAATCCTTTCCACGAATTCGAATGATTTCCACGCGGTATCGTAACGCGAGATACCGCTTTCTTCTCCGACGTCTGGCGTCTCGCGGCGAGAGTTGCATAACGAATTTATAGGTAATGAAAGGGCCCGTAACGAGGGAACAAACGACTCCTTGTCTCCGGAGACAAGTCGCACGGATACGAAACAACCGTTATAGCGATTTAGGTGTCGAAAGTCGAACGTCGTTTCCAACGTCGACCGGAGACAGCAGCCGGAGACGACGGCAATTTGTATCCCCGGCGGCGGTCGTCGCAACAAGAATCGTAATAATCCTTGAACTACGTCGCTATACCGTGGTGCCTCTAATCACTGTTTATGACATTTCTAATGACAACGCCGCGTGACCAATAAACCGTGTTATGACCTCCCGTGACACACGTCCGCGGAATTGTAATCTACATCGCCGATTGAACTGGCTCGCGCACGTTCACAGTTGATTAAGCTATTCATCGTGCAATCTAAGTTAAATGGTGCTAAATGATAAAATCTGATTGATAACAGAAAAATTAGTCGTTCAAATATTAAGACAGTTCTTCAAGGTTTTTACAATATATTACTGTTTTTTATGATGTTTCTTTATGAATTACATGGAAAATTATTCTTTTTCATAACTCTCGTAAACAAGCTGTTTTTATTCCATCTAGCTCAATTTATATGAATGACAATAATATTCTGTTATTTCAATAACTATTAAAAATTTTAATCTCATTCTTAAAAAAACCGATTAATATATTATTGCCACGTCGAGTTCACTTCGGTAATAAATAGTTAAATAAGATACAAGATGCTGCCGGCATCGGTCTGTACGAAATATTGGCGAGTCCAATTTATATCAGAATTTATGTCACTAATCACGAAGCTATGTATCCATAGCAATAAAATTTTTATTGGGCGATTGTATTTTGATTACGCGCCATGAATCTAAGCAGTGGATTCAAGAGCTCGCTCAAGAACGATCGAACAACAATTCACGTCAATGTGCGAACCGTCGACGATTGAGAATTATGTGAATCGTGTTCCCCATTAATTTTCGTGGACTGTCTCGTGAAACAGATGGTAATTTATGCCGAGAATGGAAATTTAAACGAGACGTTGTCTCATACACCACACGCGATACAATTAGCTCTTGACGAGAGAGTTGCGAAAGAAGATAAGGATCAACTTTGTCCCATGATTACTCAGTTCTAGAAAACAGTGAGACGTCAGTCTCGTTTAATTATTGCCTCGACTTTAGTAAGCTTAAGATAATTAGAATCTATTTATTGCATGAATAATGATTTTGTTATAAAATGAACAAATCGTATTTAATTGATATTTATAAAAGCGATTAATGTACCTTATTCTCATCAAAATAATTACATATAATAAAAAAAAACTATGCCACATATTTAAATTAAATTGTTATAAATAGGAAGGAACATACAGTCAAATACGCAAGATATTTTTTTTGTACAAAATACATACATTACATATTTAAAATTAAAATGTAATAATACATTTTTAATTTTAAATATATGACTTTGGCAAAAAATATTTTGCGTATATGACTGTATGCTCCTTTTTATTTATGTTTCATGTTATTGAGCCACCTCTATTATTAAATTTTAAATTGTTATTTCAATAAACTTTATTTTTTCCCTGAAAATGTTTTTTCGAAAATACTTTTAATTCACTAATGTATTTATTTTTTAATTATCAATATGTCTCGTATGTTAAATAATGAGATTCATTTTGCACACATAGCTAATTTTAGTCCTTCGTGTGCGACATAAGTTTTTCATTGTCCTGTATTATCAACACGATACAATTTACGAGAAGGATTCATAACTGCAGTTGATTACGCACGATTGTCGTAAATCAGTCCGGTTATTATTTTATGATGAGCACAATTTTGTTGCGATTATTGGTAGTAAATTTCGCTGGCGACGCACGACTCTCTTGAGAGACGGAATGTTCATATAATTATGATAACTTGTACCATGATCTATGTTTCCCTTTTATCTTCACAAGTTATTTGCATTTTAATTTACAAAAGAAAACACACAGGTATCATTCTTATAGTATTCAAGTAACACCTGTTAAATTGAAACAATAAATCAATTTTATTTATCACTTTCCTTTTGTTCTATAATTTTCGAGTCATTAACTGATGTATTAATAATATAACTAGCAATAACAATCGCCCCTAATTTTTGATAAGTCTTCAATATAAATTAAAGAGAAATTAATCTTCATTTATACGTATTAAACAAAGGAGTATTCGAAGAAATAATTGTTATTCATTCCTGTATCTATGCAAATTATTCGGTATAACTAAATGTGTGGTCGCTTGAATATTTATTAGCTTTTCTCTTCAGCTTAAAAAATATTTTCTTCATCAAAGGAGGCTTATAAGCTTTCTCTAAAGTATGCTTTGATGGCGATCCAGTCGAGGTACGCTTGATTGATTTTATAAATCCTTTGGAATGACCAATGAAGATTCTCTTCGTTCTACCATACATGTAGCAATCGCGAAGGGCTCTTTAATATCTTGCACACTCATGCCTTACGTAAGATTAGGGCGCATAAAATTAGGATAAGATTGGAATGCATTCATCTCCGCAGTCCCCTTTTATCATTTACGATACATATATAATACACCATATATAGTATATCCCACTTTAATCAAATTAATTTTAAATGAGATTTTTTAAATATTTTAAATTTAGCTTTTCTAAAAAATTTCAGGATATATCTTTTGCAACTTTTCCATTTCTAATATTCTTATAATCAATTAAAATTTTCATAATTTAATTCACATCTGAGAAAAGAATAAAATTTCATTATCTATTTATATCTCTGAATTCAATTTGTGAAATATTTTTTGTTTTTAGTTATTTATAATTAGAAATCTATTGATATCTCTACAGTTTTGTTACAGAAAAAATTTTAATTAATTAAGAAATTGAAATAAAAAAATCTTATCTATAAAAATAGGACCACTGTGTGGCATTAAAATATTTGAGATATCTGATATTATTAGTTATATATTTAATGAGAGATATTTCTTGGTTGAATGTTTTTGGACATTTTATTATCTAATAAATGATAATGATATTATCTAATGATAAATTTTCTATTGAAGTCAAATTAAAATTCAAATATTTCTAAACATAATTTCGATAATATAGTTTAATCTTAAATTATTTAAAAATTAAATGTAAATTCGAGAAATTAGTTCTTTAATTTCTATATTTTCTATAATTAATCTCAAAAATTTTGGTTTATTTTCAATTTGCTGATAATCGCGAGAACTTCCACCACATTAGTATACTTCTCGTGTCTTGCTCGTGGGAATGAAGCGCTTTTATCTTGCATAAGATCTTCCATTTATCGAGATGCAGTCAATGGCCAAGGTCCTTTTATAGGCGCCATGTAAAGTCCGCGCTTTATCTTAATTTCAGGTAGCGGATCGTCACGCCTGTTTGGCTATCTCCATCATTTTCCGGGTCGCCTATCTATGCTGTTTCTTAATAGAATCAACGTATCTCAAAGGTGCGGTACAGCATAACGAGATATGCAGACGACAGTAAATTCGAACACTATACACTAATACCAGCGGGTTGACGCAAGTGGATTTGGTGCGACCAACTTGATTAAAGCTCTCTTTCATTCGATTTTCAGTTATGCTTTGACATAAAATTTTCTCCAATAATTAATTAATCATACCATTTATATCACATCGCTAAATTATCACGCTTTTTCCAATTATCATGGGAAGAATGATTTTACTAAAATATGTAAAAATTTAACTAGATTTAGATTTGAAAATAATATTGTTGAACCATCAAAATAATTACATAGGAAACTCGAGCATGATGAGCAAAGCTGAAAAAAGTTTTAATATTCTAGCAATCAACTAGTGTCCCACATAATTATTTTAATAGTCCATCAAAATTATTTTTCAGAGTTATATACTAAATTTTTAGATACTTCAGCAAAATTATACTTTCCGTGCAGAAGCTAAAAGAGAATAGTATACATATTCGATGTTCAAGATAATAAAATCAATTCTGAATGATTTCTATACAACAAAAATAATATACATATAAATAAAAAAAAGCAATATATATATTATCCTTATTAATTTTCGATTTTCTCAAAAATTTATTTTGATAAGATTACGTTTGTTTTCTATTAACTAAATAGCTCATTTTCTGTGTTACAGCGTGTGACTGCCATCCGATCGGAGCTTCTGGAAAGACCTGTAACCAGAGCAGCGGCCAGTGTCCCTGTAAAGACGGCGTAACCGGTATTACTTGCAACAGATGCGCCAGGGGCTACCAACAGAGCAGATCGCATATTGCGCCTTGCATCAGTAAGTACACGCCCACGCGTGCGTTCACTGTGCTTGATACCCGGTTTCATTGCCGCGTTTATCTTTTATTTCGATTTCGTTTCCGTCGACGCTCGTCACCCCCCTCGAGCCAAGCTCGTTTTGTGCGAGCTACGCCAAGCATGTCGCGATACAACGAGGAAGATAGTATTCCGACTACAGAGAATAAGAGAAATTGTGTACCTTTTCATAAGATGATGTTATGATACATTTGAATAAATTTAAGAAACTAGTCAGTCAAAAAAATGAAAGAGAAAGCGGATTTCTTACAATTACATTTCTTGAGAATATTTGAACTCTTTCGCAGTTTTTTCAAAAATAATGCTTTAAAGTAGATTCAGAATGCTAAAATTATAGAGAATTTAATATGAATTAAAATATGAATTTATAAATTCAAAATAAAAGAAAAAAATATCGCAAAACTTCTTTCTGTCAATGCGATTTATCGTTATCGATATATTCGCGTGCACATTACGATACAAAGATGCGCAATGTTGTATGACCAGAAAGAGAATGCAAAAAGTTTCTCACCAAGATGATTTCACGTTCGATCTTTTAGTCTGCTACCAGGGTGGCGAGAAGGTCGAGCAAAAAAAACACTAGAGCTGCTCGACCACACCCGTACTGCTCTCGAGAATGATCGATCGATCGATCGGGAGGAACACGCGACGATCTCGACACTGGATCTCCTCGCGCTTGTCCAATTAGGCGAAATTTGCAAAAACGTGTGTGCGACCATCGGATCGAGACCTATCCTCTGCTTCCACCGTTCACGGATGGCTTTTAGTTTCAAATCGAGTTTCAATCAAGAACGAGTGTTCGTGTCACGAAAGATTACATCGTTACCCGCCTCCGAGTATCACGAAGACACAATGCTTGTATTTTACCGTGCAAAAAGGGTTACAGACAGCGTAATAAATATAGGACGAGCGAAAATGTCGTACGGTTGTTTGTGCTTCGAGCAATGCACTCAGATTTCATGCACATTACTTCAGATCACAAATATAAAATAATGAACATTTATATTTTTAAATATATTAAAAAAGCCGCCGAAGAAGATAACGTCTTTAAGATTTTAATGATTATTAATGATATTCCTATTTCCGAGAAGATCAGAAAATATTTTTCACAATCTCTTTATAAGAGAGAAACAATTATTATTATAATAATTCGAGCGAGAAGTTCTTAGCATGATTATCTGCAGGATTAACTCAGCCTTCCATCCAGACTCGATCCTCTCATTTATCTCGTATTCTTGCAGAGATACCCAGAGTCGTACAGACGCAAGGTACGGCTGGTGAAGAGAGCGGCGAGCATGAGGACGACGACGACGAGCGTGGATACGACGGACGAGCTGGTAAGTAAGTGCAAAGTAAATTCGAAGGTGCGTATATACACTGAGTAAATGAACAGTGAACGCAAATTTTCAGACATTTATATATATTCATTTGTTCACGCTATTTTGCTCGAATTAACGCTGTGCCTTTGACTACATTTGGATTTTGGCGTATTGATATAGTTAAATAGTTATAATATTTGAAAAGTAATGGTAATCGACAGTTGTATTCCATTCACGAAGTCAAATATAATTATACTCGTACTCTCTAAAAGTGAATCAGTGTATTATTACTGACTTCAGTGCCACACTTATAACTGTAGATTCAATCTGCAGAAAACCACAACCTCTAAAAGTAAATCCTCTAAAAGTAAATCAGTATATTATTACTGAAAAAAACAGTAAATATTCGCTAATTATTACATCAGTTATCACCATTACTTTTTAAATATTATAACTATTTAACTATATCAATACGCCAAAATCCAAATGTAGCCAAAGGTCTGAAAATTTGCGTTCACTGTTCATTTATAATTCTATTTAATTATAATTCAAGAAAAATTATACGGTTTATCTGATTATCTCCATGTCTTGGAATATTATTAAATGTCAATTATTATATCAAGTTGCTTCTCACTTTGATAAAGTGGACTGCAATGTTCATGAAACATTAATATTTAACGATACATCAAGATGTGCAAGATAATCCGTAAACCATGTAAAGAAATTTCTTCTTTAAAGAAAACCCGTATAAAGAATCAATTATAATTATTAATTAATTAAAATTACTAATGAATTAATTATATCCCACAACGTAAAAGCCATATAATAAAAAATATTTTTTAGATAAAAAATTGCAAATGTTTCTATTAAATATTGTAACTGTTAACTTAGAAAAACATACATATATTAAAACTTCTAACGTCTATTATGCACATATCTTATTTTAACTACAATATCTATTTTTGGTTCGTTATATGTTTGTTCAGTATATACGCACTTCCATGCGACTATGTATAATTTGCTTGTTTGCGTTTAACTATCCTGGTCGAACTACTTGACATTCCGAGTGTTACGGTACGACGCGTCGAACACTCTAGTGACACACTAGACGACGTAAAAATTACTAGTGAATGATGAAACGTAAGAAGATAAAATAGATGAGTGGGAAAGACAGAAGAAACAGAAGGGAGAATAACATCTCGAGTCTTAAGAGGAAAGCGATGTTAACGTAGGTCAATATTCTAATGTCACGTATTCAGCACTAATGTCCCTGTCCGATTCTGAGTTACATTTGTCTTGTACGATGATTTAATATAAACGTGAGATGAAAATCAAGCATTTAGCGCTGGTAAACATAAAATAAATACGAGCATAATACTCTCCCAATTTTGTGTGTCATGAATCCATTGTGATATTGAAATGATACTGAAAAAACGTTATTTCGTGCGAAATTAAAAGTAAAAGAAAGCATGTATTAAGATATTTTAATATCAAGATATTTTAAAATCAATTCGCGTAAATTTTTCAAAATAAATACAAAAGAAAAATTTACTTTGCACTTCAATTTGAAATTATTATAAATAATTAATGAATCATGAATTTGTTATACTTTAAAATCTGCGTTGCTAATGATACTCTTTAAATATAATCCACGTTCTTTTTACATTAATATTTTATATTTATATCATTTGCATGGTTTTAGAATTAATATTACTTGAAAACATGACAGAACTGAGCAAATACATATTATACAAAATTCTACGATATTTTATTCTGTATTATCAAAAATATCTGCAAAATAGATAAGTAAAAAAATATTATTGATAAGGAAATGAATCTCTTTCTACTAAATTTCAAGATTAACTTTTCGAAAAGCATTAATATCGAAACTATGATATGTTAAAGAAAAAGAACTTCGTAACTTTATACAGTAATAAAAATCATTACTTCTTAAGAAATCATCATTAAAAAAGAAGTTAAAATTTATCCGTGAAATTCAAATTTATAATGAGAAACTGCTGAACTTTTGACACGTATTGCATACGTAACTAAATAAACTTTGGTACGATTCTGAGTACGATCACATTATTATTTCCGTAAATTTAACGAAGATTAATCAGGATGGAAGGAAGTCGATCTGGATACGAGCTTCGTCGCCACGTGGTAGAACGGAATGCAGGCGCTATATTAATTTAAGCAGACAGAGCAGATAGAGCTGGTGAGCGAGCGAGAAGGAGAAAGAGGGTCGGAACGTCTAGCCGCTCGGTCGCAGCCTCTCAGCCACCCCTAATGGCTTAATTAAAACTACCCTCGCTTGCGGCTCGCCCGTTTACTCCGGCATTTTCACTCGCGTAGACGATGCGCGATTTTCACAGCGAGCTCTTAACCGTGTTCGAGCAAGTGAGCGAATCCTTTATTCCAGACCTCGATGCATCTCGATAAATTTAGGTTTTAAATGCCGATATTTTCTCAACTGAGATATTATAAAAGATACATATTATAAAAGAAGTAAAAGATAAAATCTGACAGAATTCAATTCTAATTAAATTTGATATATACGCATTTCATTCAAGTTTCAAATTAATATGTACATATTCGCAATACAAATTTGTAATTTTTTTAAATAAAAAAATATTTTAATTTGTATGTGCTTAAAAATATTATGCTTCAGATACCTTATAGATATTTTTTTATACAATTAAAAATAGAACTTGACAAAATAAAAAATTTATTACAAGCACTAAATTCTATTTAAATATTATGAAGAGTCTACGTTGATTGGAATAAATGTTTAAAAAATACTAAGACGCGGTATATAAATCAATACTGCGGTACATTAGAAGAATTAAACATTAGAAGCCGTCGATATACACTAACATAGTTATTGTCCTAGAACTTTAACAAGAAAGCTTTATGTCCTAATTTAGTATCGTCCCCACGTCTTAAGGATTACAGAAAATAGCTTCTGATTTTGTAGAAAAATAGTTCTCTCCTACGTTTAAAACTGTTTTAATCTATATGCAAATGATTTCTTATGTCACTGATTATTCTACAATAAAAATATAGAATAATTTATAGTACTATTTAATATAATTTCAAAATATTAAAAATTATTTAATATAATATACAATTAACTTTTGTAATTCAATTATTTTAGATTATTTTCTAATTAGCTAAAAATATATTTATTTATAATTTTATAAATATCACTTATATAAATTCTATTTATATTTCTCTTATATATATATTTATTTTTGTATTTTATAATTAGATTAAATTTGTCGTTCATCAAAATATTTCAGCTCTGCATCCATTTTAGTGTCATGTTTATATTGATATCGCGTATATCGCAACAGAAATCAGGATAAACAGACTTTCACTCGGCAGTTACAATAATCAGATAAGATGTTGATTTGAAACTTGTAAAACTGTGCTGACAATACGTCTCGCGTTCACGATGGATCGAGCGATTTTTCCAAGTTGAAAATTGACGGCATGAAAAGCGAGAGGCTCTCGTAGTTGTCGTCCCTCTCGAGTTCTCTCGTTGCAGCGAATGCACGCGTTTCTACCCACGCGTGTTCCATATGCAGAGCGCAGATTACGTCTCGACGCTCCCTGCATTTCGAACGCGAATGAAATATCGATGCGCGAAGAGGAATATTGTGATCGAGTTTGCACTTGGGGCCAAATACAACCCACGGGTGATATGATACTAATTATCAGATATTGCGATCGTTAAAGAAATTATTCTTATTTGACTAATTTTGTTTTGCAAGCATTGAACTGAAGATAAAACTATTTAATACAATTAAGAGATTATAATACGACAATTTATTTTTTCATTACAAAGAAATTTTTTTTGAGAGTATTTCTATATATATATATATATATATATATAACTTATCCTATTTCTAAGTTTAAAGGTTACATACAGTGACTGCCAAAAGTTCTCAGCTAATGAATAATTTTATTATATTTCTCAGATAAAAAATCTTTACAAAAATGTATTCAAGTATTTTAATATATGTACCAGTATTTAAAATATTGTGTTATTAACCTAGATTTATGTTGAATAAGATATTTAAAACATCTTTTAGATATTTTATGTCTAAAAAATGTCTAAAAGATGTCTAAACGATGTCTTTTAAATACCTTAGCAACATGTTATCTGGGTAAGTTAATAAAAATTTTATTAACTTAATATAAATTGAGAAACAGATTAACAAAAATTATCATAAAATTACATGTGTTAGCGGAAACTATCACCGTATAGATAAGACATTAAAAAAGATATTCATAATTCGCAAAAATTTCTTTTTCTACATTTTATTTTGCGAACTAATACTTCGATGTGCTTACTTTCCCAATTCTAAAATACTTAAAATTCTTGTGAACTAACGTTTATATTGGGACGGAATGATTCAATTTTGTTCCCGTTTGATTTTTGCTATCGCGTGTTTCTTTATGAGACGCGTAGAAATTTTGCCGCCTACATGGTGCACATAATTTCGCTTGTAGATTACGCAGCGACGTTACCTACTCCACTCGTACAGAAGTGAAATATCGACGCAAGTAGTATCGTAATCGAATTTACACCTGGTGAGTGTCGCGCCGAGTGGCACTGTCGCTGTAAATTCTTGTGGGGAAACTGCCGCAGGAACGACTTGCGTAAATTATCTACCGTAATAGGCCTCCTGGAAATAGTCTTCTTGCAGTCGCTCCTCTTTCCCCACGAAATCACGATCGCGGCCTCAGTATCTCGATAATGTCGCGATAAGTCGTTGCAAGTTAACGTTCTTATACAGCAGATATCTCAGACATAGATAACGTAAGAATAGATAACTAAGAAAATAATAGTCATTTTAATGAAGAAATTTTGATATTTACATATGATATTTATATGTAGATATTGGATATCACGGATTAACACTCACGTGCCTTAAATTTCTTAACTCACATTTTTCAATTTATTAATATATTTGTTGTTAATAAATATTATATTATAAATATAATATTATGTTTCCAATTTATTACAACAATTGAAGTAAAGTTTACATTTTGATAAAAATATAATTTTTTATTCAATTGTTAAAATATTTTATGTTAAAATATTTTATGTAAAAAGTAAAAAGAAGATAACAGAGAATAATTTTGGATCGAGTTTTCGTTAAAGAAAACTGGAACTTTTCACATTTTTTCTGACAGCTAAAAGAATCCGTGAGTCTAGGATATCTTGTAACAAGCTAATTTTAGATTAAATTGCGTTGGTTAACATAATGTTAAAAAATATTGAACCGGTATTAATCGACTTACTTACATTTATATCCATTTGTATCTCAAAGAAACAAACGATCAAGATTAAATCGATTCTTGATTTTCGCGTCAAAATTTCATTTAAAACGAAGTCTACTGATCATGCTCGCTCTCGTCGCGTGCAAGTTTTTAGACTTCATTACTAGTTTCATTCTCGTGTACTTCTTCTCTCGTTATTTTGCCCGATGGCAAAGCGAGATTGACTTATCTTTTTATTTTTCAATTCCTGCTACTTTAACTTCGTAATTTAATGCACTTCTATATAACTATCTTATATTATTTGTATAAGCAGGTATATGCCATTACGATATATTTTATATTATATTATCGTAGCAAAGCGGAAAGAGAGTATATAAAGAGAGTTATAAGAGCATGTTAGAAAGTATCAAAATTTATGCCAAATTTATGAAACTCTTGCTTGATATAGCATGCCGAAAATAGCATTATAATGATTGTAAATGTATCGTAATATACATATATGGTAATATGTTTATGGATGTACATTTAAATTTAGGGATTTAAAATATCGTATAAACTTATAAACATCATATGGACGTTATTTAATCGTTATAAATCATTATTTTGATTGCAAATAATTTAATTATAGATATTTCAAATGCAATCGGCGCGAATACTATATTCATATTATCGAGCTGAATTTATTATTGCAATGTTGACAATTGCAATTCATTACTTTTATATTTTTATTATTGAGGAATAAAACAAAATAATTATTTTTAGTAAAAACACGCATAGAATTAATTTTCTGAAATAAATGTCATGTTCTAGAACATGTAACTTTTCATTAGAACACTATTTGAATATTCATCTATCTTCTATTCATCGTAATCGACTTCTTCCTTTAATACCGAAGAAAATCAACTCAAGAAGGAGAAGAGTTACATTTGAATCGATGCAAATAGAAAAATAATCATGTATGTAATTGATAAGAAATTTTCATGGGCTTTTTACAATAAATCATTATCTAAGCTTTAAGTCTTAAGCTGTGAGAAATTGAGAAGCTAATCACAGTCGAATGTAAGAAGAATAATCGACTACGATTGATCAATTTCTTACGGTTTAAAGCTTAGTTAATAGCTTATTGTAAAAAATCTATTAATAAATAACATTTTTGCCAATGAAAATCGGCAGCGAACGGATTATATATGTACTTCAGGCTTAACGTTTATACATTATTATAACATAAGGTAAGTATCGCCGAGAAGATCCACTTGACACGATCCACCCACGCGGGTTGCAAATCGCGCGGTTCGCCGCGAACCGGCGTGATCGTCGTCAGATACGCGACCGGCTCGTTACTGGGCTCCGATCCCTCTCGCGGGCCTTCCGCTGCCGCGGGGATGGACCCGCGCGATCTCACGTGTCCGCCCCCGCCGTTATTCATAAGCAGCGCGGTAATTACGACGAACTGGTAGCCCTCGGCTACCTTACCCCTGTCGAAGGCGGCCTACTCCCCTCAGTTCGCGTATCATCGCGCGGTAACATAAGCGCGCATATCCGGCGTGTACATTCCGCGTCACGGATCGCATCTATATGTTAATGCCCCGCCACACAACCAAACGCACGTCGTAATTCTCGCGTAGTGCAGCGCAATGCACCGCATCGCACCCACGCGTGTGTTCATCGCGTGCCTCGGGAGTCTCGCGAGTCGCGAGAACGAAGAAAAATACGCGAGTCGATTCGGTTTTGACGTACAATACCGATGGTCGAGACGATTGATCGTTCCGCGGTCTCTGACAGAATTAATTAAAGATAAAAAATCAATTTAGACACTCGTATTTATAATTATAATTTGCGTTCATAATTATACGAATTATGTATCAAATATCGAGAGAGATATTCGAAATAAAGTATCATCCTGAAACATAGACTGTCCATATTTTGATTAGAGAGAATTTGAAAGTATATTAACAATAAGCCGATTGTGAGAAATGGAAAGATTATTCCCGATATGTATTAAATTAAAATATACGACTGTAGAACACGCTGCAATATTAAGCTGGAATCGTATGACGCATGATTTTTTGAATGATAAGCATGCATACTGCATGCCGATTTTGATGCCTGAACGTATTCTAGAGGTGCAATCCGCTTAACGCTGCAAACGCTTTGAAGCATGCTTTGTTGGTCAACTCGTAAATTTTTTTTCTTTTGATTGGTCACTGAAATATTTACAGCGTTAAATAAATCGTAGAACATGTTCATGCATGTTCATGCATCATAGCAGCATACCTGCTTATTATTTAAGAGATTGTATCATGTGATTTCAACTTTAGATAACACGCAATGAGATATAAATTGTGTTTATAAATCGTTATTAATAAATCTTTATTTCAAGCACAATTTTTATAAAGATTTTTATTAATAAAAAATTTACCTTATGATTATTTCGCGCCTATGTGTCCTAAGCCTCCTTATAGATTTTGTTTTTTTTTTTTTCGCACTCGTGCACAACACAATACTCTCAAAAACATGATTAATTATGATCGTTACATAGAATAATCGTACGGCACTCCTGACGCTAATCGCATGCAACGCGCACTTTACTATTATCCGTTGTGATGTAATCCGTCGAATTGCAATCACGAAAATGATGGGAAAAAATACAAGGCTCGATACTGACAAATCTCACGAATTTGTCCAATAAAATCTCAGTGGGAATTTTTAACAAATTGCAAATAATTGCGATGTACAAACGAATTTATATTAGGCAATTGACATATATCGAAATTGATTTAATTATAATTTATTAATTAATAAGATATCACAACGATATTCAACTCACAATCACAGTCGTTTCGTTTTTAAATGAAAAATTTAAAAATGATGATCATTTATAATCATCCGAAAATGTGCTCAATCGAAATTTTCAATCTGCATACGCAATATATTTCAAACGTAAATCCAATTAAATACTATTGTAATCATTCATTCTGTCGATTTGTCAATCATTCATTCTGTCTATTTAAATTGTATACCGTGCTCTTAATCAGAAAATAATGAGCAAATCAGCGAAAAATTTAAAGCGCGACGTGAGATACATTCGTAATAATAAAACATCGTTAGAGAAATAGAAATATATCTATACGCGATATATGGATTTATATACATATATTAGTAGGTAATTTAAAATTTTCATCTTATATTACTATGTAAAATGAATGATTCACAAACTCTCGTATTGATAAATAGTCAATACATTTATAATTATTAATCAAGGAAGTCAATTTATCGCGCATATTGATGATTCGCAGGAAGTAATTATGTTTCTTTGAATTTGCGATCATATACGATGGGTAATGCGACGATATACGGAGCATATACTCTTGCCAATCGACTCGAGTCTCAATCCAAGAATGATAACGCGCAACAGCCTTGTATATACATATATCTACGCCCCGCTGTTATCAAAATAAACATCGTAACCGCCCCTTGCTATCACGAAATATTTAACGTACACTACGAAATAACTACACCGAATATTCTGCTCTGTATTTTAAATCAATTCCGTTAAATAAGCTATTGTAATACATTCTATTCTCTTCGTTTCGTGAACTCATTATCATTGCCAACGATTTCCATTCGATTGAGAGAGTAGAATATTGTTACTTAAATCGTAATTTCTATAAATACATTTTCACAATCAATCAAAACTTGATTTCTTAAATAAACATTAAATGTAATCCTTCATCTGCAACCATATTTTTACTTTTTTTCGTCTATAATCTGGATCTTTTCGTTCAGTTCAAATTTTTTTACTGTTCTGAGCTTTCAAAAAATGTAGAAAAATTCAGAATTACTTTTTTTACATTCTGTTACATTATAGTTTTTTTATTATTTTAGGAGAGAGATTTCGTTCTCTCTTAATTCAGAAATAAAATTTCGCTTGTGCCAAAAAAGACTTAGAAAACGTCGAAAAAATTATATTTTAATATTTGTCAATTGTGTAACATAAATTCAACATTTTTATATTTCGTTTATGATTTGTCAAAATCTTTCACTGTTTGAGATTTCGAGAATCATGATTGTCGAGTGAATTATAAAGCTTTGTACTTTTATCGCATTATTCTTTCGTCACAATAAATCCGATTAAGTTTGAGAATGTTCTGCTATTCCAGTGATTAGTAAGTGATCGTAATTAACCGCGTCTTTACGAGAGTTTTGTTGTGCAACAAACTACAATAAATCTAAAAGAAAAGGAAAAAAGAAAAGGCCTAAAAAATATCAAACGGCGAAACAATCAATGGGATAAGTGAATTATTATTGATTTATCATTTCAATTGCAGAAACCGATGTATCTTTATTCAATCCAGTTTTAAACAAGCCGCGCAACTCGCGCGACTTGTCGATGCAAATCACGAACGCGGGCCAGGGATAAAAGAGTGATTATCTTGATAAATTATTCAGTCGAGATTACCATAAACACGCGCGGAAAGCTCTATTTCTACAGGGCGGACAGGTGCGAGATGTCTTTCTATACGTAACTCTTGCCTGATAAATTTGGTCTAATTATTTGGCTTATACGGTGACGTCGATTTGTTACGCAGCTCTAGTTTTAATTCGTCAATGTATATTCTTACGCAACTATAAATAACTGGTCAGTGCAATCACTCTGGCACGACAAGAAGGCGTTGTGATGCAAATTGCGAATCAATGATGAGATCGAAAGGACGATTATGCTAATAAATTATTCAACCAAATTATCATAAACGCGTTCATACATATTTCACCATTTACGAAACAGTCACCTGCAAATAACTTTTTAAGTGTAATCAATTAACAAACCTGTTGTTAATCATAGATATGTTATTCAAATCCGTTTGCTCTCTAAATCTGAATCAGTGGATAACCACTGACATCAGTGCCAAGTATGTCTGGTAATCAATAAATTAAATAACTTAACTAATATTATTTTAATATTATTATATATACCTAACTTAACTAATATTTATTATGTAATCTAACTAACTTGTTTTAGTGCTTAAACTCAATGAATATAGTATCGAAAAATTGAAATTAACATGCATATCAATATTTTAATTATATAATGCTCAAACATTCTTCCTTTTTTACTTGAATTTCACTGATTATCAGTGCCAACTAGGTAATTAGTGACTATCCACTGATTCAGATTTAAAGAGTGAATTTTTTGCTTGATATAATTCTATCATAATCGTAAAATAATAATAATAAATTATATCCATATAAGATCGATAAAATTAAATAAACGATTATCTTTCTGACAAATCGTCTTCTGGGAATCCATCGTAAACGTGAACACAAAGCATTTGCTAACTTACCTACCATCAATATCACATTTTAAGGCAATCTTTATACTATCACACCTACGTTGTAGCACTTTAATGTAAAAAAAAAAACATAAAATAAATTCTTTCATAACAGAAAAAGTTTACGATTTTGTATGATACATTGCAAAAAGAATTTTATACAAATTGATGCTAACCAACAATCCGGCATTATTATTTGTCATTATTTATTTGTAAAACGTAACACTTCGTCAAAGCAATTTCCCATTTTTTCGAATCACGAGAAAACAAGAAAAGTCGATCGTATACTTAAACAGTATATATCATCATCTGCCAAATCGAGGGTACTTTTCTTCGCCCCAACATTCATGATCTACCATCGAACACTCGACTAGTATTCACGGGAACAAAGAAAAATATACGGGCAAAGCGGAACCGAAAAATCTCGTTTCGCTGTCGACGAAGAGCCTTCTTGTCGTTGTGCGATTCCACCCTTAACGGAAGCTCTACGCTCTCAGGCATTCGCAATGCATTCGAGTGTTCCGAGAATTTTCTTTCTTTCTGCTTGTGCTGAGATTGTATAGGAAGTCACAGAGTCGGATCAAATCTCATATCTGGGAAATAGAGAATGGCAAGTCCAAAACGACCAAATGCGAAATATTTAACAATTCTATATTTAAATAACTATAATAAATAATACGAAATTGGATCAATGAAAATAAATCTAATTAAGAGAATCCTATATCCAGTCCAAGCAGGTCTTAGTGTTTAAATATTTCGATCATATTTTCATTGAAAATAAACTCTAGCAATTATAGAATGATGGCGATGTCTTGTAATGCGATTATTTAAATTCGTTAAAGCCATACAATCAGTTAGAATAAAAAATTGTTAAAGTATGGATGTATATTATTCTATAAATTTCAATTTGATTGAATTTGTCTACTTTTATTTTAAAAATTATCCACGCGCACGTATAAATACGAAATTGTAGGTTTCATCTTCAAAATTGATTTTCTTGAAATTACATTCTTTTGCTTCTCAGATACTCTTGGACTTTGAAGCAAGTGTCAGGAATAAGATTTCGTGACACGTTTCCTAATTTGATAATATCGGGTATTATACATTGGCGAATCCGAAGGAGAGGCTCTGGTCTGTTATTAAATTAACCTTCGTCAAGACCTGTTATTAAATTAAGCTTCCAGCGATCGCTTACGTGTACTGTAGTTAATAGCAGATAATTTTATGTTCAATGTAAGCTGAATGAAAGCAAGTGCTTTGTTTTCTTACTCAAAATGCACATTTTGCACATTGCAACATACTTATATATTATCATTTCGAAAAGTGTTAAATCATATTACTTAATGATATCATACGATGAATTGCGCTTATTCCTCAATTCAGTATATAATACACATTTTATGATGAATCCTTCGAGATAAATTGCTTCACCAGTTTCAGTAATAAAACCGACCCTGGTAGGAAATAAACGTCAGACCATTAAAGCGAATCCACGCGATGTATATCTGCGGCAAAATAATAATAACTCGAGGGCGAACCCTCCCTTGTGCAGAGGGAGCAAAATACTAGATAGAGTCGGGCATAAGGGACATAGGAGGCATAACTTCAAAAAGGGAAAGAAAAAGAAAAGAAGAGAAAGAGTCCTCGTCGTCGTCGTCGTCATCAAGTATGTGTTCATTTACGTATGTATACGCGCGTACATACATGTTTATGTGTTCTGTGACTTTTCCATGTGCAAATCGCTCGCGTACAGTACATTTTATCAACGACGTCGATAGACCGGAGAAAAAAAACGATTTAAATGCTGTAAAGGATTACGGACGGATGGATAATGACGGCGATTAAAGACCATCCGCGAAACCAGTTCGGTTTATTTCTGCGAGTTATCGTAGTAAAGTGAGGAAAGTACCGTCCTGTTAAGTCGCGCGTAGACAAAGTCATCTCGCGTTTACTTTGCTCGTGGTGTAAATTCCGTGGCCGTGTAATGACTGTCAAAGTACGCGCTTCGTCGATCACTGCGAAGTGATACGTCGAGTCGTAGCGCGACGTTGTTTTTATACATCTTAACATTCGTTTGCACATCCCGATCTACCAGTTGATACATACATAACCATGTTTATATCCTGTAACTTTATTTAAATGTAGAGTTAAATAGTGTCTTGTCTCATTATTCACAGAAGGTATGTGAATTCTCTTTGCAGTAATTTCGCTGAATCGTTTGCTAATGTTTCTCAACACGTTTGATTTACCGATTAACGTGATTTGTTGAGGCAAAAGGATCTCGAAGTCGTAGATTTATGCAACTCGTTAATTCAGATAACGAGTATTTCGATTAATTATAATCGCTCGGTGCTCTTTATAATCGTTGTATTTTAATATTTCCTGATGAAAGAATGAAAGTAATAATACACTGCCGTGACTTACATTATGGTCGCTTTTTTTAGGTCGGTTTGTCCTTTCATCGGATTAAAGAACTTATGTTCAACAAAAAGACGGTACAAAGATGATAAACGATATCAATGCAATAATTTTCGAGCAATATATTACGATAATCGCATGGTACGAATAAACTGCTGGTTTGCAAGACGCATTTAAATGCAGCTAGCAGAGTTATGCGAGTTACAACACACTCAAAAATTCACATAACAATCATTAATAACAAAGTAAGATTTACAAGAGTAATATGCGGGATTACAGTAAAATTTATCGAGTTATAACCTATTTAAGTGAAAGTGCAAAATATAAAAAGGCAATTTATTAAGAAATCGATGTAAAAAATGCTTAAAAAGATTCGAAAATATTATTTTGAAAAATGCGGCAATCAAATAAATTAAGTACTTTCTATTTATTATATACTACTTTTCTTTCTATATTTAAGCATTTTATTTAAGTTCAACATTCTGAATTTCTAATTTTAAAATATACATCGCAGAGAATATGGTACATGAGATTCAAACATCCAATTACAGGTTACGGAAATATTGTATTATCCAAACATGTTACGTACAATGCTTGTGCCTGAGTATACAACTCATATAATAATCTATTGTTGCAGTATTATTGCGTGAGATACATAAATATTTGTAATGTTTCATTTTGGTAGGTAATATCTTTCGAAAATACATACATGATAGTAACTATTAAATTATTCAGTATTTGAAAGCTCATTTATGTATATCTGTATTATACTCAGATATCTTACATTTATTTACTTTATATCTATATATTCTAAATATATATATATATATATAATTTGGAATATAATAAATATATATAAAGATCCAACTTTTAAATCAGAAATAATGAAGAAATTCATATTCGAAGTGCAATCCATTAATTTATGATAAAATAAAATCATTTTAGAAAATTTCTTAACGTTAATAATCTCCTAGTTTTAACGTTACTAATCTAAAAAGTTTAACGTAATATAACCAAAATTTGTATTAAAATATTTTTTATTACTTTTTCATGATTGTTTTAATATGGAACATTATATTATATAGACGTACACAAAAGAATTATATTATATATAATTATACAATATTTTTGTAGAAAATAACACACTTTCTGAGAATAATAATTTATTATTTCGAGAGTTATATTAATTTCCAAAATATATTTAGAGATAGAGTGCTGTCACAAGGCATCTTGGCGAGGATTTTAATGGCAAGGCGCGTCACATTTAAGTATACCTCGACGACTGTACCGCCGCGTAAACGTGTTGCGTGCGCGTATGCGCTCGGATAAACGCCCATCGAGGGTCTTTCCGTTTCGGAAAACATACCCTGAGCACTGTTTGCACACTACATCGGTTCGTTCTCTTTCCCGTTTTCTTCCTTTTCCTCCATAGACACACCTTAAAGCGGCAATGTGCTTTCCTCTCACACGTATCGCATGTATTTATAGACGTATTTGCAAATACTTGCGACGTAAATACGGCCTGCGTGTAATTTAGACGTTGCAATGAGATTCCTTTTGAGAGTTACAACACCAGCTTCGACAGCACAAGGTGCAGACTTTTCTTTGAAAGAATCGAATACTTTGAAAGATTCCGGTTATATCATGAAACTTCTCAAAGGACTCCATATTATACCAATTACATGGAAAATTGGATAAAATTACTTAATTTTACATATAATGTAGCTTATAATGTGGTGAATAAAATGTCACACACAAGGCTGAATAATAAATTGAGCTATAGTGTATCAAAGGTGCTTTATAAGCATAAACTTTAAATCTCTGATCATAATTCAAAACTTTAACTATAGCTCAAAAATTATTTATTATTGAATTATTTTATAATTCAATAATATGACATCTTTTATTCATTACAAGTTCTAATATGTACTGAAAAAAAAATCTGGTAATAATTACTAAATGTTGAATGAAAATTTTAATAAAATGATTACAATATATAAATATCTAGAGATAATATCTTTAAGAATTACCAAATATAATAATATAAACAACCGTCTGATAATAATTACTTAAATCTTTAGAAAAGTAAAGTTATTTTTTTTGATATATTAACTGAACATTTGATTAATTGTATATAAACTGAACATTTTTTAGTGTACGTAAAACCTAACTTATTTCACTATTTTTTGTATAATTAATGCGGCTTCCTTTTTTTGCAACACAAAAGTAAAATAAATTTAATGTAACAGACGTTTATTTAGACGAGTTGAAAACGGAACATAGGAAAAACACATTTTGAGAACATCGGGAAACAACTCTTCTAGCAATTTCGTCGTTGTCTTGTCGATCGCGATAGGATCCCCCCCTCCCTCCCCTTGTGTTTCTTACAATACGAACAATGCGATGCACCGGCGACCACGTATTGTTGGCTACGCAAAAGGAAATAACTTTCGCAGGAAATGACCTTTCCATTCGTTCGGATGACGTGCCGAGAACGAGCAGGCAATCGATCTGTTTTTCGCGGACTGTTAAAGCCGAACGAGGGTTTCGTCGTCGCGACGTCGACGATAAAAGCAATGCCGGCGCGGAGGAATGACCGATCGCACTTTCGATACTTCCGAACGAGGTGGAAGAAACCCCGCGAAATTTTATAGCGGATAGACTCCGACGGAATTACGTTAAGCTCGAGAAATTGCCCTCGGCAGGCTATAAAATATAGTATTAGATTAACGAACAGAAAAGATTTGAGAGAAATTGAACGAAGGAAAAACAAGAATATTTTTGATCAGAAACTTTTGATTAGAAATTTGTTTGATAAATATTTTTTTTATTTTATTAGCTACAACATTTTGCATGTAATGTGAAATAGTTTTCAATGTACAATATACGGATCTTTAGAATTACAATAGTTTATTATTAATCATTTTGGAAAACATATGCGTAAACATATTGTACATAAAAAAATTTTGAGCACTGATTTTTGATACACTGACAGAAAAATTTTTAATATTTGTAAATATAATTATACGTTATTGTAATTATGATTATTACTATTACAATTTTAACAGTAATAACTATAGTATAGTAGTATGTATAGTTCTATCAATAAATATTATTAGGTGTAGTAAAAAGAAATCCATATTTTCTTACTTCTATTACTATGCAAAATAAATAAGTAGTTCTTTTTACTTACTTACCTAACTATAAATTAGGTCGATCGAAAA
>NW_012130066.1:5195574-5199508 GCF_000143395.1 Atta cephalotes
TAGTAAGTAAAAGGTAAAACTTAACTACTTATTTACTTTCTATTACTATCATAAAAAATAGAGTATTTCTTTTTACTACACCTAATATAATTGGCATCGAAAATGATTATAATTATAATTGTTATTACCAAAAATGATTAAAATTACTATAATTTATAATCATTTTTTGAAACTATATTATGGTTGTCCCAAAAAATATTTAACTAATAATTTATGATGATTGCACCATTTTTATCGATAATAACTATAATTATAGCAATTTTTGATTGCCAACTATATTTATTGATAGAATTATATTATACATATAGTTATAATTATTAACATTATATAACAGTAATAATCATAATTATAGTAACGTATAATTATAATTACAAATATCAAAAATTTTCTTTTAGTATAATTAGATTCTTTATTTCATAACTTAAGTTAAAACAGATTTTATCGTGCTATCTATACACACAAAAGTATACACACAAAAAGTTTCATCTTCCAACATTCAAGACAATAGCTTCATTTGTACAATAAAGGACTAAGTTTAAACTTAGTCACAAGTAAATGTCACAAGAATTTGCACAAGATAGGATGATGTTTTATTTTCATGTAAAATCGAGATCGAAGAGTTCGGCAAAAGTTTTCGGGTGATGACCTCGTCGATGGGTACAAGACAATCTTCTACGCATCGTGGACAATCACGACCTAATTATGCATACTGGATACGTCGTGATGCGCGCATACGCATCGCCCGAGGCTTGGCGCGATGTAAATTTCTCGTGAAAAAAAGAATCTCGGAGCTCGCGCGCCTACATGAAAATGGAGAACTGCCTAGGGCATTTTATTCCGGTCGAGCGAATCGACTAGTCGACATTATTCAAAAATCCCCGCAGCTTGCTCTTACGCTTCCTTACCCTCAATTAGCAACGCGATACTCGAACGTGAAGCTTTATAGGAGCGATTTGCGCATAACGAGGAAACTTTGGAGACTTATTGCCGCGTCGTACGATTTTTCCCATATATTAAATTATCCGCGTCTCAAAGCAAATGCGACCTTGAATTTAAATTCTTTACTCCAAAACGTCGCATTGAAACTCAATGTTTTTTTTATTTAAAAAAATATATTTATAATATGTTTTAATAATGATTTCAAATTAATCAAATTAAATGAAAAAAGAATTGAGGAATAGCGAATAATTTAAATCTAAATTCTAGTGTAATATTTAAAATTAATCATTAAATATTTCAATGTTTCATATATTATAAATATATATTATATATATATATATATATACATATACATAAAATATAATATTATATATATAATATATATAAATATATTATATTTTTATTAAAAATTTTTATTAAAAATTATTAAATTGAATATTCTTTTTTTATTTTACATTTTAATGATATATTTCATAAATGTTTGTACAAGAAAAAATTCATGATCAAAGAAATATTATAACATGAGAGATAAATCATTTATATTATAATTTTAGTATAATAACAACTAATTAATTTGTTTATAGTTTGCGCGATTTTTCATCAAAGTAGCTTAAAATTGATGTTAATAAATTTATCATTAGCCTCCGACTCTTACACGATTAATTCATCGAAGCACGATACTCGCATATTTTAAAACAATTATACATTCTATCAATCAAGGATGAACTCAAAATCATATATTTATCACATTGTATTAAACTATCAGTTAAATTACTCTGTATAATCCTTCAACATCCCCGAAGATTTAAACTCAGAATAGGAAAAATCTTTCCTATTCGCCTATGCTCGTCTAACCACATGTAAATTTCCGTATATTAAATGCATCCCGTAATCTTCACACTGACTGCTTTCAAGAGTTAACTAACACCATTCGGTGTATTCGAACAGCTCACGATGTTGCATTCCCGAAGGCGATGCATCTCTTTCATTTACCCGTTGAAGCCGCTTCGAAGTGTACCAGTATACATCAAGACGAGCTCTTTGAGAAAAATTGATATTGTCCGATAAAGATTTTTACGGCTCTCTAGCTTTTCTCCCCCACATCCCAGCACCGTTCGAATCTTCCTTTTTCGTTCGTATTTCATAGCCGTTCAATCTCGCGCCAAGAATCAATAGAGATTTTTCTCAGATAATTGAAATTTTGCGCTTGCATAACTCTTCCCGCTGATGCGGGCAGTTGAAAGGACACAACGATCGGGGAAATGAAATAGCAAAAAGCGTGAAATAGGATGCCACATCTCTTTTAATTCACGAAATACATTCATATTAAAAAATGCATTTCGTTAACTTTAAAAATATTATTAAAAAAGAAATGCTCTCTTATAATTTTCAGCAGAAATTTCGAATAAAAGAAGTACAAGCAAAATGCTAGAATTGCTATCTCGCACTGAGAAAAATATCTGGTTAAAAATGAATGAATCAGAAGATTTTGATTATACTATTCAGAATTTCAGTTATCTCAATTAATATTCTAGAAGATTTAAAAAAAATTCGTCCATTTTCAACCAGAATCCGAATTAATCCAGTCATTTTTCTCAATGCGACATCTCGCTTTTATAAGAAAACATATGTATTAGTAAACATTGTTCTTTTTATAAAAATATATCTAACAGATCAGAGTGTTTCAAACAATAAGAGTGTTTTTAACTCAAAATATTTAAAAGTATTTATCAATTCGTTTAAGTCGCAGAACAAATACGAGTCATTAAGCGCAAGAGTATCAACATCGACGTTAATGTGCAGAAATAACGAGCTTCGCCAGTTCGCGCGTTTAAGTTGCCGCGACAAGTAATTGCCAGTGTCAAAATTAACTGCCGTTTACGTTCGATTTGCTCGCGTTTCCTCGGCCGATGCAGCGACCGCGAACTGCGACGCCAAGCTGTGAACGCGCGCGACAGTACAAATCGCTGGGATCGATAACCACCGGCTCCGTTTGATTAATGTTCGCTTGGTGAACGACACGGTTTAACGACACTTATTCGCGAGCGACGCCGACGACGCTGAGATTCTCAATCACTGTAAAAGCCTAATTACTCTACTAACGCTTTGCTCACTATTACTTGTTCGTTCTCAGTTCTGCTCTTTCTGTGCAGGACGTTTCATCATTTCTTATTTCTTCTTAATGGTTCTTCTCAATGGTTCTTTGATAATGAAGGAAAACATCGAATATAATAATGAAATTTTCCAATAATAGAAGATCCATTTCAAGTATGATCTTATACTTAAAAAAGATCTCAAATCGTACTGTTCAGTTTCCTCATCTTAGTTTGGTTTAGACTTCTGCATAAAATATAGAGAATCCGAGAAAATTTTTCGTATCGATATCTCAAACAGTTTCGAAGGTGCACATCGACGAAATCGGGCACCTAACTCTTACTCATCTAAAAAAAAATTCGTAGATTCTTCGAAGTTTAAAAATGTACTTCTACTTCATCCTAAACTTCAATTTTTATTCGCAAAAATTTATTCCCTGCTTGGCACTTTTCTTTTGGCCGATTCTTATATAATCGAATGTATGAAAATTTTACTCACACCATCAGGAATCTATCAGCGAATTAATTTAATATCCGTTATCGTTTGCAACTTTATAGCGTCTTCAGGCTTCTTTGAAAATTTTTGCAGCGCCTGGTGATACATGTGCGCGCGCGAGCACGTGGCGGACCTACAATAATAATTATCGTCATTATTACCACGCTGGCTTACCAGTCGAGCGCCCTAAACCAAAGTTAATTACCAGCCGCCGTGGCTAATTTAAATCAAGACTAATTGACCCGTCCCCCGAGCCTCACCCCGTCGTCATTACTGCGCTCACGCTCTGCTCCCTCGCATTACGAAAGTTTCGTCGAAGTTATATTATATATGGCGAGATCTTTTTGGACTTCTCTCTCTCTCTCTCTCTCTCTCTCTATATATATATATATATATATATATATAT
>NW_012130066.1:5200726-5203122 GCF_000143395.1 Atta cephalotes
TCTCTCTCTCTCTCTCTCTCTCTCTATATATATATATATATATATATATATATTTCTCTCTATCTGATTTCATGAAAGTCACAAGAGACCATCATGAATTTCCATTCTACATTCGAATATTTTTGTTAACGGGTCTCACATCTAAATAAATGTGAAAATAGATTTCGAAAATATTTTTTAATTTACATTTCGTTTAACTGTGTATATATATTAATCATCATTCATCAATCATCAATCATATAAAATCGTAGAAATATATAATATTTTATGCAAAAAATATCTAATAATATATATAGAGATATGATTATGCAGATATATAAGCATAACACAGATATAGATATATGGCGCTATTTAACAATATCTTGTTGCTAACGAATTGATCTTCATGTAAAAAGCAGGAAAATTCACATTTGAGAATCTCTGAGAACCCTCAGGCTTACAAGAATCACGTTAATGATGTTGTCGCAGCGACTATCAAACTATGTCGAAACACGATGACTAAGAAAAAGCATTTTGCAAATTCAAAAGAAGTCTTAAATAAACCAAAAATTATTAAGTTCGTTAATATTTGTTAGCACGACGTTAAATAATTTTTAAAGATCAATAAATATACATTTAAATCATTAACTAATATTTAATTTTAAAGTAATAATAATGAGAATTGTTTTTTTTTAAGAATATCATTAATATTTGTATGAGTAATATTTGTTATTAGAACTTGTAATTATTTTTGTCAATAGACCAAGAATACATTCGATCTCACATAATATTTATGATATTTATAAATAAGTAATGTGTATCGATTTACTGCATGGAGAATCAGATATAAATCACAATAATTTCAAAAGTTACATGAAAGAAATAGAAGGGAACTGCGGTCAATTTGCAACCGTAACTAGTCCATGGAGATCGCTTCGAGGCAAACTAGCATAGTTGAGGAAAGTAAGTCACTCGTGTTCTCGCAGAATTCAGCCAGCCCAGTATAAATAAATAGCGAATAGTTTTGTGTAAACGCAAATTGTCCCCTTCGTAATTAAGTAACGAACATTTAAGGTAGCTCACGGGACTATTTTTATAGCCACGAACTACCTCACGCGTGAAATTAGATTAGATGGAAATTTATACAATATCCTAACACACTCCATTTCGCTAATAACAATTTCTTGTCAAGATAAATTTCTTATAGACTTCAAATTTCATAAAGGATGCATAAAAGATTTTATTTATCAATATTATATTAATTCTTCGTTTACTGGTCTTTTTTGTCCTTTTTTTACTATTTTAATCTTTCAAAAAATGTAGGAAAAAAATCGATATTTATACTTTACAATATTTTTATTTCATTAAATCAAATTATCTCTTCAATTATTTTAGGAGGGATTTCTGATTCCATATTCCTTTTGATTGGAGAAATTTAAGAGTAAAATTTTGCTTGTATTAAAAAAGATTCAAAAAGATTGCAGACGGAGAGTTAACTTTAAAATTAATATTATCATCACATTATATAATATTTATGTAATAAAGTAACATTAAGCAGGAAATTAAATTACATACATTCGTCAAAAAAATAATTTCATAAAAATTTATTATATCGATTTGTGTTATCACGAAAAATATTGTAAAAGCTTAGCTCGAAAATTAATAAAAGCTATATATGTATATCTTATAGGACTCGTATTGTCAAATTATAGAGTCAAGAATGTATAGGGAATGCGCAAGCTTTCCGGAATGTTTGCAAAATTGCACCGTTGCGGCTTGTCTAACAACGTTAGCATCACAGTAACCGGGTTCCGTGTGTGCATCTCACCGCGTAAATTCCGGCCATAAGCCAACCAGGCGCTTAATCGTGTCCGTTTAATTTCGAGGCGAATGTGTCTCGCATTCAGAGAACGTGCGCTTACTCACCCCCGCAGGGGGCGGTCTCCTGTCTCAAGGGCGACCGCGCGAAAAACCGTAGATTCTTCTCCACCGCCGTCACGGCTGGCAGTCACCCACGCGGCCATTAAGGTTCCGTACGGCTGCTATAAGGTGCTTAAGGTGCTTCGTGAGGCACACAGCGTGTCGACCCTTTTATAATTAAGACGTTACTTTACGAGCCTACACGAGCGCACCACGCGTGTGTGTCCCCGCCTCGTCTCGAGACGAGAGGGACAAAAGAGGGCATGTGACAGGTAAATGGGGGCGTGCATTTTGTGCAACGCATAATTAATTAAATCGTGCGCGTCGTCGAGATGGCGGACGAGGCTAGAATAAAATGCAAACAACGTACCTACATATGTACATTCTGAATATCCTTTTCTGCAGGCATACAAAGCGGAAAGAGTTTATAGGCTTTTATACAGGCCAACCGCGACATGTAAATATATGATGGCAAATATATATTTGCATATATATAT
>NW_012130066.1:5204930-5208292 GCF_000143395.1 Atta cephalotes
TATATATATATATATATATATATATATATATATATATATATATATAATAGAATGATATTATAGTATTTTAGTTATTATAATATTATGTAACATATATAACAGAAATAAAAATGGACGTGTTTATTTTCCAAATAACATAAAATTTTTTTCTAATTGCTAGCTTATCAAATTTTTAACATTTTTCGAATCTCACAGAAATGACTGTGTAATGCTGCAATTAATTAAGTAAAACCATGAAGAAGAATATTCTAGCTGAGATAAATCTAACATCATACATGTGTATTCATAATATTCCCAATAATCTATAACAGAAAGCATTAACCTTTTTAAGAGAATATGTAAATCCTCCTCTCTGGAGAAAATAAGCCCTAAAAAAATTAATCAAACGTCACGAAGTATGTTTATATAAATTTACGATACATATAAATGTTTATAAATTTATAAAACATAATGGATCTTCATTAGTTCATATATTTTAAAGAAAGTAGTTATAAGAAGATAAAATAACATGATACATAATGAAAAATTCCAATTTTATTGATGCTTCTTCTTCATATCGATATGCTTTTAACAAAATAAAGTATGCTGTCGTTATGAGATGTAGAGTTACTTTAAAATATATTTCCCCAACACACAACGTGTATGTGAAAATATCGTCTATTTGTTTGCGTCACAGATTTCAGTTCTACACTTCGATACTAAGCACAACGATATCAAGCGAATTTTACCCAAATGCTTTTTCCGTGAAAAACGAGCGATCTTAGCTGCCTTAGACATAGACAGGTTTCCGCTGAAGGTATCTATAGTATCGGCGACACTGTACCGAGCCGATAAATCGACCAGTCTCTCGGTTTGCATTCGCATCCTTATTTCGGACTATTTGTCTCGAATTCCGGGGGATTCCGGCGCAGCAGCTTAAATCTTCCCGACTGATCCCATGAGACAATCCTCTCCGGAATGGGAGAAACTCTCGGAGTTTATCAGTCGGGAAGGGGACGATGTATGTAGCTCCACGATCGTAGAAACTAGATTGCGGAAACGATTATCTGTCGATTCGTGAGACTCGCCCCCGGCTTTACTCACGATGCCGCGCGGAACGCAATTTACTAATTTACCAAAGTTGCCCGAAGGACGACGCGATACCTAAACCGGATCGTGGAATAACGTATTAGGTATTAGATTATCGAGCACTTTCGTATTTCGTAAAGCAATTCAAGAATGAGAAATCTTTTTGACGTGTCTGGATAGATAAAGTTTAATCTCTTAAATCCTAAATTGCTTTTTTTTTACGCAAAATGTTTTACATTCATTACTTTAATTTACTTTAAAAAAGATAAATTTATAATGAACAATTAAGATATAGAAAAAAGAAAGATTCATTAATGGACAGCAAACATTTTTGGCAAAATATTTATCATTTATAATTATAAACTACCAAAGTACATTTTAAAGAAATATAGTGACAAGATATCTTCTTAATGAAAGGTATATATCAAAGAGTATCATATATATCTTTTTCATAGATACTTTTTATTGTAATTATTAAGTGTTCCGCAATTAACTTTTCCATTAGTCTTTTCTTGAACTTAAATAAGATATAAAACATCTATTATTTACCAAAGCGCTTTTGAGAATCTAAATATTAAACTCTATGCATAATTAGATCTCTATTTAAATTTTCACTACAAAACAAAGTTAATTGCGTCAAAGAGTATATTTCTTTAAAGTTGTTTCGTTTTATACTTACAAAATAGTTAATTTAATTATATTTTTAAATATTTTAATATAGAAAATATTTGCTCTGTGCCATTACGATTACACAAAAGTTCGTCCGTTGACGACGAAAATTAAACGAGGTCACATCATACATCGTTAATCGTTGACAACGGAGACAGCAGTTCCACTTCGAGGGTTCATTTCAGGGTAGACCGTCCGCAAGTTTTCAAAAGGTGATTTTTAATGAGAGGCCCGGGAGGTGCATTATACAAATAACGGACAGAGATACCTCGATACGCCTGTTTGTACCACTTACACAACAGAGTGTTTCAGAATTACAAAATATTCTTCTTTCAAATAAAATTAAAAAATAATTTCTTAAAAAATGTAACATATAATAGAACGCGGAAGTATCGATAGAATTCCTTTAAAAAATGTTAATAAATTAAGATTTAAGGAAATTTAATGTAAGAGTTATGTGTATTGAAAAAATTCAATTAAAAATGAAAATGTATTCAATTTAGCCACTTCATGACTCTGATGAATTTAAATATATTAGATATATTTCTATGTTTTAGGATTTATTTAGGTTTTATTTGCCAAATATTTGATTTTATTTTTGGAGCACAAAAAGAACAGTTTTGCTGAAATATTTTTAAAATTTTGGATAGATACAACTCTAAAAATAATTTTATTAGACCATCAAAATAATTGTAAATGTAGAACACTCTAACTGATATCAAAAGTTTTTGCAGAATTTCTTATCATGCTTAAAAATTCTTACAAAATATTTTTAAATCTGTGTCTAGTTAAATTTTTTAATACTTCAGCAAAATATCCGTGATTCTTGAATATTCCATATGAGAATATTTATATATTTTGCGCGAGAGTAGTAACTTTTTCTCAAGAAAGTTACTAAGATTGCAAAAATTGCCAATTGACTCAATGTCAACAGTAACTCTCTTACAATAGTAACTCTCATAATTGTATTTAATAATAAGTTTGCGATAACATTTCTCATTTCTTACAAGTCATCTCTCGGTTCTGATTTTATGGACTCTACTGCTCTACAAAGTATGTGAAAACTCGAAAATTTGAAAAGCGAAAGTATTGCATTAATAGGCGTATTGTATTAATAGGCGCTTGTTATAAATGTATTCTTATAGAAAAATAAAACTTCTTTATCAAACTTTAATTAAATGTCATATTCTTTGCATTTGTAAAGTTGCTAAATTAAACATTTTAGTTATTAATAACTTTGTTCCTCCTTTAATGAATTCTGTTAAACTTTATATTACATATATTTATGTAAACTTGTCAAATTACATTTCGATTAAAAAAAAGTGTGCAATACTCTTTTCATCTTATTTAATACATTTAATTTATTTAACATTATATGCTTATATAATATATTATTATATAATATATAATATATAGTTTTATTATAAATTTATTTTAATATTTATTTTGAATTTATTTATCACTGTTGGCACAATTGCTATTATATATATATATATATATATATATATATATATATATATATATATACTATATAAGTAATAGTATAATAGTAGTAATAACTAATAATAGTAAAGAAAAGAATAACTAAACTTAAACTTAACAACGAAAGAATAGTATAATTATAA
>NW_012130066.1:5208312-5256645 GCF_000143395.1 Atta cephalotes
CCTACGGAACCGGACCACGCGAGCGATCGGCGGTCGTAAGACACTACACACGCGGGCGTCGTCTCGTTTGTTCTCGTTTATTCTCTTTCTTCTCTTTCTTTCTCTCTTTCTTCTCTCTCCTCCCCCTCCCCCCTCCCTCCTCTCTCTCTCTCTCTCTCATGCGCATTCACTGGTAGCTAACCAAATTAAACGTAATTTGAATATCGTTTGAAATTCAATCGAGATGCTCCGCGACGGGCCGTCTCTTCTGTCGACGGACGTTATCGAATAAAAATATCGAAAATTCCACGCGCGCAGGCACAACGATCACGTCCGCCAAAGCTATCGAACGGAATTTCCGAAATTCCGAATGCTATCAGAGGGAAGCGGATTAATAGAGAGATACATCGAAAGAAAGGAACAGAGAAATCAAGCTAGACAAATGTGAAGCGGAATGGAGTTTTTGTTTGGCGTAGTTCCCAATCTTCTCCTCTCACTTTTTATAGTTTCACGACCGAAGCACACGATTTCCGTATATTTCCGGAACTCAATTCGTGAATATTATCTTTTTATTGTTTTCCTATACGAGTTTACAATTTTCATTATCCAATGTTTTGCGGATAACTAACTGAATTACTTACTGCAAACGTAAACTGATTTAGAGATAGAGAGCCTGTATATAAATAAAAGTAATATAAATTAATCAGAAAATATTAATCTTTATGTTTTAATTAAGATACCTTTTATTATGTCTTTTAGACATAGAGTGATTATATTTATCACGCTTTACTAAACAAGCAGTGAGAATACTATCCAAAAGCAATTTGTCATTGTCGCCAGTGAAACAATCAAACAAACATCGGACAATTTGTGAGAAACTTGTACGCGCTATTGATCGAAGCCATCGAGTCGCTCGACCAAATTACAAAGTCCAGACACGACACAGAATGCGGAGATAACCGCGAGAGAAACGACGATGAATATCGAATTGAAATGCAAAAATCGCTTACTTTTCGTTAGAATAAAAATTGACACGTTTTTACATTGTCGTCTATTTCTTATTATTATTATTATTATTACTTAATACGATTTTTTAAGAATGCCGTTGCATTTATTTTCTTAATGAATTATAGAACTATTAATTTGAGTAATCATAAAATCTAGAATAATTTAATATCTTAGTTTAATTGCAAGTTTTATTTGTTTAGAAGAAAGAAGAACATATCGTGAAGATCAATCTAATATAAGAAGATTCTAAAATCATTTGTTTTACCGATTCAGTGGGATACATACGATTTATACATCATTACACATTAGTGCAATATCGCACACATATGTGGGTACAAATTTTCCAACTAATCTTTCGTATTAAGTATAATTTTAAGATCCCAACATTATTATTTATTTATTCATATAATCCCTAGTCCAAACCAATCTAAATCAAAGATACAATTTTTGCTTCATATACAAATTTTATACGTACAAAGTATAAAACTTGTATATGAAGCAAATATTGTTCAATATCAAAAGTTGATAACAAAATTATAATTCCAACTTTTTTTCGTTTTTTGCATAAAGACAACCCGGTTTGGACTATATTACTGTTTATACTACTGTTTAATTTTGAAAAAGGATTTTCAAATCTCTATAAAGGCAACTAGAAAAATATTTATGAAAAATAATCGTATTTGGTCAATAAAACAGACGACTTTAGAATTCCTTCAAAAACAAAAATTAGATGTATGTGACAGTTAACATTTCGATACACGATATATGTATTATACCTATCATTAAAAGTGATCCGAAATGACGTCACTTGCTTATAGTTTAGACCCTGAATCATAATTCGCTTGAGAACTCGCAGAAGTATGAATAGATCCAAGACTTCCTGCTTCAGAGGCGAATGATTAAAGCCGACTAAAGCCGCTTGCAAGTTCACGGGAAATCTCCCGATCTTCGCGGTGAAGTTTGCGCACTCGGTCGGACAGTTCACTCGCGGGGATTTATTCGCTGACGGGATATATCGAGTCATCGAGCTGTATTACGGATATACGGAAGCGGGACAAAACGGAAACCGGATGGGATCGTAACGGCATGAAACGGGACGGTACAGCTGATCGCGTTCGCAAATGCGGATCGATCACGATGGCGGACGATTGAGACCATAATCCGTTTAATTCCCGACTAACGAAACGTCCTTTGTGTCGATTAACCTGCGCCAATCCGCCTGAACCCATCGCTTCGCCGAATCGACCGCGACTATGCCGTAAGGTCGAGCTTTCCGATCGAGTGGTCGCATCGATCGGCCAAAACGCGGTTCGGAGAAACCACGCGCAATTGTTCCCAGTCATTACATCCCGCGACGCATCGAATATCCCAATCAGCAATCGGACAAAGTAAATCCGATGTCATGTTCCGAATAATCGCGTCAATGTCGCCGTTGACACTGATAAAGTTAATTGAGGGACATGTCACAAGGGAGTCAAAGGTGTGACAGTTGCAATATTGTTATACGTAAAGCTAAAACAATTGACACATACCAGTTAAATAATGAAATTTAAATAAAATGAATAAAAGAGAAAGGAAGGAAATCAAATTAATCTTTTAGATTTATAAATATAAAGTCATTAAGTTTCATTATTATTAGTGAACTATTATTAAGAAATATTATTAAATTTAATTAAGTTATTGAATTAATTAAACACGGAAAGAACGAATTTTGCTAAAATATCTAAAACTTTATCACATTAGCTGCTTTTATTTCTCCAATTATTTTGATGATTTGACAAAATTTATTTTTAGATCTGTATTTAGCTAAATTTTTACTTTATAAATACTTTAACCATTTTTTTCGTACAGAATTAAGGTCTTGCTTTTTTTAGTTTTATCTGTAGAACTAAAATGTCTTAATGCGTTTATTCACTTTAATTTTATTTTCTATTACGCGCGATATATTAATATGAAAAGTATAAATCCTTTTACTTTAATATGAATTATTTTATATTTTACTTATACTCCAGATTACCGCTCAAAAATTAATACGTTTATAACTTGTAGAATTTTTTACATAATTACCAATATATGAAAATAGGAAAAGATAATTAAATTCCAAAATAAATATTTATATTTGCCATTTTACTTTTCCTACTTCTTTGCTACTCACGTTTGCACGATTCTCGATCGTATAGTGCAGATAGTATAATCTATATGGGAATTCGGCGCCATGCAGAAGTCGACATTTTCACGTATATTGCTATGTAACCTCGCTTGCGTATTGCATCGTGCGCAAACGTGATGTGGTTGCATTTACCGAATTCAGTAGATCTGTAGTTATGTTTTTGTATATACTTTATCACTTTAACTGCGTGCGAGCAGAGAGAGAGAGAGAGAGAGAGAGAGAGAGAGAGAGAGAGATATAATATTGACTCGATATTATATATGAAAAATTCTTCTAAAAGTTTTTTTATCGATTTTAACTTTCTTTGCCGAGAAAAAAAAGTTGATCGTAGCATTTTTATTGCAGTTTCAGAATACATTATTATTCATGTTGATAAATGAAATTCATTTCTCATTTTTGAAAAAAAAAATGGAATTACTTAATTGACAAACATAAATTTGTATAAGAATCATTAACTCATAGTGATTCTCGACTGGTAATTTCTTGAATGATAATAAGCTTATCTAAATACTGGTATATTCTGCTATATAAACTTTACGAAATATTATAGTGCTTTTGCCGTGCGTTACAATCGTCTTATTATACCAGACTGGAGTATATGGAGTGCAAATTCCGCATTTGTATTGTTACATCGCTCGTGCTTCCACACCTATGAGGATCACGTAATTATGCAATAATACCCCGACTGTCGACGCGGGAATATAGTACGTTAGAAATTTCGCCACAAATGTCGAAACGGCGAGTCACGTCGTACATTTCCACGCGTGACCACGATATTCGATAGAGGTTTATTTTGGCCCATGAAAATTGGATTTTCCAGGGTAGTACAGGACTGGAGCTACGTGCGCCGTGCGCCGCAATATATGCAAGCGTGATCCAGGGGAGCAACGTATCCGGAAAATACAATATTTGATTTCTCGCACAACTCGTCTATTTCGCAGAAAATTCGATGTTGTGCAATATAATTGTGACGTTATCCTTTTCACTTGTGTTTTTGATCGCGAACATTTTCTCCATTTGCGTGTGTTTTATACCATTTTTACACAATTTCACAGTTCACGCGACCCAAATCGTTCGACCTCGATGCAGTCAGAAAATCAATTCTTATAATATAATCTTTAATTACAAATTAGAATAGCAAACGTATTTGACATGAATATAAATGAAGAGAATTTGCTCATCATCTTTCATTTTATATTTGATCATGTTAATTCAGAATCTAACTTGCATTTAAACGTATCCTAATTCGAATTTTTCTCGAAATCATTAATTTTAATATACTTTTATTTTATTAAACATTATATATGTATTAAAACTGATAGCAGATAGCCGACTTTTAGTTTCGAGACAAGAGATGATTCTGACCCTTTCAAACAGACCGCGGAGATGAATTACGTCAAAATAAATTGATTTCGAAGCAATCTCCTGTTCTACTTCCTGCGGGCGGAAGGCGTTGTCGGATTTATGAGAAAAGCTCGAAGATTCTGGAACGGTTTTCAAAAGTATTATATTTCCCGTCGATTACATACACATATAGTACATGCAGTACATATACAGACATCCTAACTTCAACATGAAAAAGATCTTAGAGTACGTGTGACTTAAAAATATAAAAAAAACTTTGCCAACTTGCAGCTTTCTCTTGGAGAAAAAAAAAAGAATATACAGCAGGAGCAAAAAAGATTGGGTAAATTATAAAATATGTTCTCATATGTATAAGTATATTATATTGTGTGCCCTTTTTCCCGGTTTAATCCTAAGGTTTCTCGCTATATCCTTTTCTATGTCTGAATGAAAATATTGAAATATTTTTTACGAGTGAGTATTGTACACATCCCCCATTCCGTGGCTTGCACTTGCAGTTTATTTTAGAATAGCTATCGCAATATAATCTCATTATTCCGCGAATACCTGAATGAGACAGGCGTGGAGAGAAATATGTATACCGGTTCGCATCTCGTGCGGATCTCGCTCCGCATCTCTTTTCTAGCCTCCGCTTTCTTTCCTTATTCCAGTAGCTTCCAAGAAATCTTTTCTCGCGAACTCTGGATTTAGTTGATGAACACCGGTATACATCCCGCTCCGCAAATACTTTCAGACACCTACATGTACTTGGCCAGATTGAGCGTAAAATGCAGAAGAATCAGTTGCGCACACGAATGGTGTATTATGTATACATGTATCTAATATAAAGTAATGTGGAAGTAAACCAACACATACGTATGTAAGAAGGATTTGCAAACGAAATAATTTTTTATTATATTTCAGACAACGAAGATACGATGTATTGAAAGAGAAAAAGAAAGAGAGACCAAGTTTAAATTATTTTTAATTAAATATAGTAACAATTTTTATTAAATTTAAAAAATGTCATTCAACTTGGAAAAATCATTAAAACTGTAACTTTCAATCTCACTTTGTTGTTTCATTTTTTTCCAAATTTTCACAATTTCAAAAAATCGACTAATTGTTGCATCAAGTGCCTCGTTCATGTTACAGATAAATTTAAAAAATAAAAATTTTATATCTATATATGTATCCCTGTAAAAAGAAGGCAATAACGTCGTGCCAGTATTGATGTTTTCTTTGGCTTTAAAAGTATCGCGGCTAAGACGAGAATTTGCGAAATTCATCTTTAAATCTCGAGCGCGTTCTTGCGCGTGGCATAGCCCTTCTGCCAAGAAAAACACAGTCACGTTGCGAAAGATTAATCTATGTCCGCTATTAGGAACAACATCGCCTGGGAAGAATCCGCACATCATAGGCGTTATAAGGCTAATAGTAAGTCAGTGAAAAAACTCTCTTGAATTTTCAAAGAAACAGGCAAAATTAAATTTAGTTTATTTTTTTAGATAAAACTTTAGAGAGAAAATAATTTAGTATCGTCTACTATCTTCGCGAATATAGCAATAAAAATCTTATTCAACATATACGAAATTGCAGAAAAAATTATAAAAATGAAATTTTTTTACGCAATAGTAAAAGTATAATGTTTATAAAAATTTTATTGTAAATTTTAGCATCTTGCAAAGTAAACTTATGACATATTTTTATTTTGTAAAATAAATTTGAAAATTTAATTCAAGTTTTTAAGGTATAACTTTTCAAAAAAAATTATACAAGTTTTTATTTTAATAACATAATTTTTATATATTTCTCAATTGCTACACTTTGCAAATTATATTATTTTTTAAATATTCAAATGATAGGAATAATAATCTCTCTCTTGATTTTTTTCGTAACTTTTTTTATGCATTCATTTCCTTTTTATTATATAATATTGTAAAATTATAAAGAAATATTTTAATATATATGTGTTACTGTGTATAACTTTTAGAAATATATGATTACTTGTATTTCGAATTTTAGTTAATATAATTTATATTTTGATATTTAAGAATTTGAACAAATATCTATTTTTCTTCAATTCTTTATATGTTTAATACACTTCAACAGCAATATGGCTCTCATAAAACAGAAATAATATTAGGTCAGCTCACTAAAAACAAGTGTCATAAAATTCTACATCATTTTACGTAACTGTTCTCAGTAACGATTAATACGCCAAGAATATGCATAGACTAAAAATATTCATAGTCAAGGTTAAAATAATTTCTAAAATTTATCCTAGTCTAAATGGATATCAATGTCAGCTTCTTAAATTAACATGGGATGGATCTCTGGAATGAGATTCTCATTGCTAAATTGTTAAAATGTTAGGTCACACCAGTAATTTAATAATATAATAATAGATAATGTATAAATAATAGATAAAACAAAAATTATCCTATTATTTTATTATTTTTAAAAATATTTCTTTACAGAACGACATTGCGTAAAGTTATTAATATATAATATAGTCAATAATAATATTAATATTGATTACATTGAAAATTTTTTTTAAATTATAATACAAAATGTTTTTAAATTATAGAATCTCTTTTCTTTTAATAAAACGTACTAGAAACTATTTATAAAAGTAATCTCATCGATTTACTTATAGCCATTAAAAAAAATTCATAATTTCCTTTAAAAACACAATAATAAAATCGAATCAATCTTTGAAGCGAATCAATGTCTCCGTCTTTATGTTAAATAAACCTCAAAGAAACATTCTTCGCAGTTAACAACAAAAGCTTTCGCGCTTCATGCGATTACAAATTGATAATAATCAAGGCACAAAGGAAGTCCCGATCGGACGCTTCGTATTAACGATACCCAACGATTGGATCTAAGCGGATTACACGCGCGCGCATATGCGAATATCAACGTTCTAAATCGCGCGACTTCCGACTGCCGTCGTCACCGCGCTTGGGGACGGTCGACCGATGAATGGGCTAGAATGAATGGCGACTCGTCTAAAGGACGCTTATGAATGGCGCATATCAGCAGTCGTGCCGCGCGCGTACACGCGATCCCGCAAGCTGTTTCGAAAGCTTATATTCACGCATTAAGATAAAAGCTGCAGAGAAAAAATAAGAATGCAAAGAAAACTCGGAATTGCAACCTCTTGACTCAATTAAAATCAAATTTTCTTTACAAGGAATAGTAAAGTATTATCTTGTAGTTGTCTGATTTATAAACGAATCTCATTACACGAGCTATTGTAATTACACTATTCGACAAATTTACACTTTTTTTCTAAATCACGAACGGAACGAAGTGATTTTTTTGTCGCTGAAAAAATTAAATTAAATTGTAGTAAATGAAATTGTTCACGTCATGTTTTTGAGAAAATTGAATCCAAAAGGCATTTTTTGTATTTTTTAGCTAAAGTACCTTAAAAACGTGACGTAATAAAATCTTATTTACGAATTCTCGTTTTTAATAATAAAAAAATTTATAGAAGTTATCTATTCTACTAGCTGCTTTATGTAAGAAATAACAGTTACAATGGAAAAAAAGAGAATTTAAATTTATAATAAATATAATGATTTGAAATAAGGATAACGGAAGAAAAAATTGCAATACACTATTTATATATATTTTTTCCGTAGAATTTAATAATGCTATTAGTATTCGTTCCAATCAATTTTTTGTTAATTGTTTAAAACAAATTATTGATATCTGAATTATTTGAAAATTATCAAATATAATTTTCAGATAATTCAGGTTCATAATTAGAGCCTCTGTAATGTAGATACATAATAATAAAACATAATTTAGCCAAAAATTTATTTCTCTCGTGAAATTTCTTCTACACATTCTTGTATATATATACGTATCTTTATACATATCACAGCAATTTTACATATTCCTTTCGCCACTATGCGATATTAACATATAGTAACAAATAAATCAAAATTACACTTTTGTTTCCCGATATCTCAAAAAGATCTAATTATCCCAATTCAAACAGACAGCCAAGAGCAAATTGAATTTGCGTACGTTTGTTTTCACCTTTTCACTCATGTAATCGTACTCGCTAATCATCTTTTTTCATTTCTTTTTCTTTTTACTTTATTATACGCTCGAATACTACAGATGTGTTTAAGTTTTCACAGGAGAGAAGATCGCTGCTAATAATTAGAATTAAGTTACCGAGCCGGGAGGCAGGATCGACAGAGGTAAAATTATCGCGGTAAGAACGAGATAAATAAGAAGAACATGTACACATCTTGTTGGCTTCGACAGTGCGTAACCGCTAAATCTTTCCTAACCACACTGAGCATTAAAACGAGCATCGGCCATGAGAAAAAAGATTAGTTTCTTCGAAGGCATTTAACCATGATTACGGGATCGATCGTACTAACCGCTCTCGCACGCGATTGAAGTAGTGTGCGACACGCGCGATTAGCGTAAATCTGCACTTGAGAAGCAAAAAGATCCAAATGCTAGATTTTATTTCATAAGGAGAATACATGAAAATACACGAGGATAAATTTTATTGCAACTCGCAAATTTAATTAAATATAAAATAACGCAAAGTTTCATTATCCACGTAAAATACTTTAGGATAAAATAAAATTATACGAACATGATCTCTTCTGCTTCTCAAACATGAAATACATTTCGTTTATAAAATCCACTCAATTCTATCCTCGATCTTTATTTCATTAAAAAGAGATCGAACCTTATTAAATTAGGTTAGCGATACAAAAAATGATTACGACGTTCAAAATATGTGTCGAGGAAAATCTTACAGAAAGCGGATATTTCATAGTCATAAAGAAGATTTCGCTTCTTATATATGTAGTGATGTTTCCTCACTCGTATCTCACCAGTTTAGCTATTCGGCGTATATTACAGGAGTCTATGATAATAGTCCAGTAAAAAGTTCGACACTCCCAGGGTCAAAGATCTCAAAGCTCTCATCTCTCTCAACTCGCCCGTGAAAGCAAAGTGTCTCTCTCATGCTCTCGCATTTATCAGGCATGCTTCTCGTGGCCACTTCGCGATATACTTCGATAAACGACACGCGAATGAGAAAGAGTATTGATGTATGCGACTTGTCCCGTTCAGTGAATAACCAGCTGAGAATCTTATTAAATAACTGAATATCTCTCGAGATAAAATATTACTCCTTTACGCAAGTACATGTAGTACAAGATTTAATGTTTCAAATATATCAGCTTTGCGTCAGGAGAGAATTATTTTATATTCGTAATGTGAATAAAGAACATTAAAACGAAGAGATTATTGATTTAAATGCTTTACTGTAAAAATAAGAAAAGATGCAGCGATCGTTCACTGCCATGATACTCCAAACGCGAGCGGAATGCGAGATACTGCGTGACAATGTCGGTCACTCGTATGTATGTTATTCCATTTGAAAAGTGTTCTTCTCCAGTAGCACTTTTTTATCTTATTTTTTGTCATACATCGTCCATTTTCGCGAACCGGATGTGCGATATTTGAAGTCGTAAAATATCATGCATGTGAAAGAATCAGTTGCTCTCGCGTATCGGAAAACAAATATTTTTTTGCTGTCTATGGTGATCTTAAATATTTCATCTGACCGATATTTTTCTTTTGTCAATTTCCTGCTCGATGTCGTTTATTCAATGAACTGATGTTTCGCAATGTGTAAACAAATAAAATAGCGAATTCCATCGGTTGCACTTAATGTATGCCGATGCAAACACTGAATAAACTGTTACAGAAAAATTTAACTAGATACAAAATCATAATTTAATAACTTGTGCTAAGCAACAGACCAATTGGTGTAATCAAATCTATCAACCCGCAAATCTATCATAAGTTCATTACAAACATTAAATTTATTTAAAATAAATTCTGAATCCAAATTTAATACTTCAATCAAAATTATTAAATTAAAACAATTTATTACATAAAATCGCTTTTTCGATAAAATTTTATATCTATACTTCAAGAAAGAATAAATTCTTTGTTTTAAGTATGATATTAAGTTTTTCTAAAATTTTGTAATAAGTAAATTTTAACAAGAAAATATTCTTTATTAAACATAATTATTATTGAAAAGAAAAAAAATCTGAGTAATCACTTTTTTTAGCAGTTGAATGATATTTTCTGTGTGTATGTATAACAATCTTTCTGGCAGTTATCGATTTAATTTAAAGATGGCTATTAAAAGTCCAAGCGACTCCGAATAATAATAACGAATATGATTTTATTTTCAATTCAATATTTGTATTATTAATTCGTAAGTCAAGAATGTCACTCATGTTTGTGACTCATGTAGGACATACGCAACAGATTCAGTTCCAATACAAGAAAATTTCTTCGTCAACTACCATCTCTGTCATGTTATGAAATCCAAGCACGTTGTTGCCGATAAATCAACGCAACAGTCGGACGATCTCGCGGGCAATTCTCGATCGTCCGGCCGGCCGATCAATCACACGCTTTCAATCCTCGACACGTGTGTGATCCGGCGAACGTCCCGACATACGTACGAACGAATGAACATCAGCGTGGTATCGCGAATCAGCACCAGGTGGGCAGCTCACGCTAATTCACCAGTTAGCCCCATGTGGCTGGCATTTGACGTCGATTTGCATCTGCCTACCTGTACTCAGAACTGATCGGACCCCTGCCGTAATTTAAAGAGAACATGAAGTAAAATCGATAGCCAAACAAATCAAATTTAAAGTTATGATACGTTCTGGACGTGTCCTCCTTTTCTGATGTCTGTTCAAATACGTCTGGGTTTGGAAAATTTACCTAAGTTTACCTTGTCTTCTCTTAAGAGACTATTGAAATTAACTTTATTCCATATCTTGTTTCATTCAAATTTTAAAGTCCCAAATTGAATATAACTATATTGTAATGTTTAATTCATTTAAATAATATCTGCAGAAGACTTAATATGTTATATTATGGACAATGATTGAAACAATGTGATAAAAATGTAATATATTCATCGTATACTGCATATATTTATAATTCATGAAATACGTAAAAATTCTTATTTTTCGTTATTTCTTGATGTCATCTGCTTTTTGAATTTCTTTCAAGTCATTCCATTGTTTCTAAAAGATAATCTAAACCTTACTTCCTTCAACTTCTGTAACAAGTGTTCTAAAGTTTGTCTCGTCCTAATCACATTACGACTTTCACCTCTCTTGGCCTCCAGTTGAGACTATAACATATTGTCTGGGGAATTAATTGAATGGCTGCGAGACGCGTTGACCGCGTATGGGATATAATGGATGGATAGTCGCGGCTAGATAATAGATGGATGGATTCACTGGTGGATGATAATGGGTCGTGTCAAGTACGAGACGAGACGAGACGAGACGAGACGAGCGAGACTGAAGTAATCCAAGTGCCTACAATGTATACGCGACACGAGGTCGAAGACTCTCCGTCTGTAACGTCACGATACTCGTTTGTCGTCTCCACTAACACCAGATCTACGTGCCTATGTGTATAGACTTGCATACCAAAGGCAGCAAAGTATCTTTTGTAAATTTTTTTATATGAAAGTAATTTGTTGAAAATACCGAAGAAAAATTTCTTGTTTGAACTTGCAATTTTCAACATTAAATACTTATAACTTTAATTAACATTAATCATTATTTAATTTACAATTTTTTAAATAAAATTTACTTGGAAATAAGTTAAAGATATAATTTTATTAAAGTATAAAATCACAATAACATCAAAAGCAAAATAGTCTTCAAACCCAATTTATTATATTATTAATAAATTAAGTTTGCAGACTACTTAAATACTATATTTGTAATTTAAATCATTGCAAATTGCAATAGGAAATTCAATTAATCAATTTTTTCTATAACTTGCTCTATTCCCGAGGAGTGCAAGATTAATTATTTCAAAAAAGATGCGAAACAATTATTTTTGATAATTTTAATAAAAAGATAATAAAATTCATAATGCAGACATATCGTTTCAATGTAATTTGATTCATATATTAAAACCCATAATAATAACGGTGTTAATCATGAATAAATAGCACAACTATGTGAGAGAGCTTAATATGGGTTTGTTATGTGAGACCTTAATGTGATTAATCATGTCAGGCATACCACGATTATTGTAATAATAGTGATTCGTCATTTTGATAACCTTTGCACAAGGTCCAATTAAGACAATTGCTCGATCCGACCGAATTCTATTCTGCGTGCAATTAAAGAATGCTTTACTAACAATGCGTTTCCTCGTTCGCCAACGCTACGCCCATGGAAATTAATCCGCGTAGCCATAAATTGATTAAGCTACTGAAAGCCGCGTAATTTATTTTTCACTTTGTTTTATTGCAGATCAGTGCGGAAAGTGTCGCGCCAGCACGAAGAGGCTAAATCTCAACAAGTACTGCAAAAGAGACTACGGTAAGTGTTCCCGAATCAAACAACGTTGTGAACAAAGAACTGTGTAATTGCACTCACCCCTCTGATATAATGGAATCCAAGCTGTAGAAACCCAAACAACACGACAAACGTCCCACCTCTCTCTCCCGCCATCACGAGATTCTATAATTAAGCCGTTCTTACATCAACTATCACATTTCTAAAAATAAAACGACCTATTCTAAAGTAAAGGGATATATCACTTTAAAATCTGTCTACACTCATATTTAAAACTATTACGCAACATCTTTATGTTATGACGAATTTCTTAAGATAAAATCTATATTTTCTTGTAGCGTTTGATCAATAAGAATAAGTATTTTGATAAATGTTTTAAATATTATAGAAGATATAAAGAGAAATATTCAAGAAATATTCAATTTTCAATTTTCAAGAATTTTAAAGAATCAAACAATCAAAAGTTTCAAAGTGTATAAAAATGAAGAAATTATATCCAATATGACTCCATTATTTTTGCAATAAACAAGTAATACAAAACTTCTAATCCAATATCGCACTGACAAGTTAAATGACAGCGCTCGAAAACGACAATAAACGTAGTGATGTAGACAATCCTGGCTGGCCGATGTGGAAAAACATTGCGCGACACAAAGCTACTGGAATTGTTTCGGCTTTTATCGGGAATAGATGTGCGCCCGCCCCAATAATGTGTGGAGAACGTATGTAAAACAACGATTTATGCCAGAGTGCCGTTCTCTCTCTCGAAAGTCCTCGAAAAAGTCGAACATAAATGTACGCACAGGGAGAGGGACCCGAAGGGAGAGAAACAGGGAGACAGTAAGAGAAGAGACAGTAACGGATTTTGCTTTTAGAAAGCCCTGCATTTGCATAAAAAGATTAACAAAAGACGTTTTAAGGAAAAAATATATTAAACGAAATTGGATATTTATAAAATAGAAAATAATTTTAAAAATCACTTTTAAAAAGGATCTTTTCTATTTTCTAATTTCCAATTTTTTCTATAATTATACTAATTGCTTTATATCCTGCATCTATTATTCTTTATAATAAATAATTTATAAAAAATTAATATCTTAAATTTTGTTATTTCTTTATAAAAAATTTTAAATTTTACATCGCTTTATATTATTTGGGGCTCGGAGTTCGCTAAACCCGTCATTGAGGAGAACGAGAAAGAAAGGTTAGCGTTGTTTGTGTACGGTCGCAATTGCGCTCTCTTCTCGCGGTGGTGTATCTATATAACAACTCGTTCAAAAATGAAAGACTCGCGTTTTAACGGTGCCGGAGCTTTCAATAATAGAATGGTATGCCTTTGAGCCGTGGTCCGGCGCGGGTTTGGCCGAACAGAGCAGCTTCGACGCTCCCTGCTTCCTTTCCTGTCCGCTCGTGCTTTGATTCAGCGCAGATAAATCTTCAACAGGTCTGCACTTAGCTGTCTCCGACTTAGAATAGCGGCCAAAACGATCGTGCATCCTATAGTCATGTCGCGAAAGCGAAACCGATCGGGAAGCGACGCCTTGTGCCTTCACGTGTTTTTCGCTCAGAGCGAGGAATATGCAAAGAGATGTCATAGCTTCAATGATTTTACAATGATTTTACAACAAATCATCAAAGATAAAATTGCAATACAAGAAAAACTCGATTTGATAAAAATAAAAGATTAGAGGAGGAAAGAAATATTTCATAAAAACATCAATAAAGTAAAAAATGATTTTTATCTATAAATATCATATATAAAATGTTTTTTTAGTTTGAGTTTTATCTATTGGAAATTTTTTTCTTAATAGAAATAAACATTTTTAGAATAACAACAGAAATTGGTTATAGAATAAAAACAAAATTGCACAAATATATAATTTTTCATATAAATATTCAATAATTTTGCATTTCACATTTTTTTCGTCTATTAATTACGTTTTCTCAACAAGAGATCAATTTAGGATATTAAGGATAATAACTCAACAAAGTTTTAGAATTTGCGAAATTGCTACGAAGCAAAGAAAATACACATTTCCATTTTAAAAATATATTCTGTTATTCTCCCCCACGAGAGATGTAAAATCTCCAGACTACGATGTCAAGAATAACGCGGCCCCGTGATTCGAATAGCAAACTCCGGGGTCAAGCACGACGGCGTATAAACTCATAACGCCGACGTCGAGTAATGAATGGTTCAATCGAATGCAACTCAACGCTAAATCGTTTCGCAGGGGCATAACCCTAGTCCTTGGCGAAAGGCTAATAGTATCCCTGTTCTGAGGACGACAGGATAGATGGTAAGTCGTAACAGGAGAAAAAGAAAAGAAGAGTTGTGCCCAGCCGCCGCGCCGACTGCCTCCCATTCAATTCTATAGTCTCGACAGAAGTTGAAAGGACCTAGATATCCTTTGAACGAAAGGAACACATAGGTCCATGTTAAGCACTATTACGTTCAAAACATTTTAATTACAACATAAAACATCAATTTTCTAATTACATTTTTTTTAAGTTTTATGAAATTATTTAGAATTACATTTACAGAAGTTACATTTACTTATATAAAGTTTTATTTTATAATAAAAAGACAAATTTTATTCTAAAAATGATGTACTAAAAAATCTTTTATTTCATCTTGTAGAATACTCGGAGAAAAAAGAAATAACTCTAGCATTGTCGAACGAAGTCATCATTGTCTCCATAAAATACTATGAAATTCTATATTCTATAAAATACAATAAAGGCTTCAATATGTTCTTCTCAGAATGGAATTTTCGATTATATATATATATATATATCTTGCTCCAGATATTCTATCTCAATTATATAACTTGATAACATTACTATGTGTATGCTTGAAATGTAATGCTCAATGTTCTTTTTCAACGCAGCTATTCTGGGCAGAATAACGGACAGACACAAGAAAAGCGACAGCTCGCAGACCGGCACAAGCGTATCAGGCACATCCTGGATCCGATTCACTCTAAATGTCGATTTCATCTACAAGAAAAATCCTAACTCGAGGATTCGACGTGGCGACGTGTCCCTTTACGTTCATTCAGCTGATCTGGCTTGCAGATGCCCGAAAATCAAGCCTAATAAGTAAGCATTATCACTTCATCAAAAAATTAAATGTTGAATCAAAATTCTTTCATTTTTGTATGAATACTTATATCATTAAAAATTTAATAATTTTAAATTGCCCATCTTTAAAAAAGTAAAAAAGTGTCTACTACATTTATATGTGGACAAATTTAAATAATACTGCAGATTTTTTAACGAATTTTTAGAGATATATTTTTTCAGATACAACACACAAAATTCCTTTCAAAATAAAAATAAAATGGAATAGATTTTTATAAAATTCTAAATTCTTGTAAATCTAAATTTGCTTCTTGTGAATCACAAGTATTATTATTTTTTACTTTTATTTTTATTACTACTTTTTACTATTATTTTTACTTTATTATCAATTAATTTCGTTATTATTTGGATAATACACATTCAAAACATTAATAACTACATAAAGCTCCTAATTTTTTATATTCTTTATTTCGTAGTCATTTAATTTTCTACTTGTCTTCATTTAGAGATCAATCAAATGATCAAGATTTCTAATAGGATAACTCTGATAATATGTAAACAAATTGTAACGTCTATGGACTGCCTGTCAGAAATTGTGATAGCCGGCAACAGCTGACAACTGAACAACGACTGAGACTAAACTCACACAATTTTGTTATATTTACAGATCGTACTTGATCCTTGGTCAAGAGAGTGACGGTGGTGGTCAAGGTGGACTCACAGTGACACAGAGGTCGATCGTCATCGAGTGGCGCGACGAATGGCATCGTCGAATGCGTCGTTTCCAACGAAGGGCGAGATCGTGCCATTGAGATGCTCGTACGTCGCGAAGAGGAAGAGATAGAAAGCAAGATGAAGAGAGAAAAAGAATAAGAGTGTGAGTGAAAGAACGAGAGAGAGAGAGAGAGAGAGAGAGAGAGAGAGAGAGAGAAAGAAGTGTGTGCACATGTATGCGTGCGTTCGTATGTATGTAAGAATGAGAGAGAAAGAGATAGAGAAAGAGAGTAATAGAAAAAGAAAGAGAGAGAAACAGAGAGGAAAAGAGAGAAGTCAATCCCCTCCTAACCGTGTTCGTGTAGGAACCTGCATATCTTGATTTCCCGACCGCGAATACCAGTATCGGGGTGCCGATTTTGTTTTGCGCGCGGTATTCATCGACGATCTTATGTCGAAAGCAAGATACGAGGAAGGAAGACGAAAGGGGGAGCAGCGATTTTTCCGTGACGAGTAGTCCGCCCCGCGAAGTAATGCGAGCAATGCATATTTGTAGAAAGATTGCGTGCAAAAGCAACTATCTTGTTACGAGATACAATCCTGAAACGATCCACAGGAATGATCGATCATTCAAAATACACACTGATGAATAACCATTAAAATTTCAGATAATCTATATTTGTATTATCAATCAATTACACGTATATATATTTATGAAATTTCTTTCTAATTTTTATTTCAATTAAAAGAATTCTTCAGTTTTACTCTGACTTTCACCAAGTACATATCCTTTGAATCAAATGCAAATTAGTCTAGATTTTCCATTCTAATATGATAATTTGCTGTTCGATCGAGTACCTAACATCTCTGTAGAGCAAGCGCATTCCCCGATGTCGATTCACTCTTGACATTTGTTGCGCGACATTTCTCCGTGACAAGCAATTTATTGAACGGCATGAATCTTTGAATGCTCGCCATCGTACCCGTTCGCACCCGATAAATCGCATGTCCGTGAGAAATGTCGCGAGATAAATGTCGGGTCGAATTTACGCGACAGATTCAATTACTCTGGAATACCGCAAATCGTCGCCGGTATGGTTTCTGGCGATACCCCCGTTATTCAATGGCGAATAATCGCCCAAATATGTCGTCATTTCTGTACCGTTAATACTACAACCGAACCAGATTCAAATAAAAAATATCCACTTCCGCATCATAATGCTCGTAGCGCAGTCACTGTCGTGATCAATAGAAATTGATGATTTTAATTAAGTTGCGTGCAACAATATTCAACGTGAATTGCGAGAGAACGTGATATTAATATCTCTATAACATATAAAATAATCGAGCTCTTTCAAAACGCTTCTCCGACGGTTCGATGGTAATTCATTTTCATCAACATCAATTTGCTATATACAAAACATGGACGTGTACAGATTGTGCACGATGTGATGCGAGCGTGATATGTACGAACTGAGCGTTAATGCATCTATATTATAGAAGGTACTATCATTAAAGCTTAATAGATTCGGCAAAGCGAAATCAATTTTGAAAATCGCATACTGATGTATGATGTCTTTAATCTTGTTCGTTCCTTTTTATTTTGCTTATGAGCAAAAATTGAAGTGAAGATTGAAAAAGGGAGTACACAAGAAAAAACTTCCGTTTGAAGAAAAGTTCAATTCATACTTTTGATTTTTTTATACATTAATAATTTAGCGCAATTATGAAATGATACTAAAAAAATTGTAATTTCTCGGAACATAGAATGTCTATAATTTACGTGGTCCTTTTCTAAATCTGTCTCAATTTTGCTATTCTAATTTTACTTCTTCAAAAAACAAATCGCAGGCATATAGTTTTTATAATTTATAACTAACTTTTATTTTATTATTATTTTATTTAATCCAGTTTTCAAAAACACTGTTTGAAAAATTGTATAATATAATATAAAGAATAATCTTGCTATAATAAAACTACACAATGACCGCAAATTATGCATCGTGGTATCTTTCAACGTCGCAGAGTAGAAATAGCGAGGTGAAGGTACATGTGATAATATGTACGCTTCGACTTAATTCCTGAGAAAACCGCGGCACACCTGCTACGGAAGCATGATTCAACCGCGTCCAGCACTAGAGGGCTCGTATTGCCGTCGGTACTAAAAGGCTGGTCTCGAGTAGACAAGCGCAAAATGCGTACGTACATGTACCACGTCTAGCCATTTCAAATCTGATTTATTCGCGGCCGCCTTGTGTCTTGAGAGCCGGTGCACTCGGAGAAAGTGGGCGTGAGAGGGAAACAGCGCGAGAATCCAATGAAACCACGAGAGAGGCAAAAAGAGAAACGAAAACGGACGCGAAGCAAGTAGATAAGCGAAGATACGTTCAAGTATAAAATATATTTAACCATTATATATATTATCATTATGGATATATCACACATTGGAATCTGAGAAGCGTTATCATTTTTATCGCCCTACTAGAAAGTTACTATGACTCTGATCGTTTATTCGGTGTAAAACATCACTATATAAAATCATGCTTCATTTTCCTTTGATCGTTTTGAAAATTTTTTTTTAGCAAAAAGAAATACCAAAATTCTTTACCAAAAAAATCATTATTGAAAAAGATTATTTATTACAAATTTCTAATACAATATTAAATATCTGGACAACCAATTTTCAAGTTACAAATTTATAAAAGTCTACTTGAAATTTGAAAATAAATTTCTATTATTCCCTCTACACTTAATTTTCAAGAAATTGATAATTATCGATTGCTTATATAATTTATAATATTAGGTGTAGTAAAAAGAAATCCATTATTTTTGCAAGAAATTGAATGGAAAAATAATGGATTTCTTTTTACTATACCTAATATATATATAACTTTTAATATATATATATATATAATATATATATATAACTTTTAATTTTTTAATATTTCTTCGAAAAACGATAATCTACAGATTCTTTAAAAAATTCATCAGTTAAAAGCATGATCTATATACCTTCATCAATCTCTCTCAACAGCGTTCTCTCGACAAAGATAATGACCGCGTTTTAGTATTGCTGAGTAAACGTTTGCTAAGACGAAAGATCTTCAAACAGTTTGAATCCTCTATTGTTTTATTTGACTCTTTACCAAGCTTCCGCACGCAAACATTATCTACGATTTGTGTTTACATATCAATGCAAAAGCGCGAATACCACTCTGCAAATTCGATTTATCAACGACGTTTGAAGGGTTAGATATGTTGATTTGTTTGAATTGGGCAATCATGTTGAAGCACGTCGCGAGGCATATCTTGTACCTACAACGAAGACATCAGTTTATCTTCGTGAGATAAATCGACCCTGACGTATTCAGTTCTAAGGACGGCTATTAGGAATCCGAGGCATACGAATTTAAATCGTCAACGAGCATCCGTTTTGTTCGGTTTAAACGCTTCTTCCAACGGGAGCAAGATGCACTCATCTAAAATTGGAACGTGTGGCATTCGCACCGACTGACGGATACGCACGTCGTGTTTAATTGAAAGTGACGTGTACAGAACTATGCGTTTCGCAAATCGACTGAGCTGGCATGACGAGAAAGCAAGCGTCTTCGTAAATGATTCATTCAACGAAGTGGATAAATGTCTTCTTCAACTCTTATCTCAAAATTCTATAAGGTAGAAATAAATTAAGAATTCAACTGTTGCATTGCTCGTCGTATTTTTTTTTCTTCTTTATGACACGGCGGATCGCTCGATCACAAATGGCACAAAACTCGTCCCCGGGCTTCCCCTCCCTCTCTCGCGACTTCTGTTTTAATTTATTTATTCTTCGCCTGCTCGATCATCGCGCGTCATACCATACTCATATAGAAATATCACGCGTTCGTTGAATGTAGATTTTCTTGTACATTTTCTATATAAATTATTAAGATCCTTTTCTAGCTGGTATATTATATTACGTAGTGGAAAAAGAGGAGAGAAACACAGTAGAGGCTAAGCACGGCTGACACGTGTCGCGATGTGAGTCGCGGGTTTATCGATCAATGATGACACTCTCCCAGATCGTTTGCGTCGCGAATTTCAGACGGCGACGACGACGGCGGCGTCGTTCGGTTAATCGTCGATCGTGAAAATCGCTGATTTTTATAGCATAAAAGATGTATACTTCATCGATGTAAGTATGGTTTGATGCAGTACGGCATGAAATATCGATAAAGAAGAAGATTGTGCATAATAAAGATCAGTGAGAATTGTTTGAGAATTATCACGTGTTATTCGACATAATCGATGACTCAGCTGCGTTAAGGAGCCCACCTGTTACATCCCACCTGATCCTTTCCAAACTCCTGGTATCAACACCAGTACGCAAGAAAGCTATTCTTCCAGAGTTAAGTCTTTCTCGTGACCGTATGATAAGAGGATTCGCGAAGATGAAACGGTACAAGCGCATTATTTAACGGTAATAAGATAATCTGTAGAAACGTTTATATATTTGTAACCACGTGCTTTGTGGTGCAATAAGAAAAATTTTTGAGACTAATTTGATCCTCCGAAGGGAATAGGGGCGTAATTTATATGCCACTCAATTTTATAATAAAATCGTCGTTATAATAAAATCATTTCTCTATCTACGCTACAAAATGTATTGAGTCATGATAACCAAAATGCAAACTATCATATATGATTGTTGCTACGATGTCATACTTATAATCATTTAAGCATAATCAGCGCCACGATATTTAAAACAAAAAATACGACATGATGGAAAATTGTGAATATCGCTACAAAAATCGCGTAAGTAATGTAAACATTTTTTGTGCTTTCCAGCAAGAGACACAGTATAATACAGTGATCATTTCTCTTTGTTTAACATTGGCAAATAACAAGATTGTAATAATTCACTGTATCACACTGTTTCTTACTGAAAAGTACTCTTGTTATATGCGATAATGTTCGAGCAAATTATCCTTTACGCATTTCGAGCCAAGTTCCTAAATTGCGCCGAATGCATTCTCCTCTTCCAGTATTCATTGTACGATTGGTATAAATCATTTTCCTTCTAACACGGCGAATGAATAACAATGCAAGAAAATTAAAATGAAGGGGAAATGCAAAGTGCACGTGTCGCGTTCGAGGAGGAATCAATCATCAACATTCGTATCGGATTAGCGTGACGATAATATCCACATATTCAGTTACGTACTAATTGCAATGTGTCGAGTCTTCGTGTGATTAATAAGATTCTAATTCCTATATTTCCACGTCAATACAACATATGTCATGACAAATCTCTTCTTTTCAATTGTTAACAATTAAAAATATTCATGCATTATTCATGCATTGTATATTAAAAAAAACTTTAAGCAACGAACAAATTAATTTAAAAATTATATAATTTAAAAAATTTTTAGCAAAATATCTGAAATACCACATTCAGAGTAATTTTATTCTGTTTTGATTGTAAATGTTGCGATTTGCGTCTAAATGAAGAAAACTACAAAAAAAAAATGCTTCACGTCACATATAAAAATATGAAAAAATTATTTGGAGAGAGAGAGAGAGAGAGAGAGAGAGAGAGAGAGAGATGTACGCTTTTTCTCAACAGATTTATAAACATATATTAAATACTAAATCACATTTAAACTATAGTCGCGCTAATCACATGGAAACATTTCTTTACCGGAAGAAAATCCCATGGGAAATAGATCAGATATAATCGTTCTTGTTCTTGGACGAGGAGAAAACAGTCATACGCTCTTTCGTGTGTGCCGTAGTTGACAATGTATGTATGTACTTACGATTTTAATGTGATGTCGGTGAAAACGATTCTGACGGGCGATCGATAACGTCACAGAACGACGAACGTTCACGTCGTTGCGACCGCGAGCCAATAATATCACGTACTATGGAGACGATCGATCTCGATCCTCAATCTTCACGTTACAAAATGATACACCCTGAAATCAAAGATCTTGGCGATTGAATCTTCGCATTCCGAGTTTCGCACCGAGGTTCTTACAATACAGACTTGCGATTAAGTTGAATTGAACCACAAACCTGTTTTCACTTATAAAATGATTAATTATGATAATTTTTTGATAAAAACTCGAGAATTATGTTAAATTCTACTATTTATTCATAAAAGGAACAAAACAAAAATAATAAAAATTGCTCCTTATTGTTTAAAAGATATATAAATTTTTTATGTACTTATTAATATCTTTTATTAATAAAGTTAATAAAATCGTTTTAAACAAAAACTCTTAGAATCGCGGGATTATATATTCCTTTCCATAAAAAAATAAAAAAACACATTTCATTATTGTGTTCAAAAAATAAATATCAAATTTTTATCTTTGCACAAATATGTGTTGCAACTTTCATTAGTAACTATATTTTATACATTCTCGAGTTTTTTTTAATAATTTATTAGATTTGGATTTAATTAAATTTTCGCAATATGGAAATTTATTTCTTAAAAATTAAATTAGATTTTATAATTTTTTTGTAAGTTGCATCTATTTATATACTAATTGTATTGTATCTAGTACTTCTATTTAACTCGAAGATCTGTCGTCTCCATCACCTACGCTATAATTACATGTATAAAATGTATCAATTTAAGATAGCTTTAGATTAAGATATTAAAAGACTATATATCATTTATTCGCGAATAATAGCGTGCAGTCAGGGATTAAAGAGGACTTTTCGCGTGCGATCGGAACCAATAGATTAGACATGCAGATTTATCGCATGAATAAAATCATTTATTATCACATTCGTAAGGAAGGGAATCAATTTTCAGCTTATCGTTGAAGGAATTAAAAGAAAAGCAAAATAAACTCGCGAGAAGAATTCAGAGTCAATAAACTCGCCACTCGAATTCCATCGCGCACCCGAAGGCACTTTCAAGTGCAAAGGCACTTCGATTGAATATTCAATCTCTTGAGGATTGAATAGTCAATCTTACTGAATGTTTCTCGATAAGTTAAGCATCTATTTCGAATACATTCATCAACATGATTTTTAACATCACTCTTTGACATGACATATAGAATCTTTCAAATATTGTAACTAAAATATTTATAAACCATTAAAAAAATTTAATATAAATTTTGTTATTAATTTTAATGTACTCAAGATTATTAAATCTATATGAGACTACATTTATATACACAAATTAAATGTTAGAATAAATAACTTTAATTTGAAAGTTTAATTAACGTATCGAAAGAAAAAAATATATTTCAGGTGTTTTTACATTATCAAGTCTCACGCTTTCAATTTTTTATGAAGTCCTGGTATATATTTTACGATACAAAATGATTTTTTTTTAATTTAAAAATTATTTCATTTTATTAAAATTTCGAATTTTAGAATTCGCCAAAAATAATCTGTAGCTGTTTTTTTCTCAACAGATAGAAAGTCCAAAAAAAATAAACATAATATAATTTTCTCTTTACTTAGTATTTCATTAATTTATATTATGTATATGCGGTAGATCGCCAACTATTAATTAAATTGCGATAATAGAAGAAGAGAGAGAAAAATCAATATTATAACATGGGCTCGATTTCATACGGATTAGTCGATTAGTTCGATAACTTTAATGCCTGATTGCGGCGTGCAGATATGACATGGTATATAATGTTTAACGGGCAACTTATCCACGCCCTTGTACGTAATTCGATGTAACAAAATAACTCTATCACGGCTAAAAAGTGTATTACGAGTTTCTCCCTCCCGAGAATCGTCGCCGAGAGGGGTGCGACTTTTATTCGGAATTTACGAACGGCAAGTACATATATCGTAGAATTGTACGCGATGTTACGCAGTAAGAGTATGCTATTTATACCTCCGCATTAATCGATTGCTACTGTACCGATTATATTACTTAGACTCGATTAAATTATTAAGTGTACCGTCGTGTATTGTGGTGTAATAAATGTGATTAGTTGTACGAGAAATAAACGCAATCCGTAAGAATTGTCGCGCCTGTCCTTTGACCGTATAATATATTGTCGACAATTTATTATATTAATATTATATTAATATTATTTTAATAACCGAAATTGATTTTCTGAAGAATTTCATTTATTTAATATGTAATATAATTATTCATTTTTTAATATATCTTTTTTCACAAAACGATGCATTCCTTTCTGACGTTTCTAAATGCAGTTTGAAAGCAAATTTATGAAATTAATGTCAAAGATAAAATGAGCAATATCTATAATTCTATAATTCACTATTGATTTTATAATAATTGTATTATACAATTATTCTAGCTTAATTATTTCGTAAATATGTATGAACTGTATTCCGACAATTAGCATGTATATAAATCTTTAAATTTGAGAATTTATTATTAATTTTTTTTTATTACCGAGATTAATTTCCTAAAAATTTTTTCTTTATTTAATCAATATATAATAATTATTCATTTTTTAAATACATTTTTTATCGTGAAATACATTACTTTTCGACGCTTCTAATGCAGGCAAAGTTTGAAAACGAATTTATGAAATTAATAATAACAAAGTGAACAGTATCTAATTCTACAACTCGCTATTAACTTTACAACAATTATTGTGTTAGAATAGAATTATTCTGATTCAATTATTTTGTTAGATATGCTGTATTTTAACAAGTATATTCCTCGTTACCTACATATACTAGTCTCGGCTTGCTGTTTCTCAATTCAGCCGCCGAGAGAGCGTCAGTGCACGGAGCAAATTTTTCAAATCGCATTGTCCCGCGCAACAAGGAGAAGGAGCTGTGCACAATGGAAGTAATATTAAGTGTGGAAAAAAAATTTTCCCGTTCGTTAAAAATGTAACGGGAAAAACGCCACGAACTTTTTCCCATATCTAATTTGAAACAAGCATTAAGATTTTCAATCTATTAGAAACTGGTTACATCGAAATACACGCTTTCTAATAGATTGAAATCTTAATATTTATTCCTTTCTCTCCATTGTGCGCAGGGTCTAAGATTCCTCGACGCGATCTACCAAATCTATCTTTGCTTTTCGCGGATATTTCGTTCGTACTTTTTGATGCTCTTTTTGATACTTTATGACTAGAATGTTACACATAAATACATACCTGCTCACAATCGTGTGCATATTACTTTTTCGATACATTTCGGACACGGAAAAGATTCCGATCAATTTCGAGTACGAAGAATTAGGAGACTGAAATTACAATAATGGCAATACTAAGAGCAATAAAGAGGTATTAGTGACAACGTTCGATATTCACGATATAAAGATATAATCTATTCACGATATAATCTATCGAGTGCGAAATTATTTTTAATCGAAAATAATTGTGAAAAATATGAAACGGTTCGAACGCAATCCTACAATTGCCGCGGCGCGCTTCGACAGACTATGACTAAGCGGTAAATTAGAGATATCGCATCTCGCGAGATGTGACTTTTGAAACAGTACTGCCAATCACTGAGCAGTAAATACCAGTTATACCTTCCTTGCCGCGCGAAATACTTTTTAGAACGCATTTGGATATTCGATTGTCACAATTAGTTTAAAAATTAAAAAATATTAATAAATTGTTTAATTTTTAATTTTATTATTTTTTATAATACAAGCAGAAAAGATTAATGTAATGTTTAAAAGATTATATAATAAAATTACGCAATTCGAATTATACAATTTATTCGTTTAAATAATTTCTTTAAATTTCTTGATCAATTACTATAATACCAATTAATATAATTAGCGCTAATATAATTATTAATCAAATATAATTATTTAAAAAATTAACTAAATAAAAAATAATATAAACCAATATAATATTATATATGTATATACTATGATAATTTTTTATTATTCAAATATCTTTAGAATTTTTATTAATACAATCACACGATCCATACGAAACAATTCTTGAAGGGATTCAAAGGACATTTACATCTTGACATTCCTCGGAGAACTGTGTTGTAGGATAATTTTTAAAAACTTGAATACTTTAAATGTCAGACAACTTCGAGACAACATGATAAAAAATTTAATGCGATCAGAAAACGTCCATTTTGTAAATAAAAGCCATTTTGACAGTATGATAGTTTATTATTAATGGCTTATTAATTCAACGTAAAACTCGCAACATTTCAGTAATTAACATGGGTAATACCAAGATAGCGAATGATGCAGGATATAATCGTAGAGAGCTATAATAATTATAGAATGAAAAATGTGTAACATGCATATACCTGATAACGATGCGCGCTTTCGATGTTCATCGACAAGAAGGTAAGATTATGATTCCGATCGATTCGAGTAACGCAAAACTAATCGCCGATATCGCGACTTATACAGACATACATGCATGGTATTTGACTTACAGAGAACGAGAGTTTGCGAGGTACATTTGTGACAATATCTCACGTACGAGATTCACTTCGGACCAACAATCATCGCGAAAAATACGGAGCGATTCGAGTGCGACTTGCAATCACCGCGGTGCGACGCGACATGTCATTCCGAGGGAACGACATGAAGTTTGCCAAAGACTATCTTTGACATTGGCGCCAATTAGCAATCATTTAAATTCGAAATATCTTAATGCATATGAAATGATTGAAAAATAGTGACTTATATATCATTTAATATATAAAATCATTTAATGTATAAAATCATTTAATGTATATATGAAATATTCTGTGATACACAATATTAAAATTTCGAAATAGCGTTAAAAAATTAATTTATAATTAAAATTTATTAAAAATTTACTTTATATAATTGTATATGTGCGCGAAATATACAACAATCATAATTTCGAAATTCAAGCACGTAACATATCATGAAGCAAAAGTGACTTTGGTTTCAGCTTTTATCTCTGGCGAATGAATAAAGAAAACTCGGAAGTTCGATGTCACAGAGCATAGATTTTATTCATATAGGAAAAAAAATCATTCATAGAGATATGTTGCCGGCGTCATTTACAAAGTTTCTCATACGCGCATTTAATACGCTTACAATTTCATTCGCAGTTCCATTATATGATATAAAAATGATCATTACACTATTGCGGTAGATATCATTTAATTCTTACAGTTCGATTAAATTAGGAAGCAAGCATGTACTTATGTACATAAGTCCTCACGCGGTGCCGTGAGGCATCCCTCTTCTAAATAAAAAGTGTCAGAGACGTGGCTGTGCATCACGTTTTATCAGGATATTCATGGGATTTTTAGGAATTCATAACGCAAACTAGCTATTTTACGATCTCACGTTCTTTCTAGCGAAAACCAGTTCCTTCAAATTTCGTATTAAAAAATATGAAGATTTCTTTTCCCTTTCTTTCTTTTTTTTCTTCTAATTTGCTAACGTCTCTATGTATACTTTACATGTTTACTGATCTAGATAGATCTGACAAAATAAATATCGTGGGATCGATTCTTTAAAAAATATATATTACAATATTGCACTTAAGGTAAATGTACACACGATAAAACGCGTATAAAATATACAATGAATTCCTCTATCGAGGCACTAACGACAAGGAACACAGAAGTGTCACATAGTGCATGATGCATGGTTATTTGTGCATAGATTTTTAACGTTTGCATTTATATGATTTTATCATGTCTTTTAGGCATCGTAACTTTTCGACCTTAAGTAGAGGAAACTTAAAAATTCAGAATACACATAGGTATATCTATAAGATTAAATATATTATTTGCTATACAGTGTATATTCCAATATATTTAAAAGATAAATATAACTGAGTATAAATCTATCATTTATAATAAAGCATTTAAAGACAGTAAATTGTATTTTTCTAATATAATTTCGTATTACTTAATTTCTTAATACAATTACTGTACTACTCTAGAAAATTCAAGAATCAATTCAAGAATGTATTTAAAACATATTTTTCTTATAAATTTTTAAATAGAACATAGATATACCTACAAGTAGTCTAATCCAATCAATAATACAAGCATACATCACGTGTACATCCAATTACACACATACATACGTTTTTAGTTGTAGTAACTCGTATTCATATTATATAATTATAATGCAATCGTTAAATCGATAAGATGAACAAAATTTCAATACCCTTACACTCCACATTGATCGTACAACAGATAGTTATTTTTGGACATAAACGTCGCATTTTGTATATTTCGTAATGACATTACCAGCGCTAAATGAATTAGATAACTATATTGTATTAACTATATCAGCCAACCGCATAGCGTGATACTAATAATTACAAAACTTGATAATTGAGTTGTGCTTATAGCACGGAGACATTTCGTGTAAAGTCTTCTCTCATACAGTTCTTTTAAAACTTTGATACGGTTGGCACATCGTTGACAATTTCACGTAATTACGTTATGTCAAAGGTAGAAGGTGTACACAGATGCGATTTATACAGTTACTGAAATTTAATTGATTGTAACATTATGTAGCGCAGATACGAACAAAACTAATTTAACGAAATGAAAGAACTGATTAGAGATAAAAATTAATACCTGCTACATTAAAATCATTAAATAAAATTTTTAAGATTTGTTTATAAAATTTCTCTCCTATGTATGTTAAAGCTAAAATAATATAAGAAATAAGAGAAGTGTACATAAATAAATGTATTTAAATAGCACTTTTAAAATGTTTTGGCCATTTAATGTATAGTTATTATGATAACAAAAAGGATCAGTATAAAATATAATTTCAAGTCAACATATTGCATAGTCAATTAAATAAAAAAAATCTCCATTTTAATAATCTATGAGCATCAAACTATTAATACCTACTAATATCTATTATTATCAATTGTCGTGTACAAGACTGATCATTAATACAAAAAGAGAGAGAAAATCTGTCGCAAATAAATACATGAATGTAATTATTAATTCATATACGTATATAGCTACACAATTTTGTATTAAAAGTTTCGAAATAATTTAATTCATCGTGTTCTAATTACGTATTATCCATTTATGCTCTCTTTATGTACATTTATAAACTTATTCGTTATGTATTGTTCATGAACGCTAAATAGTAGTTTGGAATAATGGATGGAATGAGAGTATTGTCGATTAAAAACTAGGATATATATTACACTTGTGAGTTCACTTATGCCTCTTATCTCAAGATGTTCGTATACGTATCTTGAGAAATACGTACGTTGAGAATCATATATTTTCTATAAAACATGTATTATGTATATGTCATTGAGAAGCACATTCATTAATTGCACGCTGTTCGTGCAAATTATCGCATAATATTATGTAAAAACACACAGGTATAAACACATAGGTATAACCTAAATGTCGCAATATATTGTAGATAATTTCGTCTCATAAAAATAAATGAGAGATTAACGAGCCGCGACAATTATGTCGTATTTGTTTCAGCGACTAGTATTTCAGTTCACAGATGCTTCTATAGCTCTGTCATTATTCTGCTCTAAACCTTGCCCATATTATATAAAAGAGATATATATTCGAATATAATTTTATATTGCTAGATAATGATGTCCTATATTTTTTTGTATAATTTTCAAGCTTTCAAGCTATGCTGTATGTAAAGCTAATATAATGTTCTCCACTGTTATTTTGAAATATCATGAGTTAGCAACCTCAAGATGGTTAATTAATGATGTCATCTATTTGAAATAGTAAGACCTAAAATTTTTTTCGTTCTACGCACATTCGTATTGAATAGAGCGGTATATAATAAGCACATTCAATAAACATATTGCAGTTACATTGTATGAAAATACATTTGTGAGATTACTTCCCTTAGACGGCCTAGACAATAAAATTCGATAATTGCATAGTTCGTATGTTTTCTTAAAAATCTCGAATTTATCTTATCTTCATTATGAAGGCCACTCAAAAGACGGGACATGTGATAAGATTTCACTATTTGAAACTAAATAAATTGCCACTTCGTGACACACATCATAGAAAACATATCACTTAAATATTAATTTAAAATCTTTAAATAGAAAATAGTAAAACTTTTATTATATATCATTAATATTTTATCACACGCTTCATTGCAATAATGTCATACTCAATACTTAATCCATAATTGCCAGACTAAAAATAGCCAAGCGAAATAATGCAAGCAACACGAATTGATTTGTATTGGAAAAAACTCCAACTATACGAAATTGTAATATTTGAGAAAAATTTAACAAAAAATTATAAATATTTTTAGCAAATACGTAAAATTTTATAATTATAAAAGATCTTTTTACAAATTTCTTAATTTAATCACATATTATATATATGTTTGCACTATTTAACTTCGCTTCTTTAATCAATATTAATTAAAATTTTGGACGAAATACATTTCCTTGTACGTAATCTCAACTGTTTAGTATTTATCGTTGGGCATTTATCGTGGTATCGTCAGCATGTCCAGCATTTATAAATAGCAAGTAAATATAATATTATGCAGCAAGACTCTTTATTTTAATTCCGGCTAATTCTATATTCGTGATTTATGAGATTAATACCTGTGTTGTTGAATAATATTGTTGTATTTGAGTATATCTCCCTTCAATTTTGAAGAGAATGTAAAAATTGAAAGACAAAAAATCAGTATATCTCAAAGTTGAAATGCAATATTGCATATAGTAATATACACATTGATATATAAAGCAAGATTGATATTTCACATGTTTAAATATCACAAATTTTATGAGAAATTGTCATAAATATTTATAATATAAATTAACGAAAACTAAAATCAAAACAATATATATATATATATATATGTATTCAAATTAAAAAATTATAGTTTAATAATATTCTGTTTTGCTTTTTTAAAAAAATATTTTCAAGATATTATCAAAATGTAAAATCACGTTTCCAAAAATACTAAACAAAAAATGTAAAAGTACAAGTATAGATCTATTAATAGAGCATTAATGTTTTATATTGCAGATCATCTTTTCCAATTTCATTCGTTGTAAAAAACATATCTACAACTGAATAGTACAGTCAATTATTTACATGGAAAATATTTCCATAACAAATTTATTCATTTATACAAGGTGAATCAGAATCATTGAACCAGCTTTTTACCCTATGAAAAAATTATTTACTACATACCTAATTGGATTATAACGTGTGAAGTCGATAATTTTTTCATAGGATAAAAAGCTGATTCGATGACTCTGATTCATCCTGCATATAATTTTCAAAAATTCATAACAATATATTTTTGTCACAAATTTCTAAAAATTATCTCTCTGATCTATTGTGCAATTGATCTCTACATTATTTTCTGTGTTAATTATATATCTGTGTTAATAAATGAAATATTGAAATAAATATTATTTCTAAAAGATCAGAAACATATATATTAATATATAGCATCTCTAAAACATTTAGGCCAGGTTACACTAACGTTATTTTGACTTTAAGCAAGGCTTAAAATTCTCTCTCTCTCTCTCTCTCTCTCTCTCTCTCTCTTTCTATCTCTATTTCTCTTTTGCTTTAAAACGAGACAGAGTGTTTCTTGCCTCGTTTAAAATCAAAATAATGTTGGTGCAATCGGGCCTTAATAATAAATTATATATATTTTCACATAAATACGAATCATGATATCTAACATTTCAGATAAGTCAGATTTTTTATTTTAAATAATATTAATTAAATAATGTATAAAATTTTTTGCACAAAGACTCAGATTTTGTTATCACAATAAGAAAACTTCAATTTTGCTATACCTTTTGATACATTAAATTACGAAGAATATTGAACCAACATTTGCTGGAACGTTGTCGTTCCAACAGTAGTAGACATTTGACTAATACTGTTGAATAAGGATTCTGCTTGTAGATTCTCTGGTAATCTAGTAAGAAATTGTGCGCCGTGTACAAAATCCATTTTTAATAATTCTTCTTGGTATAAGTGCAACACTCCCAGTGCAGTTCTGAAGAGGAACTCGTCTCCATCTCTGAGAAAGATATCCCAGATTCTACATGCAACATCAAGAGGCATTGCTTTAGCATATATAGTATATAACCAATCTAATAAATACAAGTCCGGGCTTAATCCAGCTACGGTAAAATGGGAAAAGACTTTTGGCAGCTTATGCGCAAGAGCACTGGAGTATACTTTATAGTAAGTATTCATTTTTTTTTGGTCCAATGTAAAGGCGGCTCTGTGACAAGGATAATTTAGCAGATTCGCGAAGCAAGCAAAGGCGTCTGGTGGTTCCATGTTTAATGATAAAACAGCACCCACAAAACTCATACCTTGCACATAGCCTACATCCGGTCTATATACAGCATATGCTGCCAAAATACCCTGAAGGCTATCGAATAATGGTCCACCCTCTTGAAAGACACATAAGGTAGGAAAGGTACGAGATACGTCTAATCTGATTGCGGCTAATGACTCATTGTTAGGGCTCGACATTGCCCTGTCTAAGCAAAGATTATAGAGGTGCGGCGTAACATTCAAATTATTCGAAATTGCTAATTTCCATACCCTACCACGAACACTTGGTGGTAACCCACGCCACCACAGTTCCCTTACTTTTTTCGTATTCTTAACGCTTTCAAATTTAGATAAAACATGTACATTCCACGTGTTGGAATCCTCGGCTAATCTTTTCTCTTCTTTTAACTGATATTCCCGTTGTTGCTTACGCTCTTTCTCTTCGCGCAATTCTCTCTTCCTTGCTGCTTCTAAAATAGCATTGTATTGCTTACGATGACGTTCCTCTTCCAGTGCATTTTTAGCTGGTAAATTTGCTGGTCTCGGCTGTTGAATTAAAGCTGTACTACCGCCTACCTTGTCAATATTTCTTGATGGGCTACCGGTAGGTGTTGAATGTTGAGAACCTCTATTCTTCCACGAAAACACATTCTTTGTAAAAAGCGTGTTCAGTCCCCAACGTTTGGGTATTTTATCACTTTTTTCTACAATGTGTTGTTCATCAGATCCTAGAAAGCTACCAGAAGGTGATATTTCGCTAAGGGAAGACACTGTGCTGCTACATGAGCGTGGCAAACTATTTCTTGGACTACTGTTTGCACTGACATTCTCGAGCTTCATATATTTGTCCGTATCAAGTTTCATACTTGACGTTTGTTCCTTACCATTACATGGAGATTCTAGGTATTGTGAAATACAGTCGATTTGTGCATTGCTGGGCATCCTGGTCTCCTCCACCGAATACAGCTGTTTCGTGGAAGGATTATAAGCCAAGGACATGCTTTCCAGAGCATGATTCAGGCTGGTTCCTGCTACTCCGACAGAGACGACGTTACCAGCGTCGTACCATTTGTTCTCTCTGATGTGTACACACAGGGCCTTGGTCTTTGCCGCTGGTATAGGCGCTACGTCGCATGCCAGTGCCTCGTCGACGTTGACGCTGTCACAGCGTACCGTGTCCCCGTTCAAGGACACTAACTGCTGCTTACCAATCTTCGGTGCGATATTGCTGGCGATATAGCAGCCAGACTCGCGTCCAGTGACCTTCACCATCTGGAAACTATTGACAGCATTGTTGTGACGAGACTTAGCGCTTCCTGATGTCTGTAGACTCGGCGACGGGACGGGATGCGCATTGGTCCCGTTCAGTCGTTGGGACGTCGTAGGACTCTTCATGGCAGCCTCCTAACCTTGGCGACGTATCCAGATCGCCTCTGATCGTCGAGAACAGCCGTTCACACGCCGAGTCCTTCGACGAGTGAGGCTCACGAATTCGTGCATACGCATGCTTTCCAATCGATTGTCAAGGACTTGGAATGGGTCGGCATGGAAAACGACCCTTGACACCTCGATACTTTCGATCCTTCAATCCGACAACACGTCGATAACAAGCGATCTCAAATGACTTCAACAGGAACAAACAGTGATAAACGTCACACGCACATCATATGTATCACGATGTAGTCTCGCGACGCTGAATGCCTCGCCTCGTAAAATCGTAATCAAGTCACTAGTCTGCTAGATGAGACTAGTCGGTCGCGTCTAAAAATACACGTAACTAATATCGGAGAGAAGACCGGAACGAGAAGCTCAGTGGCAAAGGGTCACATTCTTTGAAATCAACGAACTCAAATCGAAAACTTACGTGCACTCACGTGCACCATTGTTGATTAACATGCACGACACTAACAAGTGACAGACAGGCACTGACGATGATTTCACGATGAATCCGCTACTTGCGCATTAAAGGCTGTTATACATGTAGAGACATAACGTGATTCATCGATGAAATTTATAATCAATACACTTACATTTTGGTAGAATATTGACTACAATCAAATTCTGTTTAACTTAATCAGCGTTTTAAAAGATCGGATTAATGATGACGAATTGTATAATTAAAAATTATATTTTAAAAAGTTTTTTCAGTTAAATTAATCAATGGTTTGATAAATTAATTGCTGATTAATTTATCTAGTAATAGTTTTTAAGCAATATTTTATAGATAGAATTATCTTTTTTTTTCTCATAAAAAAAAGATTAGAAAAGAAGAAGATTATCCAAATAAAATGGATGTAAGGTTTGAATAGGAGAAGATGAGATCAGAAGTAAAAAAAAATATATAGTTAAAATATTTTTGTAATTCTGCCGTTGAATTAATTTAATTGGAGTTTGCATAGTACGACAAATTAGGCAATTTCCAGCAAGGACACAGTGTAACACAGTAAATAATTATTCTTATTTAATGTCAAACTACAATTAAGGATGGAATAATGTACTGGTGTTTCACTGCATATACTTATTATATTGGAAAATACATATTGTTTTTAGCAGAAAAGCTTTGTACAATTATATAAAATTTTTTAATATAATTTTTGTAATTTTTGTCCTTAGTTTCTCATTGAATTTAAATGTATAAATCATATTCAAGAATTTTACAACAGTTGCAAAGCTGCTTTCTCTGCTGAATGTAGCCAAAAGCCCTATGTTCACTGTGCTAGCACTCGGTCCGAGTTACTAGATCGAACGTGTAGCCAATCAACTTGCCGTTTTTCTATAAAAACTGTATGTTGATTGGTTACACATTCTTAGATCCAAGAATTCGAATTGAGTTCTAGCAGCGTGGACACAGAATTTTATTGGCTGCGTTCAGAAGAGAAAGCAGTTTGTAAATGTTCTAAAAATGTAAAATGTTTCACTGATTAGTTCTTGTTTTTAGTTCCTTATAGATCTAATCAGGGAGATTTTTACTAAGCTTCTGACTTAATTCCAACAGAAACTGATGTTTGATGTTTGATGAGAATATCTTCGGAGAATGTCTCTGATATCTGTTTCAATTGGAATCCTGCAAAGTTACTAGATCAAATTAACCGGAGCTTGGTAAAAACAGAAAGAAACCTGAGAAAGATCATTTTTTGTTACCATCGAAATCGCCCGTACACTACCGCCAGTACATCCATTTTCAATTTAAGAACTATATATACGTGACTATATATACTTTCTGACACTATCGATAAAATTGTATCATTGAAAGTAGATATGGTTCGTCTCTGTACTAAATCCTCAAGAAGCGTGCCGACTATTCATAGAAGAGATAGTTTAATGGGTCTTTAAACAGTTTTAATTTCGTATATCCTACATATGTAAATAAAAATTGTTGAATTTTAATAAACAAAACTGAAAATTCAAACAGGTTAATTTTGATAATATTGTCTTATAATATTTATCTTATAATATCTTATGAAATTACAAAGTTATGCAAATTCTGCATATCTTTATGCAAATTTTCAGCCCGTTTGTATCAAACATATAATTATTTTATACATATAATAAAGTTTCTATAATTATTAGCAATTATGGACTTTTAATAAATTCAATCTTATCTAAACATACATTGTCAATTTAAGCATAAACTATAATTTAGCAAAAACGAGACTCTCTCCGCCAATTTTATCGGCGATTCTCTTTTTTTTGTAAATACATCCATAAAAAAAACGAGTTACTATAATAAATTTAATAACCGTTTTTTGTAAGTAATATATCTTTAATTAATTTTTAATTATTTTTACCTTTAATTATTTTATTGTATTTCACTAATGAAATAACATTTTTAATATTATTTTTTATTGTATTATCCTTTATATAATTCGATATTGCAACAATTATAACAATTATTTACAATATAATATATAATTATTAATGCTGTTCTAAATAAAATAAAAATGATAATATTAGGTGTAGTAAAAAGAAATCCATTATTTTTCAATTTCATGCAAAAATAAAATGGATTTCTTTTTACTATACCTAATATAAGAGCATAATTAACAAATTTTAATAATGCGAGATTATACGAAAAAGTCGAAATCACGTATGATAACACAAATTTTTCTAAACCAATATTTAATAAAATATTGATAAACGCAGAAGAAATACTAACAACAATTAGATTATATTTACTATTAATTATTAATTTGCGAATATAAAACATAATAATATCGCGAAAAAAGTCATTAATATATATAACAGCACTATTTCATTACATTCAAGATAACTATCTTAATAATTTCATTATATCAAAGTTCTTCTGCCTTGTAGTATACTGATTATAATATCCGATACAAAGAAAAATCATCTTTTTATGGAGAGCGAACTTAATGTATTCTATGTAAAATTCATAAGATCCATTTATAAAAAAAAGTTAATCATTTGTCAAATACTAGTGATCTTGTTACAGAAAGGTGTGCATCCCGAATCTTTCAGACTACTTATGATAGTAATAATTTTGGTAGCATGTCAATTACAATTACTATTTTTGTTACATCTTTAATATAATATTTAAATTCGCGAGAAAATATGTTCTGTCACACGTCACTAAAAATCATCTCTTATTAAAAATAAACAGATAGAATGATTTCCTTATGCAGTTAGTAATTACGAAAGATTATATATATATATATATTTAATAAACATGCGTTATTATAATTTTTTGTATGTATGAATACAAAAGTTTCTTGAGTATCTGTCGAGATAAGTCGAACCTAATAATAATGAGATTTTAAAGAACTATACTTTTATACTAAAAAATATATTATATAAAATTTTACAATTTCTTATTTTTTGTATTTTCCAAAAATTTAATTATTAATATCCCGTTAATATGAAGGTATCCATTCGACTTATCTCAAATTTTTTGTACACATAATTTTAATTAAATTCGTTATTCACGACAACATTATTAAAAGAATATAAAGCATTTTGGTAAAAATTAAAAATCAAAATTTGTTAAATATAATTTTATAATATTTGCATGTATTTTATTATGGGAAAATTTATATATATATGTATATATATATATATGTATATAAATTAATAATTAATAATATTCTGAGTGGCGGGATCCAATATCTAAAAACGATTTTTTAAATAACAATTAGAAAATTAAATATACACATTCGTAACTACATTTTTGTTAAAGCAATCATCAAAAAATAAATAAATTATTTGTATAAAATTTAAATTTATTTGTTTAATAACTTGCATTTAAACAAATAATCATTCTATCCATATTACTCATACTAAATTCTTATTGTCATTGAGACAGTTTATTAATAATATTATTACTAGTGGGAGAACATTTAATAAAATTAAGAAAGCGATAAAAATTATACCATAAAATATATCACTGAATCAATTTCGTAACGTAATTTTAAAATATGTAGCAATTGTTATTGAATCATTGATAAAATTATTACTTCCAGAAATTGACGGAAAATCCAGGATTAATTTCGATCTATACAAGAATCTCCAATGGAACATCTAAACTAGATTTTGCGAATGGACTTTACGGAAAGTGACGAGGAATAATTCTCTATGAAATAAAAATAATTACGACTTTCCATCGGTACAAACCACGCATTCACTAGCATCCATCTGACACGACGGATAGTGATGAGGTCTTTATATATGTATAATAAATTAATCACTAAGATATAATATAAGTTATGATTCTGTAATATTAAAAATGTAAATGTCAAAAAGCAAGTAAAAAGTTAATATTTAACTATTGGTTCAGTCAAAGTTCCAATCTTTACTTATTTAACATCAAACTTAATTTAAACTAAATAATCAAACTTATTTAATAAATATATATACTATTATAATATAAATACGAAGAAAATTGATGATTATTCTAAATATCAAATTTTTAATTAGAAATCACTTAAAATTATTAATAACTTTCTAATATTCAAAATAAAATCCAAATTAAAAAAAGTTTCAAGATTAAATATTTGTCAAACTTGTTAAATCAATAAATTTTTGTTATCATATATTCCGTCTATTTCATGTAATTTACATCGATAAAATAACAAAAAAATTTGTTTACTACAAGATAAATGGTATTTGTATTGAATAAAGATATTCAATAAAGATATTCAATAAAGATATTCAATAAAGAATAAAGATATTCAATACTGATATACATATATATTCCGATAAATATATAATTTGTTAGTAATTATTGTGCAAATTACAAAAGTAAATATGATAACATTTATCTGGACATAGTTTACATAAATTCTATATCACCTAATATTATCATACATTTATTTATATAAACTTAATTACAATATTAATGCGTTACATAATTTGTATAAAATTTTACAAAAAATTTAATTTCAAGGGAGCTGAAAAGGCAATGAAATTTAAAATTAATTTGATTTATTTTCATATTTGATCATTAGAATGGGATGCTGATAATTAAATAAAATTTAAAATTAATTAAAAATTTTATTTAATTTTTAATCCCTCCTTTCCAATTATCAAGTATGTACAGATAATGTTTTTGTATCCCTATACTTACATATTATATAGTTTACTGTTTAGATTTATTATGTGATATTTTTTAAGTTTAATTATATTTATTTTTTTATTTTTTAAATAAAATTTAATTGAATCCTGTTCGCGAAAGTTATTTAATTTGTAATAATTTAATTTCTTAATTTAAAATAGTTATATTTATCTCTACCTATTCATATTTATTGTCCTACCTACCCGTATTTTTATTTATTTATGCCTATTCGGGTAGCTCTATCTCCATCCGTGTATTCCTATCTACATTACCTACTTCATAAGTATGTAATAACATCACGAATATATATAATACGTTAATGTATGTAGGCTGCATTCATCAGAGAAAATAGCTTTTCAATTGTAAAAAATTCTTCAATACGATTAAGCTTTCCTTATAGATTTAAATGTATAAACCAATCATATTGAAGAATTTTACAACAATTGCAAAGCTGAATTGCTTTCTCTACTGAATGTAGCTAACGCCTAACCATCTCCTATCGCATGCAGATAAATTCAACGGGATGTTCTAATCGCGATCATAATAATAATAAATAAGTAATAAACAATAATTATTAAAATAGGCTTTTAATCTTTAAAATACAAAAAAAAATTAACAAATAACAAGGTTAATGAGAGACAGCACAGATAATCAAATGCAAGTTTTATAGATTAAAAACATTTATAAAACTTGCGCTTGATTATCCGCGTTGATTCTCATTAGCCTTATTGTTTATTGGTTATTTTTGTATTTTAAATAAGCAATATTTAAAAAAAATATAAGCAATTTGCAAGCAAGTTATCCTCCCGAATATTCAGTTTATCTTTATACACTGAGAAAAAAAATTCATTCAACTAACTACACACATGTAGTTATTTGCAGATTTGGTTTTCAATAAATTTTATTTAATTGAATTTAACCGTAGTCTGCTTAATATTGAACAGTTCGTTAAGACTATGGTTAAAGTCGATTAAATAAAATTTAATAAAATAATCAAATCTGGAAACAACTAAATGTGTTTAATTAAACAAATTTTTTTTTTCTCAGTGTACATGTCCCTTTTAAAAACTTAAATTGGTATTACACACCAACCTACTTTGTATACTCTTAATACTCTTCTTTCTTCTGGCCAGATTAAACTCACCTTTCGTTACTCCTGGCCATTCTGGCTTCATATATTAGAAATCGATAACAAGGAGAAATATTCTTTTTTGCTGCCGACTGCTTCCGACTAATATTGCCGGCAATAAGCGTAAGATTTTACGCTTTTGTACGTTTTTTGTATGTTTTTTTTGATGCGCGAAACACGAACGCGTCGCAAAGGGGCTATTATATCAATGAATTTAACTAAATTGTAATATAAATAATTATCAATAATAATAATAATAATAATAATAATAATAATAATAATAATTCCATTAATATACAATGAAGAAATGTCGCGTTTATTCTAAAGTAAAAATATAAATATTCGACTAAAAATAAATCTAAATTTAAAAAATTTTTAAGTTAATAACGTTTTTATTTCAAAAATCTCGAATATTAAACTAGATTACATTTTTAATAAACATTACTATATAAAATAGAACAAAACTTTAATTTAAAAATAAATTGAAAATGATTAAATCGATTATCATCCAATAAAATTCAAGACCCATATATGTATTTTTAACGAATCGAACGATTTGTTATTGAATCTCATCTCAAAGTATGAGAAATTCAGATGAATAATGTAGAAGATACAAAAGGAATAATTTTCTCTTGCATCAACATATCTCTTTATATTTTGCAAATTAATAGAATTATCTTTGTATAATTTTTTATTATTTTAATATTAAGTATTAGGTGTGGGAAAAAGTTCGTGGCGTTTTTCCCGTTACATCTAATTAAGTTATGTACTCTGAACGCGATTTTAAAATAATTATGAGATAAAAATTCTTCTATTTCTTGATAAAATGTATATTTTGGACCTTACATTGGATGTTACTACTTTAATTGATATAAAATCCAGTTACTACATATGAATAAGTTATAAAAGATCGGGCTAATGTCAGTGCATTGAAATAAACAATAATAATAAATAATAACCATAAAATGTCTTTTATTAAAAAGTGAGATTAATAAATTATATGTTTATATTAAAATTTTTGTTATTATTTCATTAGTAAAATATATACAAATAAGTGTGAAACACATAAACGGAAGGAATTTCTTAAAAAAACATTTCATATTATACTTATATGTGTATATAAGATATTGCTTTTCTATACCAACTTGTGTAAAACTTAATTCTGAATAAATATTTGAGGATAAGATAGATAGGAAAAATAATAAAACAATATTTATTAAACTGTGTATGTAATAAACACTTTTCTATATAATGGTATCCATAAACAATAATTTCGTATACTCTAATTATTATTTTATATAACCTTCATATTTTTTAATTTCCCGTATTTCATATATTTCAAAAATATATGAATATTTTATTCTTTTTCGTTTTAATATAAAAAAACGACCATCGAAAGAATCTATTTTTATTATATTTTTGAGATTAAATTACTTAATAACAAAGCGTTCACATTAACACATATGAATTTACAATTAGTACACAAAATTGGAGCTAAATTTAATAATATTTAGAAATAATTCAAAGTGCCTCAGTAAAAAATTTTTCATGCATGAATATGTATAAATATGTATAAACATACATAAATATTCATAAACATATAATCAAACATATACGAAATACGATACATGTTCATACATCTCTTTTTCTTTTGTAGAATTATTTTTTAGTGTAATAGAAATAATAATATGTAATGTATAATAGAAATAATAATAGTAATGTGAAAACATTAAAAATAATTAAAGAGTTAATTTTCATATTGCTCGTTTTGGAAAAATGTAAAAAATATTGCTCATAACACAATTATGCATAATTTTATATATAATTACAAATAAATAATTTTTTTTACATTTCTTCAAACTTGTTTTTTTCCTAAAACAAAGAATTTTACAAAAAAAAGAAGAATGTATGAATATATGGACATATTTCATATATGATTATGGATATTTATGTATATTTATATATATTTATACATATTTATATATATTCATAAAAATATATATTCATTATATATATTCATAAAAAATTTTTTACTGAATTGGTGTAACGTGACATTATAAATTTCACACAGTGCATACACAATAAATTCCATAATAAAGAGATATCCAGGATTAAGTTTATTCCAATCTGTTATTACTTATCCATTTTAAGGCAACGGATGTATGGAATGCTATACATACAGTTATTCGTATATTTTGAATAAATTGATGCATATGCATCTACAGATACATAGTAATTAATAAAATTATCACACATCCGTCACCCAATAAAAACATTAATTTGTCACTTACCAATCTGATGCGCCACAGCGGAGTTATATCAGCAACGTCGTTACGATTCTGTAATAAATAAATTAAAATCCAAATTAAAACAGTAAAAAAATAAATTTTTAAAAATAATTACTACGCAATGAACGCATGCAGTTTGCTGAAAAATAATCATGCAATTTTAAAAATATAATTTTTATAAGCATCAAAATTTGTATCCATTATTTAATTAGATATAAAACAATTATATATTCTCTAAATAATTATATATTTTTTCTAAAATAATTATATATATTCTTTAAAGAAGATCTTAGCAAAAAAAATTCGTATAAAAATTACTTCAAAATTTTATACAAATTTATTTTTATTAAGATTTTCTTTAAAGAATATATATATATAATTATTTTAGAGAATTATAAAGAGAATTATAAGGAGAATTATAAAAGAAGAAATTCGAAAAAAAAAATTTTATCTAAAAATTATTTTAGAAAATATATAATTATTTTATAGAATAAACAATTATTTAAATTATTTTATTTAACAATGATTTTAAAATAATGTTTTTTAAATCATTATTAAATAAAATGATTTAAAACAAGCAAAAAAAGATTAATTAATAAGTAAAAAATAATATTTACCGCAAAGTTGCTCCACCGATGCCCGAGGTCTCTCCTAGACCTCCTCCTCCTCTCAGAATTGGGTTGACATCCTCTCACACAGGACACTCGCGTAAAACACTTCCGAATAATACACTAATCACGCGCGGACTATAACTTGAGTCCGATAACTTGAACGGCACTCCCGAAGCAAACGCGCGACGCGACGAACCGGCTGCGGTTCGTTCACTTTTAATTAAATCGGCGGACGAGGGTTATCTTCCTCCTTGAATTTTTACACGAAAAGAATGATTTTGCTCAATATCTAAAAATTTATCTAGATAAATCATTCAGATAGATCCGAAAATTTTTAGATACTTAAGAAAAACTTTTGATACTTAAGAAAAACTATTCTTTTCGTGTAAATATCCTCTGAGTATTGAGCCCTCCCATTACGTCGTATCCGTGCAAGGGAAGATAATCTGAAAAATATAATATATATTCGGTTAACTTATAGAAACGAACATCAAACACATCTGCAATTTGTTATCATTGCGAAATAAATTCAGAGCAGATAAAAGGATTGAATCTTTTATTTATAGATGATGTCTGTAAGATATGATGAGAGTCAATGAAATAGGCTAATTAAAATTAATAAAAATAAGAAATGTTTCTTTTATTATCAATAAATAATTTCAAGAAGAATTTACGTTTAATTTTTAAACGGATCATATAAAAAAAGGCATAAAAACAAAAAATTAATTAAGTTATTAATTTGTATTAATTGTGAAAGCAGGAGTTACGTTATTTGCATGAGAATGTTCATATTAACATTGCTTTTTTATGACTCGTGTGATACCGTTCGTACAGACAAGTAGCCGTGTCGCATACAGCTCTTTTTCATTTCTTTTTGAAACATATAATAATCATAGAAAATGCTAGATATAATACGAAATGTTGTATTTTATGATTACTAGTATGATTAATTATTCATAAAGTACAACGTATTTCGTATTATATTTGGCATTCTTCGCGATAAAAGATTTCAAAAAATAATGTGAAAAAGAGCCTCATGCAATAACCTGCTTGTAAGAGAATGACTGCGCAGTAACTACGCGTAAAAAGAACGTAAACATGACGCGCCGCTCCGTGCCACCCGTGCCATCCCCAACTCAAGGTCGCGCGCCAACCGTTCTTTAACTGTTCTCGAAATATTAACATACATTCTTTAAATGAAGATAAATGCAAAATTTATTTTAAATTATGAAACAATTTCGATTAAATAGAATAATATGTATAAATAGCATGCACATACATTTAAAGATATGTAATTTAAATATAATTTAATTGTTACTTTTCCCGTATCATAAGAATGCGGAGTAACACGAAAATGACAAAATTATACGATTCAAAGTGATAAAAAGTCACAATTTGAAATATCTAACAATAAGAATCTCATTTTTATACCATACACGTGAGAACATGAAATATCTAAAATATTCATGAGCTGTGTATGTGCGTAATGAATCTAAGAAAGAAAACAAAAAACTGTTGCAATAAAATTTATTAAAACCTTAGTACACTCCTTAGTTTTTTGGCAATCTTACGTAATTCGCGTTGGTAGATATCTAATTTCCATTAATTAATGTAACACCCGGAACGACTCGTAAAACACATCCATCTCTCTCCGAGATCGCCGGGCGAATGCCGAAGTGATGACGTAGATCGTAGTCAGCCACCGCACCGCACAACACGTTCCCCCTCCTCGTTATTTGTCTCGCGCTGTTTAGATATCCTACCCTACTATTGCGAATGAAAAATATACGGTTTATTCATTTATTCATATTATTTTTACATGATTTTGAAAAAAGGTATCGTCGTACATTTTGTGCTTTGCTTTATGGCATCTCTGGCACTAGTTTAATCCTATATTATTTGCGCGATTCTTTTTATACACAGTAATTAATAAATTATTTGCGTGCGTGAGATATTTTTAATATTCTAACGGTACATTATGTCTCAATTTTCATTATACTTTTAAAATATTTTAAATAATTCATACTTAAACAAAGATTGATAATGTTCTATACACCCTTTATAAAAATATATGCAAATTTTCTTAATATTGCTAAACAATTTGCTCTTAATACAATTTTGGTTAAAAGTATTAAATATCATATTAATCATTATTTAATTTTTTAGTTAAAAAATTAATTTATGGCATGTTGCTACTGTTGCTGCATATTATTCTATGTTTCAAAAATTCTTTAAACTATAATGCGATCGTGGCTCAGTAAAATAACTATTATGACTTATTTAAAATAAAAAATATAAAATAAATTTCAGAAATTTAACTTATTTAAAATATTAAATATGTTATTTAATAAGTAATAAGTTAGAAGTATAATTATTTACAATAATAAATGCTAAATAACTCTTTTATCTTAGAATAAAATGTAAATGATAGAATAATCAGCAATTCAAATATATTATAAAAGAATATCAAAGCGTCAATCTTTTATAAAGAATATATTGTGTTCACTGCACGGATTTTGTATAACAAAATTCCTAGAAAAAATGTTTCATATATAATTACATATAATTATATATAATTATGTACAAAAATATGTCCATATATGTATATATAATATTTTTTTCCGAGTTATTATAAACTGATATAATCATTTATTATAACACAATTAATTAACACAATTAAACTAAGATATTCATGAGCTGCGTGAATAAGTAAAGAATCTAAGAAATAAAGCAAAAACATTGCAATAAAGTCTATTGATTGAAGAACATTAAAAGTATAAAGAATTTAGAATATATTATTTTACTTATTCATAAAATTCGTTGTTATTTCAACAGTTAGACGGTTGGCGCGCGTGGCTTGGGGAGGGGATGGTACGGGATGGTACGGAGCGGCGCGTCACGTTTATGCGTAGTTACTGCGTAGTTATTCCATTTCCGAGGATCGTACAGGTAGATAGCTGTACCGCGTGCTCTTCACATTTCTTTTGGAAATGTAATCACGATAAATACATAATACGAATCGTCGCACTGTAGATTCCAAAAACTTACATAAAATATTTAATAAGAAAAAGTCAGAAAAAGTTTTTTTAACCCTTAAAATTCAACGACTTTTATTTATTTTATATAAGAGATGTGAAATTAAAATTTTTTCGTTCAAAGACCCATTAAACTATCCCTCCTATGGATAATCGGCTTCTGTCCTGTTCTTTAGTACAGAGACGAACTGTATTTATTTTCAATGATATGATTTTATCGATAGTGTCAGAAAATGTATGTAATTATGTAATTCCCAAAATGAAAATGGATGTACTGGCGGTAGTGTACGAGTGATGTCAACGATAACAGGAAGAAGTAAGGAGGAAGTAACTTTTCTCTCAAGAAAAGTTGTTCTAAACCAATCATATTAAAGAATTTTACAAGCGCCTTGTGATTTCTTTTATCTGATTGGTCTGTTTTTTTAGGATCTAATGGAATATGCCAATCAGATGAATGAAATCATGCTCTTTCGCGATGCATTGCAATGGCGCCTTTACGTAACGGAGCGTTCAGCGTTTACTATTGTGATGTTGGCGGCACTGGAGGGATGTCAATTCAATCAAATTCAATATGAAAACGGGTGACGAGAAGTACAACAATAAACGACATTTGAACGGTGTGTAATTAATAATAAATTCTTCGTTCAAGAATTAATCATCACAGAACTTGTTTGATTTATAACTGGAATATCGAAGATGTTGATCTACGATGTGTTGCACAAGGAGAAGGTGTATCACGCTGTCGCCAGCGATCTTAGAAGCCTCGGAGTTAAGTATCGCTTTAAGAAGAGCATGCTTAAGAGCGAAAGGCCCGAGACGTGCAAGGATATTTCCAAAAAGGTTTTCAAGACCCCTTTGTTTTATCAAGCCTTGGACATTGTTAACCTATCCTCAGGCGCCATAGTCCACATACCCGTATTTGTCATTCAAGCCTCTACGTTCTTGGAAGAGCATGTCGCTCAAGAGGGTCTGTTCAGAAAGGCTGGCTCTCAGGCGCGACAGAGAGAATTGATATCCCGATTGAATAACGGTGGTGGTTTAGGTGACAAAAATCATGCGATCGATATTGCCAATTGCCTAAAATCTTTCTTCCGAGACTTGCCAGAACCACTGATCCCGTATGCATATCACGATTTGTTCGTGCATTGCGCATTGCTGAAGAGTCATCGGATACAGGCATTATTGTTAGCATGTACGCTGCTACCACCTTATCACTTGAATACCTTAGCATTCTTCATGGAATTCTTGAAAAAGGTTTCCATGTATGAAAAACAGAACAAGATGAGTATTGACAACTTGGCGAAAGTCATTGGACCGAATATCATGCCATTGCAAGAGACATCCATGTCGGCTGTACAGAATAGATTGCAAATGCATTTAACTATTGTCAAAGTAATACAAATTTTAGAGAATATATATTGATAAATAATATAAGCAAATAGGTAATTGTTAATATTGTTACAGATTCTGATTGAAAATGCAGAAGATATTGGTGTCTTACCATCTCATATTGCTCAGAGTATTTCTATTGAAACAAGCGGCAGCACAGACAATGGATTGGATTCCTTTGAGTTACATAGAAAGCATAAAAAGAAGAAACATCGTAGTGGAAGTCTTACACGTAAGTCATATCGAAATACTTAGTTTTATCTAAATATATCTGAAAATATATTTACTGATTTATATATAAATACAAAAATGTGTGTATGTGTGTGTGTGTGTGTGTGTGTGTGTGTGTGTGTGTGTGTATAATATAGTAGAATATATATAT
>NW_012130066.1:5258714-5265123 GCF_000143395.1 Atta cephalotes
TTATATAAATAACAAAATAGTGTGTATGTGTGTGTGTGTGTGTGTGTGTGTGTGTGTGTGTGTGTGTATAAATGTTAGAAAGACTTATAATATTAATGAAAAAATTAGTTAGATTAGAACATTCCTCCCTCTTCTAAAATTGTTAGATTTATTAAATGTAATTTTGTTGCACATAACATTATATGATTCAAATCTTATTTAAAATTTTTCTTATATCTGTGTATGTATATATAACATATATTGAATGGGGATATAATGTTTTATATAGGAATGTTCAATGGCTTAAAGAAGATGGTTGGAAAAGGTGCTGATGCACCTAATGATACATCTAATATTAATGAACCACAGTCTCTCGTACATCCAACACAGTTAAATGTAGCTCCTAACAAATTTACCAAAAAACGAAAAGTAATTGAGAGAGAATATCCTCCGAGTATAAAGAAAAAGTAATGAAATTATTTATTCTTTTGTTATTGTGTTATTTTTTTCTTTTATGTGTGTGTGTATATATATATATATATACACACAGTTTGATATTTAATTTAAAATAATATTGATACAAAACGTAATGCATGTTGTAGGAGAACGGTCGAAAAATTAGACAAATCAAAAAAATTAAGATTGAGTTTAGACAAATTTGTACCTAAGAATAAACAAGTAAGTATAGCTGTTCTCACATATATAGAATGAAAATCCCTCTAAATCAATCCATTTAAATCAATATTATTGAATAGATCCGAAAAGATTAAAAAGCTTAATTATTAAATGTTGTATTGTGTATAGTTATTTTATTTTAATTGTAATAATTTTATTTAAAATATTTTCAGAAAAACGATGATAACTTATCAGATTCATATATGGGCAATTACAAAACGTGTAATGAAAGACGTTGGAGTTCAGTAAGCAATTCTTTTGATACGCATAAAATAAAATGTGAGTACAATGGCAGAATATCAAATATAAGATCAAAGAAATATGATGAACCGTCAAATAATGATTTTCGTCAAGAATATAATGATGTATTCATTAATGCCACTGTGGATTTATCAGACGATGGTGGCGAGCAGGACTTGCTTATAAATAAAAGTCATAAAAATGGTGAGCAATGGCATATAAATGTAAGCACAAGTTCAAGAAAATTAGATGCTACAGATGAAAGTGATAATATATTCTTGCTGACATCTGAGGAAAAGACTAATTCAGAAGAATTTACATTTTTTCCTAGTAGTAACATAATATCTTCATCAAGCGATCACTATGAAGAAGATTATGTCAGAATTCGTAAGAGTGAATATGAAGATATAAAGAATCGAGTTTCTGCGATTGAATCGCGTATTTCTCAAGAATTTGGATGTATATATAACGAGAAGGATGATATCACTACACAATCGCTAAATAACATACAGACAGCGTATGAAAAAACATTAGAAGAGGCTAGTATCGAGAATACTCTAACAAGCGACTATCTAGCAAAAAGACTGAGTAAAGAACTAAAGATCAGAAGATCGGGAGAACATAAAATAATAAGATCGCCTAGCGCAAGAAAAATTGGATCATTAAGAAGACGTTCACAAGAAAAAGCTGCAAGGTAATTGAATTACATTAGCTACGATGTTTTTTATGATATATACAATTATTATGCATTTAAAAATTTTATTTTAAATAGTGCATAAATATCTTTTTAAAAATATAGAATCTTCTATCATATGTAGAATAAAATTCAAGTAGTATATAAAAATAGTTGTAAAACTAATATAAAATTATCGTTTTTATTGTTTTAATGCTTACAGCAAACGTATTAGAAGAACTGCATCATGGCATATATCTCCAGAATTCAACTTACAACATCACGTGCAACTCGAAAGACAAGTAAACGTTTGTCCCATCGAAAAACAATCGATTTATTCTAATAAATACTTGAAGGAGCACTCTCATTCTGCTGAAAAATGTAATGAAAATATTTCTAATAATATGAGAGATGAAATAGCCTGTTTACACAATCAAATTAACACATTGATTTCTCGTTCAAGCGAACGTAAAATTTCAAATAATAGTGACTTGGATCTTTCTGGATTTAAAGATCTGCATTTGAATAATAATCATATCACATCTGTACGTAGAGCGTCATCTTTTCATGGAAAAGATTTCGTAGATAACTCATCCTATTTCGATAAAAAGATCGATGAATTAAAAAAGGCGAATAGTCATCAGAATATAGCCTTAAACAATGATTGTTTACTAAGCGATAAGACTATTTTCGAGGGCTCGAACAAAATATCTTGGAAAGATGCGGATAAATATTTTAAATCAGTATCCCGAAGAAATACACCTGCTCCACAAACTGGCAGAGCATCCGTCGCTAAACTTCGAACGCAAAATGCGGGTATGGTACTGGCCAAAGCGAGATTATTTGACGAGGGCACAACGAAGAGATCCGAATTTAAATCGAGTAATATATCAAACAGAAAACATTGTCTCGACAATGTAAATAAACATTCTTCCAATGTAGCTAAAGAAATGAATACTGAATGTTTCAAGCAAACGTGCAACAGGACACAAGTCTCTCGAAAAAAATCCAATAAGGATTCGAAAAATAAAAATCGTCACACAGTGTCATCTCCAAATGCATCACCACACATTAAAACACAAATAATAGATGCGTCATTAAAATCGTTTCAAAATGGATTGAACGAACATTATGTTCGAAAATTTGAACTGCAAGATCAGAAATATTCGAATAAGGAACCAATTATATATCAAACTTTCGCCAAAGATAAAGGGATCAATGTCGTACACGAGACAAGAATTCAGAAAGAAAATATCGCTGCAAAAGGATTGCCATTGACGAAGATGCCTGTCAGTACAACGTTAGAAAATTCAAATATGTCTCCTTATAAATCAGATGTTAGCAAAACCCCGCATATTAAGCGACCTTTAACAGTAAAAACGCCGAAAAGTTCCAAATTAGTGCGTAGACCTCCAGTTGACACACGTAGAACACCATTGAAAGCAACGACACACCTAGGAACCCCAAAACGTCAAAGTCCTAAAAGTATCTTGAAAACACGAACTCTCAGTATGCATACGTAACAGAAAGTCTAAGTATAATATAAGTACTATATGTTGAATTAGTTTTACATATACATATATATATATATACGTTATTTTAAGAAGGTATAATTTTTATACAGTTTTTATATATATAAACAATATCTTTTGTGGTGTTTTTAATATATTTAATACTTATATTAGCAGAATATATATAAAGTTACTACAAATAGAAATAGGACATCGCAAGCAAAACTGATAGTCTATGCGTAAGCATTTAAAATCACTATTTTTTTTTTCTTAAAAAAAAGTGATTTAAAAGCATTCTTGTATCTTTATAATTTAGTACAAAATTTACTTTTTTTAAGGTTAAAACATGAAATATTTGAAATATCTTTAAGGCTAGTCATTGCATATATCTGTGCTCTCATTTAAATATATAATCCTCATTCATTGTCATTCGATGACAAATTCAGGTTTACATGCAATATTCATATTGTTGCTTATTATCGTTAAATAACATGTAATACAAATCAATACAAATCAATCATAATTAATATTTGACTTGTGAATATATTTATTACAAGGAGACTAATTATATGTCGTTATAATGTTTGTATTATTTTTCTTTCTCGCTCGCATTTTTCTTTCAGAAGAACAACCATGTTTAAAAGAAAGCACCCGCTTTCTTTTAAATATTTGTGACATCACCTATTAGTATTTTTATCTGCGAAAGCGAAAATCATCGCGATCCACGTGGTTCAACGATCACGACACGATAATTCGCGTGACCAATCACGTGGCACCGCTTGTCCTTTGCATGCTGTCACAACACAATGGTTTCACATCTTACATAACTGACAACGCGATGATTGTAATTAATAACGAACTGTGATATTTTAAATGTTCTCGTTAAAAAGAAAACGCATTAAAAAAAGAGGTCGGAATGCAGCCTCTGAAACATTTATATACGCAAATAAATGATTCGAAGATTACCGCGATTACGGATATTGTCACGATATCAGCGCCACATTAATACCAACTCTCAGCGTGGCGTTGTTGTGTGCGCGTATACGTTTGTTCACATACAGTTTGTTGTACATACAGTTGTCGAGGTGGGTACAAGGATCGTCGGAAACGTGCGATCCGATCAAATTCTCCGTGCAATACGCAAGTGTCAGCGATTTATTCGCTCAGAAAACGCGGAAGGTGTTCGGGCTGTACGAGAAAGTGCCCGGCACGAAAATGAGGGAGGCTGGGATCATGTTGATAAGCACTGCACTAACATGCGTTGTTATTGGCAATGCGTATTATCAAAGAAAACAATTTTATCCGACCGTCGTTCACATAACCAAATCTAATCCGAGCATGACCGTGAGTTGAGCTTTCCTTAAAGCATTTTTTCAACATTCTCAATAAACCGCGTAACGAATGTGCGCCCTATTACCACATATGTATTTGTACTCAGGTGATCTACACGCAAGGATTCATTCTTGCGTTCATGATTAACGCCTTTCTGCGAAAGATCTTTTTCGGTACCTTACGCGCTGCCGAGCTCGAGGTAAGCATCTCGTCCTTTTATGTTTTCTCACGTCGTTGTCTTTTTTATAACATTGCCTTGTTTGCAGCATCTAGTGGAAAAAGTCTGGTATGCCGTGACAGAAACATGCCTGGCATTTACAGTATTCAGAGATGACTTCAGTCCTAAGTTTATAGCGTTATTTACTCTTCTCTTGTTCCTAAAGTCATTTCACTGGCTTGCAGAGGATCGTGTTGATTACGTGAGTCTTGTGTTATTAACAGTCAAAATACAAGAATCTCTGTGTATCAAGCATACATTCATTTTTATTATGTTGCTATTATTTACATTTTTGTAATTATATCTATATAATTTTATATATTATTTATATATAACTTTATATATTATATTCTATATAGTAATTACATTCTGTATAGTCAATGAATTATCTTTTATCTTTCAGATGGAAAGAAGTCCGGTAATAACATGGTTGTTCCATCTCAGAGTCGCTACTTTACTAAATCTTTTGTTTGTCATCAATATAATGATGATTAATTATGCCTACGATACAACAGCCACTAAAGGTCCCTCCGTACAACTTGTGTTTGGCTTTGAATATGCAATTTTGCTAACTGTTCTTTTTAATATTACTGTAAAATATGTCTTGCATACTATTGATCTACAAAGCGAAACTCCCTGGGATAACAAACCAGTGTTCCTGTTGTATACAGAATTGATTATTGGCATATTGAAGGTAATTATTATAAAAATCTTATTTTTATGTTAATTTATAATTCTGTATATGTGTGCTTGTATTTTATCTAACAAACTAATGTTTCCTTATAGGTTTTCCTCTATTTTGCCTTTGTGACCTTAATGATAAAGTTATTTACATTACCTTTATTTGCATTGCGTCCTATGTATTACACAATGCGAGATTTCAAGAAAGCACTTCACGATATTGTAATGTCTCGAAGAGCTATTAGGAATATGAATACTCTTTATCCAGATGCAACAACTGAAGAGTTAGCTGCTGCTGATAATGTTTGCATTATATGTCGGTAAGTATTACAATAAATCAAATTGTGAACAATAATAAATGATTTATTAAGATTGTGTGAATACAAAAATTGTGTAATTTCTTGTAACACTTGTAATGTAACCTGATACATTATGCTTGCAGAGAGGAAATGATCACAGCTAGTAAAAAATTGCCATGTAATCATATCTTCCATACTGCATGCTTACGTTCTTGGTTTCAACGTCAGCAAACATGTCCGACGTGTCGGTTGAACATTTTGAGGCCTACGCCGAACAACACAAGACCTAGACAACAAAATCCTCCTCAGCCTGGACCACAGGTGCCTCCACAACCTCCACAAGCACCTGGTGTCAATCCTATCGGTATAACTTTGTATTATTTCTTGTATTTGAGTTTTATGTATTAAATATGTTATCTCCATATTTAATCTATTTCTTTTTATTATTTAATACAGGACCACCCTTTCATTTCCCGGTATTTTGGGCTGGATTACCAGCTCCAGGTATGCCACCACAACAGCAACAACAGCAACAACAACCGCAACAACAGCAGCCGCAGCAGCAACAGCAGCAACCTCAAAATAATGCTGGAAGTACTCCGCCTCAAAATCCAATACCACCTACTGGAAATATTCCACTTTTCCCACCGCTGTTTCCTACAATAGTACCATTACCACCTATTCCTGTACCGCCACCAAATTTAATCGAATTGAGCGAAGAAGAGCTCAGAGCAATGGAAGGTAACCTGCGGCAAGCTGTTGAAGCCAGGATACAAACGCTGCAAAGAATTCAACTTTTATT
>NW_012130066.1:5265143-5268159 GCF_000143395.1 Atta cephalotes
ATGACTTAAAAATTGCAGCATTCCTGTGAATAATAATTCTACAAGCAATACCGATAGCACCTCAGATACATCCACGATGCCAGGTCCAAGCGGTACAGCAAACACAAATAATGAAATTAATAGCGATAGTTCTCAAGTTAAAGTAGAAAACACTACTCCGACTCCGAGTACGTCAAAGGAAAACACTCCTACTCCAAGTATATCGAAGGAAGACACGTCAGCATGTAATGATACAGTAGACTTATCTAGGACTGAATCTTCAAGCGAACAAGAAATGCTGCGCAGACGTAGGTTACAAAAATTTTCACCTCCACCAACAGAATAAATAAAAATAAAATTGTGTGATAACTTATGTAACATAATAGTTTTTAACTTGGTTTATTATCGGCCTCAATTAACGCAAACGGTCAATAATTGAGGACTGTATAAAGCTAAAGTTTGGATTTTGTGATTGAGACGATATTCGATATTGTTTGGGGTTAAAAGCCAGTTAATGTTTTAAGCACTGATAAGGCTGTTTGTAAAAAAAAATCTCCAGCGATTATTAAATCCAGAATTTAGTGATAACCGAGACTGAAAGCTTGAGACTCAAATTGCAAACTGTTATACTACCAACAATCATAATCACATGGAAGAATGATTTTATAGGAATGACAATTTTTTGTCTTTCTTTTTGTAAATTATTACCAGAGTGCATATAAAATGTAAGAAATTAATTCCATTGACTTATTATACTTGATTATAATTTTCAGATTTATAAATGTGTTTACCTGTAAATAATTACAGATTTTCTTGCTATCTATATAATCTTTACAATTGTACGAGAATATTTCTTATGAAACTACATGAAACCTTAAAATTATTTCATGTTCTTTGCATAAACATGTATTTGAGTACCTTTATCCCTAAGCTTTAATATATGGAAATTTCGTATGTACATTTATAATTATATTGTCATGTAAATACGCCATATTTTTGTGTATCTCATCCTTTCATAAAACCAAGACAACATATCGATATTATCACAATGAACAGTACAATTATTTCTGATAATTAGCCAATGTATATAATTTATTTATCAACATATTTCTTTTTTTTAACAATATGGATAATGCAAAAGTATATGTTTAGAGATAATTGTTATAGAATTAAGATTTAACTAAAAGTGCAGAAAGAATATGTATAAAAGATAAATGCAGGGATAAACTTTAACTCAGTCTGTGAGTAAATTGTTTTATATTTCTCTTTTATTATTGCATCAACATTATCAATTCTATTAATCCGGATTGAATATTTTTATTCAATTTTGGATACTAAATGTTTGAATTTAAAACTGACTTTGATTCTAGATCTAATTATTCAGAAAAGAGACATTATGTTATGATATATAAATAATTAAACTTTTAAAATTTTTTTAAATAACCCTAATATTTAAAAAAAATGGAATTTCTACATAAAGTTTTTTTTCGAATACGATTATTTATAATCTGTTTAATCTATATGAGCTATTTCAATTTTATACAGTCATAGATTGTACATCGTGTTTATTTTTTTTATAATTAATAACAATGAGCAAGTATTATAAAAAAATTTATCCTTGAAAGAAAAATGTATTGTTAATTTTTAATAGATATTTTACGTATATTATTTAACAATGAACACTAGTCAATCACGATGTGACATTCTTGCTGTCAATGTGATGTTTAACATGTTTGTGACAAGAGCTACCAATCTAATAATAAATACGCGGTTAAAACAATTTAAAGCAATATACTCTACATGATATAGAAGAAAACTGATTGACATTAATGCATTCGCCAATTTTATTGATCAATCGAAAGATATTTATAACCTCATTTTAACATCTCGAAAATGCGCACACTCGATTTAAAGTGGAGTATGCAACAATGTTAATATGTAAGAGTAACTTCCTTGATAAACATTAATAATAATGCTGATAATTTATATACGCCTTATAATTCATAACATTCGTAAATTCGTTGCGATTTTATAAATTAATTTTCAGCGTGTCCTAATTGTTTTTTTAATTGTTCTATCGAATATAGCAACCGTATCTCTGCGATTCCTACCGAGATGTCGCCTGTATTACGTATGCACAGTATCTTATATTTTTTTCAATAAAGTTATCGCTGCTTCTGCAGAGGAGCGAGAAAAGAGAAAAATGTGATATCCGAACGATTGCTGGTGTACCGAGCTACCAAGTTATAAATTTAAGAGATATCGCGATGACGTAACGATGTCATCAGCAAGATCGGTCCACTTTTCGAGCCGTCTTATCGAATTGAATACTACTACGATGTGAAAGTCCAATTATCGTCTCGTTTTCAATAAAGAAAATTATCATAATTTGATATTTCAAGAAAAAAATCCGTCAGGTTTGCTTTGGACAATTATTATGGATATTAAATAAATACAAACATGCATATTATATTATTCTTCGGATATCATAAATGCGCGCGCGCAAACACACAGGGAACATTACAATTATTACTCGACATTAATAATTTCCGAGTCATATCACTTCGACTACTTCGAGAAGTCGTCCGGCCATCTTTGACCGTGACGTCAGAAATCGAAGAACCCGTCGGATTCTGGAGTCTGGAGAAAATGCATCCGCGCGGAGATGAAATCATCGCATCGTGGCGGCACGCGAGGCGATCGTTGCGCGCGTGCGAAGCGCATCTGAAAAAAAAATCTTGATTCATCGCAATGAAAAGATTGCAAAGTCGCAGAAGAAGTCTGAAACTTGTATGTTCGCCAGCACTTGGTCGCTTTACCGACCGCGTGATTCTTGAGGTCATCACTGCCGTCGTCGTACACGATTTAGATACTGCGAGAAACGCATTGAGTTTTCTCTGGCCATCGAGATTCAAAAATCAAGACAAAAGTCGTGACGGAAATTCGAAACTTAATATTTTATAAAAAAAAAAAGAACAAAAAGAGACCGGATTTACAAGATTCGCGAGAGAGAGAGAGAGAGAGAGAGAGAGAGAGA
>NW_012130066.1:5271553-5275165 GCF_000143395.1 Atta cephalotes
TATATATATATATATATATATATATATATATNTGTGTGTGTGTGTGTGTGTGTGTGTGTGTGTGTGTGTGTGTGTGTGTAATATATAAGTAAATATATGTATGATTTTAGGATACTTTGATAGTATGGTCTGAAGGAGATAATTTCGACTTAGCCTTAAGTTTTCAAGAAAAAGCTGGCTGTGACGAAATATGGGAGAAGATTTGTCAGGTTCAAGGCAAAGATCCATCTGTAGAAATTACACAAGACATTGTGGAAGAATCTGAAGATGAGCGGTTTGATGATATGTCAGATGCAGCACCGCCTATCGAATTACCTCCCTGTGAACTTAGTCGATTGGAAGATATTAACGAGCTCATAGAAAATTGTTTAACGTCCCCAATGAGAAAAGAGAAATTAGCAGTGGCACTAGAATCCGAAGGTTACATTAAGAAATTGCTAAGTCTTTTTCATACATGCGAGGATTTAGAAAATATTGAGGGTTTACATCATCTTTACGATATATTCAAAAATATTTTTTTACTCAATAAAAATGCATTGTTTGAAGTTATGTTTAGCGATGATACAATTTTCGATGTTGTTGGCTGCCTGGAGTACGAGCCAACGTTATCTCAGCCAAAGAAGCATAGAGACTATCTTAAAGAGTTAGCCAGATTTAAACAAGCAATTCCTATTACAAATACCGAACTATTAGCTAAAATCCATCAAACATACAGAGTTCAATACATTCAAGACGTAGTGCTGCCAACTCCGAGTGTATTTGAGGACAACATGTTGAGCACATTGAGTAGTTTTATATTCTTCAATAAAGTTGAAATAGTAACTTTGATACAGGATGATGAAAAATTTCTTACTGAACTTTTTCGTCAGTTAACGGACGAAGCGACTTTAGATAGCAAAAGACGCGATTTAGTCCTTTTTTTAAAAGAATTTTGCAACTTTTCGCAAAATCTTCAGCCACAAGGAAAAGAAGCGTTTTATAAAACATTAACAGCACTTGGTATACTCCCTGCTTTAGAAATTACTTTGGCAATGAATGATGCACAAACAAAAACAGCTAGTATAGATATTTTGACTTATATCGTGGAATACTCTCCAAGTGTTGTACGAGATTATACATTACAACAGATAAACAACACGGAACAGGACCAAATGTTAGTGAATGTAATAGTTGCTCAACTTGTTGGAGATAGTGATCCTGAGTTGGGTGGAGCGGTGCAGTTGGCTGGTGTACTACGTTTACTTTTGGACCCAGAAAATATGTTGGCTTCTGTTAATAAATCAGAAAAGACTGATTTCTTAAATTATTTCTACAAGAATAGTATCGGTACTCTAATAGCCCCTCTTCTGGCAAATACAATTGGAGAACGACCTGCGAGAGAGGATTACAGAACAGTACAACTTTTGGGATTAATCTTGGAATTGTTATCATTCTGTGTGGAGCACCATACGTATCACATCAAAAATTGCATATTGAATAAAGATTTACTTAGAAGAATATTGGTTTTAATGAAATCAACACACACATTTCTAGTACTATGTGCATTAAGGTTTATGAGAAAGATTATAGCATTAAAGGATGAGTTTTATAATAGGTATATAATTAAGGGCAATTTATTTGCACCTGTATTTGATGCATTTGTAAGAAATAATGGCAGATACAATCTCTTAGATTCGGCTATATTGGAAATGTTTGAATTTATCAAATTGGTAAGTAATGATTGTTTTTGCTTTGTTTAGTAAACAATATAATAGAAAGAATTTATAATATTACTATAATTTATATATCTTTTATTGTGTTTCAGGAGGATATTAAATCACTATGTTCACATGTTGTTGAAAACTTCTCAAAGGAATTGGAAACAATTGATTATGTACAAACATTTAAAGCATTAAAATTAAGGTATGAACAACATCAAGACAAGTTGAAAGATCGTGATAGAGCTACAATTGACAGGTATATATTGATATATTTTTTATATTTATAATGAAAAGAAGATAAAAAACACAATTATATGGAACATATTATATAACAAATTACTACTGAACTGACATCGTAATCATTTTCATAAAAATATATTTTTATAATTTAATAAAATTATTTATATGTAGTGTCCCATCAATCTTACGAAACAGTCGATATCGAAGGGATCAGAGACAGCTAGACGAGGAAGAGGAACTATGGTTTAATGAAGAAGAAGAATTTGACGAAGGTGAGCCAATAATAGTATAATAAGACCTTATATTTTTAATTTCTATTAAAATTCTTCATCGAAAATCATTCAAATTTTAATCCTATTATTATAGATTCTAAAAGTCATCAGCAACAACAGCAACAGCAGTCTGTATTAAATAACAATACTGCTAATAATAATATTACCTCACAACAACCACAGATCAATAACAGCTCATCAACAACGAATGAATCGCCAATTGCTTCGGAAATAAATCCTTCTCCAGCTATTGGTACTGTGGAAAAAACGGGAACGGCACTGTTTAAAAAGGTAAAACAAAATATATAATAGTCGCACAGTTTTTATATGCAATTAAAAATTATTGATATTGAAATCCTTGTAGTAATTAATTGGATTTTAAATTGCAATTTGTACCAATAAATGATTTTATGTTAATTTCTAGATTTTATAAAATTAAAATTTATATAAATTTTATTTAATTTCTAGGGATTAGTCGATTATGAAGGAGATTCGGATGAGGAGGACGAAGATTCAGAATTAAGTCCTTCCCCAAAACGACAACGATTGTCATAGTAGGCAAACTTGAAAACAACAAAAACATTTGTGATTTTTAATTGCTATTATTATTTCATGCCCCTTCTATATGTAAAAAAAGATTTATTCTCTCGTTGTCGGAAGAGACATAGATTGAGCTTATTGCTAAGGAATGGATACAACAATAAGAGTGCTTTTAAAAAAAATGTATGGTGGGCACCCATAGGTCTGTCTGTGACACGTGTATAGTATGTGAAACTTAAATATGGTGTGATTGAAAACTAAGTAAGCTATGTCGACAGAGTGTATCGATAAAACAAAGGAAGCATAAACTTTCTTTAATGAAACGAACAGTGTAGTATTGTGGCATAATACGATGTAGCATGATTTATTGTATAATGCGTTAAAAAAAGTAAGAGATACTAAATGAATCACATAGAGAGAGTCCATTCCACTTGTCTGGAAACATTTTGTGCATTAGGAAAGATAATCTCACGGATATTATGAATAGTCTAAGAAGATTGGCCAAAATTAGCCAAGTTTAGTGACTTACAGATACAGGAGAATGAAACGTGTGCTTAGTAAGTACATTGATAAACTGGAATATGTCACAGTTAAACTGAAATGCGTCACAGTTGAGCTGTGACTAAACTGTAATCACAGTGTATCATAGTTATCTCGTAAGTCTGCCAAGAAGAAACTTACAATATGTTGTAAGACCGAATTCGGAGAAGACAAAGAGTACATGATGTACCGCACAAAAATAACCGAACGTTTCGTTTTGCCATTCGTAAGTTTCTTATCGCCCGCTGGGCAATAGAGAAAGAGAGAGAGAGAGAGAGAGAGAGAGAGAGAGAGAGAGAGAGAGAGAGAGAGAGAGAGAG
>NW_012130066.1:5276018-5277965 GCF_000143395.1 Atta cephalotes
AGAGAGAGAGAGAGAGTGGTTCTTCAATGGGTCAGGCACTATGAAACTTTATCCAGTTCAACGGACGTAGTATTTAGTTTGTATATATATGTATATTTGTAACGATTGTAAAACAACCACACTCATGGATTAAACAGAAATATGCAATTTCTTTAAGAATTCAGTTGCCTTTGAAATACTTTCAATAAATTTTTCGGTTGTCAATGTAAGTAGTAGTAATTGTACAATAAATATTTGATTTATGTATATTTATCAGTCTGCACTTCATGCCCAATGTTAATCCTTGATGTGTAAAGTATAACATAAATATATCGCGGAATATTAGGCTTATGTATAAAATATTGTTCGTATTTACATGATGGGCAGAGTGGAGCCAAGAATGACAGAATAGACTTATATATGATTTAGTTTTGTTAAATTATGAACATGTTTATAATATAACGTATAATTTATATATTGGATACAAAAATAGTGTCAGAGAATGCAATATAAATTTTTAATTTGTGTTTATGCTATTAAATTTAACAAGAGTTGAAGTGTTATAATAAATAATTTCATCTTACAGAAGTGAATAATATTTTCAATTAGATATATATAATCGCTTTAAATTGAAATTTAAGTTTTACTTTACAGTCATGTGAGAAGACTAAATTTAGCTATTTGAATCAGCTCCAGAAAAAAAATGTCTGCTTTTGGTCCATTTATGCAAACGATAAAGTTGAATGAAAATTTAAATTTAGCATTTGTCGTATAATTCCTATAACATATTACATTAACGATTTTAATTTTTATCATTTTTTTTATTGAGTTGATTTTACAGAAAAATATTACAAATTAATGTACAGATTTTTCAATAATATGCCTAATACCCGAAAGAATTTCCAAGACTGCTTTAGGACTGTAAGTACATAATGCTTGAAATATTGCAGTGAAGATACACATGTACACATATACATATATATTAACTCTTACTTATAGCGAAAGGAATTCAGACGTTAATTCAATCGCAAAATAAATAAATTGTGAATATCTGAGAAGGCAAATTTGCTGGAGCTGAGTGATATATGTACATAAAATGTTGTGCAACTTGGACTGATCATAAAAAGAAATGTAACAAAGGCTAATATTAATTAGTTAAGTAAGGTAATGCTGAGTAATGTTGTTCTTTATGTGTTTTACATATATCCACAATTTATTCGATAATAAAAAAAACAAATATTAAGCCTAGAATGTTATTGGGCGTAAAGAATGTAAGTAAAAAAAAGAACAAATGAATTAACATCTAAGTGATACTAGAGAGTAAAAATGCGATCACGTGCTATTTAAATTGAGAAATTTGATATACATTTGTACAGAGTGTGTTACGCTCTAATCATACATTTTATCATCAATAATATTCTTGATTATTATCTACAAGCTTCGATATTTTTGTTTCTATTTTTTTATTAATATTTGATATACATTATATTAAATTAAAAAATTTTGTAGAAATATAACGAACAAATATATTTTCTTGTTACAAATTCATATTTGTAGAATAATACATTTTTAACGAGAAGTAAAATAAATCCAAATAAATTTGCTAGCACAAGATCGTTATAATCTCATATTTATTGGCTGCTCTGAAAATGTTGGTGTTTTATCATGTCTTCTATTAATACAATATTTCATATTTATTATAATATTATTACATAATATAACTTTGAACATATAATATGACAGTTTAAAACATTCTGCCTCAGAACCGTCGCCGAGATCACAAACATACATTTTTCAACCGTCACATTGATATAACATTAAAAGAAGCAAATATGTCGAGACATGCACACATTGTACAATATCACATGCTAACACTAGCATGCGTTTTAATTATATAATAAAACAAGATAAGCTTTTTCTTTTTGAGAGTATATATATATACATATATATATATATATATATATATAT
>NW_012130066.1:5280764-5289844 GCF_000143395.1 Atta cephalotes
TATATATATATATTATTATATATATATATATATATATATATATATATATATAAAATGCAAAGTTAAAATTATTTATGCACAACTTCAGCTTTCAATCGGGCTGCTAGAGCCCTTCGTACTTGAAGTATTGAAGGATCTATAGCTTGCGCTGCTTCTAATTCTTGTTCTCCTTTCAGAGTTGCTTCAGCAACTGTTCTAGCGGAACTCGGACGAGTTTTGTTCATTTCTAGCTGATGACTCCTAGCTTCCTTTTTCAAAGCCACAAGTTTATCTCGCCTGGCTTTCAGGTATTCTTGCCTCTTTTTAATATCTTCTGCATTCATCTGCAAAATAGAAGCAATACAATACATTTTTATTTTCATACACATTATTGTAGATTGAAATCTTCTAGTCATGTTCATTTGTCTATTTGGAATTACGTGTATTGTACGTGTATTGATATCACATAAATGCAAGTAAATCAAAAGTTAATAATAGTAATACCTCATTTTCAGATTTCTTTTTTGAAGTCGGTATTGGTTTGAGAGGCTCGTTCTTCTTGAGTTGAAGTTTATCTAGTGGCTTTTTCTCAGCCGATATAGTAGCACACTCAAGTTCTTCCGTTGACTCGTCATCCGAAGTATTCTTGGAATCATCTTTTGATCTTCTTAATGCTTCTTCCAATAACGCTCTTTCATTATGATATTCGGCAGCTATACGCTCGTGTTCAGCAATCAATGTTGTTCCTGAGGATATACTTGGTTCTTCTTCGCTTTGATCTTCCAGAACACGTTTGCTGTGCACACATGAAAGATACATAATTCCTCCGACACAAAAATCGTTCCTATTTTTATAAACATCTCTAATTCTTGTACGTTTCCGGTAGATATATTGACTAATTTATTGATATATTTATGATATAACGTACTGTATCAAATCCTCCATGACCAGTTCGTCGTCAAGGAAGCCATCAGTCTCGTATACGAGAGAGGCAGGTGTGAGACCGTATTTTTGTTCGATCATATTTAGCGCTTGCAGCTGGAGCTCCAAGTTCTTTTGTATCATCATTCTTTTGAATATTTCGTACTCATTTGCTGCCCATATTTGTTCGAACAGATTCTGTAAAATACGCGATGGTATAATTTTTTGGAAAAGATGGATACAAAATATAGATAAATTAAATCATGTAATTTTCATAAACATATACCATTCATTTTTTGTGTTATAAGATGCGTTCGGGGAGCCGCTATTAGCGCTATTTGTGTCATTCTATCCTTGTTTTATGTCTAATAAATAATCAAGATAGAATGATAAAAGCGCTAATAACATCTCCTTGAACGCACCAAAAATCTTTAAATATTATATACAATGACAATCTTCTTTTTTTTTTTTTAATGTCGCGAAAACAAATCTCGGTTTTAATCTTCTGAAACAAAGCATGAGTGAAACGTAATTCTTCATACAGACGTTATGGATGTATGTGTAATGATCATACTTGTTGAAAATGTATCGGGATCTTTGTATCTCTATTAACGGTGCATGCGTGTTCGAATTGTTCCGGTGTAATACCCATATCTTCCATAAAACATCCAAGTAGCAAGTCGACCAAGTTTTTGTACTCCTGATATATTTTCCGATATTCTTCGCAATCTTCGGTGTTAGCCTCGAAAACTACAATATATTGGAAAGACTTTACAAAATATTTATTTATGTTATTACAAATAAATGCGCTTTATATTATACAACACTCGGCAAAAAGTTTTCCAATTCCAGGAAGACTTCTATTTCCATTACGAAGAAATTATACGAACACATTCTGAAAGGTATTAATTTATGCGCGCGCGCGCGCGTATGTGTGTGTGTGTGTGTGTGTGTGTGTGTATGTGATACTTCCGTTACAAGCCACACTATAAGATTTCTCTTTATTCTTTCTACATCAAAAAAGGCTCTCGTAATTATATAGAAAATTTGATCTCGGTGAAATGAGTCAGTTTTTTATATAATATATAATTTAATTTAAAATATATATAATTTAATGTCTTTCTTATCATTCAGCGTAACAAAGATAAAACGATATTTGTATCGATTTGTATCATCAAGTAGAAAGCATCCATTGAGTCTCATGTTTATGATTTTTTTATCCACATTATAAGTTACATTATTTGTAAAAAGTAACTCATTTCTAGGATTTAATTTTCCATATAATATCCAGATAACGTGTCTTGTCGCTTGATAAGTATGTATTGCTACTAGAATTGCAACGATTGAATCTTCATTTATTGGCAACGATGCCTTCACGATATGATAACATTGAGTAGCAAATTGCCAGCAATTTACCAAATCGTCATCATTAAAATTCGTACTATTGCCATAATAATATACACAGCATCATACAATGTTGTCATATTGCCGACAACGCAAGATAATATTGATGCAGTTATCTTGTTAAACTACTGACAATACGTATACACATTGTTGTCTGCATGTTGCTATAATGTCGATATATTCAAAATCGTTGAAGATAAATTTATGGCAAGTTGCCAACATCATAATTAGCAAAATCACAGATTTGTGCGATTTTGCTGAGACATGCTTTGCTATCTGGGTATATGTATAGGATCTTTTTACTCAAAGAACTGATGAGATTTGTCAAAAGAAAAGTATTTCCAATGGCTGTACGAACCGAGGGACTTTTCCTCGATGAAGCTCAAAAGAGGCGAGGACCAAATAGGACCTTGCAAAAATCCAATCAAGGAGTCGAACACCCAAGCACTGTCATCCTTATCATTCATTTCGCCAGAATTGTCTCTAACGTCGTCGTGAATTCGCACACTTGTGCTGATCGAGTATTTCCTATAGGAACGTCGTATGTCTCTAACACGATATTTCTCTCTTAACTTAACAAGTTGTAGTCATAGTTACGACGGACAAACATGAGCCGTTAGAATTAGACTTGCGCCAATTTGTTCATCGGAATCGATGCGCATATCTTCTTTTGGTTTCGATTGCATACAGATAACTTTTAGATACAAGCAGAAATACTTATTTACCTTGAAAATAAAGATTAATATCCGTTTGAAGATAGTAAAAAAGAAATGCTTCATCCAATTTATAATACATATAGTAAGATTCAAATTATTTAAGATGTTATTCGAAAAAAGACACGATTTTCATGAACTGTAAAAAAATTTATTTATTTGCAGAATAAGAAATTTGTATTATTAATTTGTACATTAATTTATTTAGGATTTTTAATATTTTTTTATGCAGATAATTTTTATAAAAAGAAAAGAATAAGATTATTAATCCGATATATTTATTTAAAATTCAAAAAAATTGGATTTAATACGTTGTTAAAAATGCTTCTTGAATTTTTCTTATACGGGATAATTCAATTTAATCTTAATAGATAAATATTTCGAAAATGCTTGTTAAGATTAAAAATGAATCACCCTAGAAAAATAATATATGTGTAACAGAATTTAAAAATAAGATATTCCTAGAGTAGTTGCATGCAATTAACGTGTTGAATGACATCAATTAGATAGAATGACAGCGATTTTGAACAATGGGATTTAACTTAATTGGCGATTAATTTATCAAAAAATACATTATATTATTATATTTTGTTAAAGCAGAATAATTTTTTGTCGTATAATACAAAAAAGCAAGATTAAATTAAGGACTAATTAGAATAAATTTTCCAGATGATTCGAGCAACTCTATAGTTGGATTAATCGCTGATTAAATTGATTGAAGTCTTTTTATTTTTTTTATTTTTGCACTAGAACTTTTTTGATCGTTTTCGCCAAACATACATCTTTTATTTGAAGTTCCAAAATTATAGAAAACCGATCATAAACAACAGACTATAAAAAAAAAACTTATAGAAAATAAATCTTTTGTATTGTTTTGTATTATGCAGAGCATACATTCACATAAACTCCACATAAAGAATGAGATAAGGCATTTCTTTGAAAAGAAATTTATGAATTTGCTATTGTTACCCATATGGCCCATTTTCACAATAGAGTTATCTAAATATATAGAATTACCTAAAGATTAAAGATAACCAAGAAATTCATGAATGAATTTCATTAATGAATCTGTTGTAAGCTTTAATCTTTAGGTAATCCTATATATTGTGAAAATGGCACATGTAACAATAGTAGATTCATAAATTTCTTTTCAAAGAATTGTCTCATCTCATTCTTCAATATGTGGAGCTGAAAATGCATTGCATGATACAAAATAATACAAAAGATGTGTTTTCTATAGTTTGTTTTTTATAATTTTGGAACTTCAAATAAAAGATGTATGTTTAATATTTGGCGAAAGCAATCAAAAAGAGAGCAAAAATAAAAAAATATATTCGAACTGATTTAAAATTTATACAAAAGAACGGATAAAAAGAGAGAAGAAAGAAAAAGAGAAACAGAGGGAACCATTAAGCGAGCCGTAATATTTTCTCCTTAAGAATTAAAAAACACATAATTACATGACAAAACATATAATTACAAAAATAGATAATAAATAATGCATTGTGATAAGGTGATTTGAGTAAGAAAGAGAGAGAAAAGTAGTCGACAACTACGCGCTCTCACGGTGCGCTAGGGAATTTTCCAGTCGGTCGGTGATCGCGACCATCGCGACGGTCGAGGTCCCCCCAGCCACAGGGAAAAACACCGCCTGTGGGTGCCGGTAGCGCCGGGCACGCCGGGTTCCACGGTGCCGATCACAGCGCCCGTGAAAACGCGTCGTCAGGTTTACCAGCGTCCGCCGCCGCGGCGACAGAGTCAACATCCGGCGACGCAGAGATGCGCACGTTTCGGCGCTCGCTCGGGAGAGAAGGACGCCGCGATCGTGATTTCGGAACATGAAAGTGAGATGAATGGTCGCGATCCGAGGACGAGGGTCTGAGGAGCGCTGGGCTTCCGGGACAGGACAATCCGCGAGGGCGATTCGAAATTCGCTGTCTCGTCCGTGCGCTTGTCCACGATTATTTCTTAGTGTCGTCGCGTACTCACGACCATCATCATCATCATCACCATCATCATCATCATCATCATTGCTGTCGCCGTCGATCCATTGGAGGACGGTCGCGACAGAATCGTGCCGATTCGCTGTGCGCTGCGCGTTTCACGTGAGTGCTATTGCTGTTGTATCGAGAACGATACGATCTCGTAATAGGGCGGGTTATTCCTGAGCTTACTCCCGCTTGACCTGACTCGCGAGGACAACGAAGCCGGAGCCGCCGCCGCCGCCGCCGCTGCCGCCGCCGCCGCCGCCTCCGCCGCCGCCGCTGTCGTCGCGTGCATCCCACCCCCGATCCGCGCGGCTCCATTATCCCGGCGACACCGTCGCCGCGCCGAGGGAAGTAGGGAACCGTCTCGCGGGTCTCGCATCTGAAGCGGCGGACCGGTCCTTTCCCGTCTCCCTGCCTCACCCCCTACCGTCGGCGACCCGGCGAAGCTAGGCTTGCCGCGAGACGACAGCAAACACGGCGTGGACACATCGGACACGAGGTACATCAACGCAGCACCGCTTTTATCAGCCGCTTCGGCTCGCGAACGAATAATCGCAGAGGGATAAAGGAGAGGGTTAGGAAACAGCCAGAAGTGGCACTGTGCGTGTGCGTGTGTCCTAAAAGGGACACGGATATCTATAGAGAACGGAGAGGGAATCAGGGAGATCTATGTAGATGACACATCGGGGAATGTACATCGGTTGTTCTGAGCTCCGAGCGAGAATGTATCCGGCGTTCACTGTCGCCTATCGGAGCCAGAGTCTAGCTGCTTGCATCTTGCCTGCGCGAGAGCTACGAGAGAGGAAGAAGCCTGAGAGAAAGACAGAGGCGAGAGAGCGAGAGAGAGAAAAACGCGTGCTCGTCCATGAAGGGAAATCAATTTTGGGCGCGTTGAACCCCTCTTGAGTCGATCGGAGGCAACAAACGCATTGATGACGTTAAACAAATCTTATTCTTTTCTTTTTCAGTCTATCCGGTGGATCATCACGTACATCTCTTCTCGGTCTGCACGTCTTTTCTCCTCGGGCTTCGGGCTAGACAACGCTACGCAAGACGCCGTTTAGTATTAAAAATACGACGCGCTAGATATCTGTCCCGAGTGAGACAGGACACTTCTCCGATGACGATCAAATACGCGTGATGTTTATGTTTTTCCTCGCGCAGGAAGGGAGGGGACGGTTAGAAGGGCAAAGAATAGAAAATCCTGTGTTTTGTGTTTGATCGAGATTCTTTGTTGTATGACTCATCGTCTCCCTGTCAAAAACACAGAAAAAGACGACCGTTTCCGGAAGCGTTTGATTCACGGTGCATTATTAATTTACATCATCGCGTTTTCAACATTCTGAACTACTTTCGGTTTACTTTATAAGATCTGTTATTAAAATCTGTTTACTCCACTTTATTTGTTTTGCACATATGACATTAGTTTTCACAAACACACACACACATATACACAAAACTCGATCTATTAATGTTTCTCCTTCCTTTTGCAATGGATTTTATTTATGCATTATATGACTATAGCAAAACGAAGATAGAAACGCAATGTGTATTTTCAATAAGGAAACGCAATGTGTTTTCAATAATGGAAGTGTAATAATAGAGCATAGTAGCTCTATTATTACACTTCCATTACTATGTCTTAAAATTAGTTTTGCTTTTATAATGCTTGTCCTTTTGTCATTTATTTCCATTAAATTTATAATTTGCAAAAGTTTCTATGTAATTAATAAAATATATGTTTTGTTACAGAGTCATGTCGTCAGGAGCAGGTTCCAGTGGAACTGGGCGAGGTCGTGGTTCCTCCTTGGCAGACAATAAACCAGACAGTAAAGAAGCTAAGCCAAATCCAAAGATGTCGAAAGCTTTAGGAACATCCGCTAAGAGGTAGAGCAATAGAATCATATTTCGTGATAATATTATGATAATATGTATTTATTTTAACATTACAATAATTTGTGATTACTAAATATTTTTAATATTAATATTTTAGGATACAGAAAGAACTGGCAGAAATTACGCTAGATCCACCTCCCAATTGCAGGTATAATACCATTGTCATTGATTATAATTCTTTTTGAAATAATATTTTGCAAAAATAGTTACATAATAATATGAATTATAGAACATAGAATTATATAGATTATAGTTTTATATTTTACTTATGAGAATAATATATAGATAATAAAATTAATTGTTGATTAACATCATTTTACAGTGCAGGACCAAAAGGTGATAACTTGTATGAATGGGTTTCTACCATATTGGGTCCTCCAGGTTCGGTTTATGAGGGTGGTGTATTCTTTCTTGATATACATTTCTCGCCAGAATATCCTTTTAAACCTCCTAAGGTAAGTTGATAGTTCCATTAATTTTATATTGTGAGAATAATATTTATTTATACAGGATTATAACAACAACGTCAAAGTGAAGAAAATAAATAAAAACTTAAATAAAAGTATTATTTAAATTATTGTCATTTTTCTATATAAGACTTGAAATATGTGTATAATTTAAATAAATATTTACATTAATATTTATTACATAATAATTATCTGTATAGAGGTTAATAAATGTTGCAATATTAGTAATTCCTTGCGTCTAAAACATTCTTAGAAAATTTACAATCATTTAATTTATTTTAGTAAAATAGAGAGCGCGACATACGTTTTAATAATTATTATTTTCAAAAATGTATTGCTCTACAGGTTACATTCCGAACACGCATCTATCATTGCAATATAAATAGTCAAGGAGTTATTTGCTTGGACATCTTAAAGGATAATTGGTCTCCTGCGTTGACAATTTCAAAAGTCTTACTGTCAATATGTTCCCTTTTAACAGACTGCAATCCAGGTAAGCGCATTATTTATGAGAATTTATTTAAAATTGATGTATGATATATATATTGTAAATAATGAATAAATTTACAATATCTTGTTTGTTTTTAAAATAACATTCTCTTTCTTTAGATAACATATTTTTTTTGACGTAATGTTATGTATATCTTAAATAATTTTATCTTGCAGCTGATCCACTGGTAGGTAGTATAGCCACGCAATACCTACAAAATAGAGAAGAACACGATCGCATAGCGCGGCTTTGGACCAAGCGCTATGCTACATGAGCATATTCTTTATTCATATTAAACTCCTATTAGTCTCATGCCAACTTATGATCATTGCTGCTCTCATACAACTTGTCTCATATGTAGCCTGTACACATCCTTATGATCATGTTGGTCAGAAAACACAAGTGAGCAAAGACCGTTTGAGATCAGCTCAAACATGATTGTGATGTGCTTTTATGTAGAGTATGTAATGTGCCTAAGGACGGATGAATGTGCGTGCAAGTGTTTAAATAGTGTGCTAGGGCATAACGAGACAGGAGTTTTTCACTTAAAAGTTACAATGAGATAGTATTTAAATGGATTGTATTGTTTACAAAAACAATACCACGCACAATGCTGCTAATGTTTCTAGAATAGGAGATAACATGAACAATATTGATAATCTAAACTGTAAGTAATTAATAGATATATAGGCAATAAGACGTAAACGTAGAGGCCCATTTTTCCATACTTGAACTCGCATATTTTTATATTGAATTGTCTTAAATTTAAATTATTATGTTCATACATGTGACGCCTGACTCAAAATACAGGTTAATAGCATGTAACTATAATTTAGCTATGCTGCAAAATTATCGCATACAATTTTGTGTTCATAATACAGTAATTGTAATGTTCTGCATGAAGCAGACATTAAGATTATACTTGCGTATCAGACATAATTCAGTTGTCTGGGCCCACCCGCAAAAATATATTGTAATTGTAAATAAATATTATTTACTGTATACTTATACACTGGTACATTCAAGAAATCTTATAATTCTGACCTGGATTTATGTTCTGTCTATATCATATACATGTATGCATAATTAATGTTTTAATAATTGCACTGATAATTCTGATTCACTAATTCTGATTAGCGATTTCGTATCCTTATATACTGGATGATCCGAAATTCATGAATTTGGAGTATAGGACATGATATTTTATGCTAAAAGAACAACT
>NW_012130066.1:5289864-5294865 GCF_000143395.1 Atta cephalotes
TATATATATATATATATATANANANANANATGTTTCTTTTAGCATAAAATATCATGTCCTGTACTCCAAATTAATAATAAATCTAAAATAAAAAATAATATTCAAATAAAATATTATGTCCTGTACTCCGAATTCGTGAATTTCGGATCACTCTGTATATTATAGCTTAATTTTTAACGTAAGTAGAAAAAGAAAATTTTAATGATTGGCGCTAACCAATGTTGGTGCAATTCATTGCGTTCTTAGACTTTTTATCTTATATTATTTTATCTGAAGGGATACTTACATATCAATTTTGTTGCATACTTGAACTCTAAAGTCCAAGCATGCTAGAGATACTTTCACTCTCTTCAATGTGTCAGGTATATGTACGTCTCCTGAATAATTTCTCGTAGTTTTTTATATCATATGAGATCAACAAGGTGATTAAAATCACTTTGTACATATCTGTTCTAAAATATAGATAGTTGCTTAAAAATATCGGGTAGTGTGAGTGTAATTATAGTTCAATGAAAAAAAAATGATGAAGCAAAGGAGAAAGGAGCTTGCTCGATGAATATTGATATTGTACAGTTTATTGTGTAAAATGTAAACACTCTTTGCATCCTTTTCGTCGCGAAATTCGAGGAATGTAAATATTGCGTGAAATGCATGTGCAAAATATGCGAATCGCGTAAGTTCCTATTATAACAAAAATTGAATAATTTTTAATTTAGTCGGCGAACTTTGGCTTTTTATATTTTGTAAGCCAATATGCAGTTTTACAACTTTATGAATTAAAGTGGAAGATAAGTTTTGATCCTGCCTCGGGATTGTAAATAGATCATTATGCATAAGATAAGACATATATATGCTCGCATGCATTTGAAAATTATCAGAAGAAATATGGATTTCTCGTTATTTCTAAAAATGTGTGTTATACATTAACTGGAAAATGAAAGCACGCTCTTTTAAAATCGATCTGAAAATAGAAGCGCATTATAAAGTCTCTTTTGTAAAAAAGCATGGGAAGCAAGGGAAAAGCCTCGTGGCATTTATCTGCACAGTTTCGATGATCTAAAATTACAATACGCCGGGAAGTCAGTTGATCCATGAACACTCTTTTATTTGCGTATATAAAAAGTATGAATGTCAAACAAAGAAAAAAGCAAATGTACGAAGGTCAGTCTTATATTGGTAAACAATCTTTTAATGATATAACGAATGAAATACAATTTATTATACGCTGATTTCTTCAGTAGTTATTATTGTTACCTTTCCTTATCTTTTCTTAAAGATATTCTTTTCAATTACATTCTGCGAAGTTTAAATTTAAATTGAATTTGTAAAGGTGGAAAGAGGATTTGGATTGAAAACACTAGTTAGTGTCATTAAATTTATTAGTATACATAAAAGCTAGATGAATATGTGCTAAGGACATGTTGGCTCCTAAAATGCCGTAAATTAGATACTGTAATAACGAAATTACATTTGTATCACTTAACGATACTTAATAATTTACCTTTATAATAAAAATAATACAAGCAGCCAAAATAGAATTTAGTACAAAGTCATTTGTATATATGTGTTTTGTATATATGTATGTGTGTGTGTATGTGTGTGTGTGTGTGTGTGTTTATGTGTATATATAATATATATAATATGTATATATTGTATGTAAAATATACCAATGTTAGTTAATACTGATTACAATAATCTTTGTCAGTCTTTTGCATTGTCTGGTACAATTAATACATACAGAGTCTAAAATTTTCAATTAAAATCTCTGACAAACACAGATGATTTTATAATCAAAAGGAGCAAACGTTTTGGACAAGTGCTAGTTTCGAAGCTATATTGCGCATGATCAGTAGATTATATAATATAATTGAAATGCTTTCTAATCTCTATTAACTTATAACATAAACGTTACTATATTAGGCACACTTTAATATCTCATAGCTATTATTTCTATGTTTCTGCATTTATGGTTTATCCTACGGACGTTCATGTTTATTTCTGAGATCTTGTGCATTTCCCACTGTGTACGTGTGTGTATGTGTGTGCCGATGGTAGATTTAAATTATTTCAACATTATTGTAAAATAGTAAATATATCAATACTCTTTGTTCTTACATATAAATTATTTGCAATAAATACGTATCTCCATTTTTTTAGACATATACGTTCTAATAACGTTCGGTATATTATATGTCTAAAGGAATGTTATAAATTTTCATGCATTTGTATACACAAGACTACAGAAACTTACACAATTCAATTTGAAATATGGTACTTAAATTCGTGAAATCGACAAGACGCAGTGAAATTTCTAAAACTTTTTCCCTTTCATCTGTTACGTATAAATCTAAAGAGTACTGTGCATTTTCGATGTACTTAAACGCACATAATGTTATTTAAGCATCCAATTGGCATCAATTTTTAAATTACATTAAAAAATGTTTCTCCTTTAAATATGGAAGCAAATATAAATAAGTAGTTTTATATCATCGTAATTCATTCTCATTTAATTTTTTTTTCCAATATTATTATTGAAAGCTCTTTTAATACTGGAAAGTAGAATCCTATGAATAAAGTTCAAGAAGTCTTTTTATAGATTTTAATGCATCACATAATTGTTTTAAATCATTTATTTCTTTTCAGGAATAACTTGTTATTCACAATCAGTAAAAATAATGTCAATCTTTTTACTTTGGTCCCAAACATGAATGAACTTAGCACTAAACATGCACAAATGTTTTTGTAGCAATAGACTGTCAATAGCATATAATACAATGAAGCGCAAGAATCTGAATCAATATCAGAGTTCACTGACATTACAAGCTAAATTATTGACAGGATAGAGCTAGCTTCATTTGATACTCCATTTAAATTGAGCTAAATGTTAATATGCGCTAATTTTGTTACATCATTGGTATATAATGTACAGAATTTTTGTGTACCTGATATTACATAATGATACTATATATACACGCATGTATATTTCACGGGGCACCGTCGATTACGAATAAGAGTACACTGCCTTTTCTTGTTTTTCTTCGTAGAACACAGAAAATCATTATAAATTTAATACAAGATTACTCTACAACATCGTATATATTATAAGTATTAGAGACTGTATTTTGTCGAGAGAGAAAAAGATGAGGAGGCATTAAAAATAGATGCCAAGATTGCATGTAAATATAATATATACTATTTTATGTAATATTAAATTATCAGAACACAATTTGCAATTAATCATTACACAATTTGCTCATTCTGCACTCTGAGGAAGATTATGCAGAAATAGCTCATTCTTTTTTGTTCGTTTAAATCTGACAAAAAATTAAGAGGAATGATGGTTACATTGAATGCTATTTCTTATAATGATACAGATTGTAAATAATTCGCAAAATATTATCAAACTTCGTACAAACGTATCACATGAAAAAATAGATCAGACATTACATCATGGCACATTATTTTACAGGCACCTCATTGTACGTGTGCCAAAATTGATGAAAATTTCACTGATAATTTCTGTAAATAGGATCGCATACATTTTTCGATTAATTGTTCTCTTTCTTTTTTTTTGCTTTCATATTGCATGTGATATATATTTTTGGCAGATATTGGCAGTAATTTGATGTTAAATTTAACAGGATATATTAATATTCAATGCATATATTGCTATCCAGTTTGTTTTTTCAGTTTATAAGAAAAAGCGAAGTAAAGAGAGACGCCAATTCGCGTTGTCTCTAAAGTATGTAATTTCATGGATTACATACATATATACCGAAACGTCACTAACTTAAGGTATCGCTGTACACTAAATACTTGTGACATCATTCCTCTTTGAGTATATATTTAAGCACAATAAGAATGATTACGGTCGTAATGAATCTACAAGTATTTATTAATCAATGTATGATGAACAATATTATGAAAAATGCCTCCTAATTGATGGCAGATCAGTGTGCTGTGGTTTCGCTGTAAGTAAAAATATTAAATCACTAGGTATGAACATAAAATATTTGAAAAAAAAAACATCTAGTTTTACGGCATATTAAGCAATATAATTTCGTATATATGTATATAGTACAAACAACGGAAAACAAAAGATAACACTTCAATTTTTGTGTGTTTCTATTAAAATATAGATTTTAATAACGAGAGTATTTTTATTGCCAACATTGGCTTAAAATGATACTTTATAATCAAGTTGAAGCAATTCTATTGCTGTTTAACTGAAATATAAATTCTGTTGTTGAAATAATTTTGTTATAAATTACGCTTTACTATAATTTTTATATAACATGAACAACTATTACGTTTTGTCTATTTCTATACACTTATACATCTTGTAAGACATTTTTCATGATTGTAACACTATGTAAACTTTACATTGTGGTAAACAACAAAATATCTTAATGTTAGATATATAGTATTTCTTGCTTTGTATTGAACGCACAGCACGCGCGCAGCAACATATACGTGTAATTAACATGCAATTGCAAATTGAGGCTAACATTTCTCTTTCAATTTGTTAAACATGGAAATTTTTCATTAATCTGAAGAGTACCATTCAGCCACAAATTAGAATATACCAAAAAAAAAACAAATTGCGCATTGACACATGTTACTTTCAATCACAGTTTCTTTGCAATTCACAAGTATAGTACATCCTATTAACTGGTTAAAGTATAATTTTCTCTTTGAATGGATTATATAACATGCAATAATATATAAAGGAAATGCCCTTCATCATACACCATTGGGTTAATGTTGAGAAGATATATTCACGTATCTTAATACTTCATTTTTTTCTTGAATTATTTAATTAGTGTAGTAGACTTTCTTCATTTGACATCGTAAATTTTATTTGTCAAAGATATATGTATACATTTTTTCAAAATATTAAATTGTACCAAAAATAAACATATATTTACAATATAATAATAATGTATAAATATAAGAATAAAAGAATTTTCTTTTCGGGTTCAGTATTTACTCTATATATAT
>NW_012130066.1:5294885-5297297 GCF_000143395.1 Atta cephalotes
ATGTTCTCATAAGAATATGATATCGATTCAAAAACAAAATGAAGTCTTAAGAAATGTGAATGTTCTTATAACTTGAAGATGATACTGCTGAATATTATAGCAGAGCCTCGACAACAATATCAATATACACTACATCATGCGAGATATTATGAAGCAAAAATATATGGAAACGACAAAAATACACTTTTGCTAATAAGCTAAACAATTATTCACTTGAAGCAGACATCAAACAAAAAGAAGCTTTTAACGCATTTTATATTTTGTATATAGATTTATATTTTATATAACTTTATTATCGATGTATGGTTATCGTGGCTCAACTATAATAGTATCACAATGACACTAAACAAATTATATATATATATATTTATGAAAAAAAATGTATGATCTCCGAGCGTAACACAGATACTCTGTTATCATTAATATACAAAGTTGTTCGAGAGCCTATTGTAAAAATATACAAAACATATACGTGTGTGACATTTTTATGTCTGATAGATAAGGCCCAGATACCAAAATAGCAGTGAGATTCTTTGGAGATCTTTTTAAATATGTTTTTACCTATCACGCACTCTTTGATGAAAAATAATTAACGGTTTCTTTGCAATGTGTTAAAAATAGAAGCGATAAAAGAAAGAAAATTTTTTTGTAATTGTGCATGGTTAAATGGTAACGAAATAAGGGAAAAAAAATAGTGACAGCTTGTGTAAAAGATCAGGTTTATACAAGTGCATTTTAGGCTTGTTGCAATGAAAATTTGTGTCTATCAGCTTACACAGTCTCATACTCGCGACGAATTGAGCGAGCCAGACAGCACGCAAAGACTACTCCAATCAACTAGAAAAAAAAAAAAGAATAATTATTGTTTCATTTTTCCGGATAAGTAAATTTAACCTTTGCTCGTTAATATTGCTATTATTTGTATATACATTGAAATGTTATATGTCTTTAATGTTATTTATATAACAAATTTTTCTCTTTTATTAATGTATATAGTAGTACCTCATATCTAAATCACAAGTATTTTATTTAATATATACTTCATAATACTAAAACGATAGTTTGAATCAGAACTTACTTGTATGAGGGCTACCCCTATGCCCACTCCTCCCAAGATCATAGCATTATTTTCTATAGCAGATTGCAGTTTCATCATGCAGCCGTCACTGTTCACATGAATGGAATTCAAGTCGCAACGCGATTGAGCAGGAATCTCTTTGCAGCAGGAATCAGGAACAGTATTATCACGGAAACCAACATGGAGCCAGTCTGCAGGGTTATTCATACCGCAGCATTGTAACTAAAATCGTATTTCAATTGTCAGTTAATTACAAATTCCATTAACGGCATACAATAAAATTAGTACGATACTTATCCAACTAGTGAGGACTTTCTCTACATAATATATAGTATCAATATTTTTTTACAGCTATAAATACAAATTATAATTGTAATGTTTTATACAAATAATTTAGTAAACTTACATCGTGCTGCATGATGTCCCATGAACGACGAATATCCGGATTAAGCTCATATTGTCGCAAAGTATCATTTAGACGGTTTTCTAACATATTAGCAACTTCTCCTCTCATCATGTAACCTGTGATTCCAGCGCCCAATTCCAAAGCAAATATCAGCAGCAGCAGAACCGAGAACTACAGTAAATAAAAATTATTGTACAGGTGTACTATATAGGATAATATATTTTAACAAACTGTCATATAAAATAAGAGCTTTCTGATTTAATTATACTTATTTAAAAATTATACTTATTTAAAAAGATAAATCCAAATCTCGTATTGTCGTACACGAAAAAAAAATAATACTATAGTTTTAATTAATAGTATTTAAATAATACTGTTTTTGAAGAATCATACCGTTATTATCATGCAATGATTTTCTTTTACAGCGCCGCAGCATCCAAAGAATGATACAAGGAAGACTATGACACCGACTACTATCATTAAGAGTGGGGCTGCAAAGAACCAACTATCCACAAAGTTGCTGTACCCGCTGTAAACAACCAGAATCACACCGCCTACTGATATAAATACGATGCCAGTGATCTGAAATAATACATAAAATATGTTGATTGTTAATCTTTTCATTTAAGTGATACATTATTTTTGTATGCACTATAACATATTTATTACTATATCATAACAATATAATACGAATATTTCTCAAACAGAACAATAAGTCACGATAAAGTCAAAATGACATTAAAATAAATTGGAAATGATTGAAAAAAGATTTTTAAGATTTTGGCATCATAATGACTAATTGTTTTGCTTAGGTTATATTTATCTTTTACTCAATTCTATTTTTACATTATTAAACGCAGTTTTATATTTTTACAGTTTCACGTTTTATCATTATATTGATAAGATACGATAAGATAAAAATTATAAT
>NW_012130066.1:5301180-5307106 GCF_000143395.1 Atta cephalotes
TAGTAGTGTGTGTGTGTGTGTGTGTGTGTGTGTGTGTGTGTGTGTGTGTGTGTGTGTGTGTGTGTGTGTGTGTCTTTCTTTTTCGTAGGATTTCGATGAAAATCGTTCGTGGCCGGATGCTGTTTTTATAGGTCTCTAGACCTATCGCTCTATACCAAAGCCCACGATTAAGAAGAATTCGTTGGCGGCACGTAATCCGTTCTCATTGCTGGATCTGTCTAAATAAAGACATCTCCAGTCTAAGGGAGCCGACATTCTACATGACTGGGGAAGAAAGAAAAAAAAGGCGCGCGTGACTATGACATCGCGTCGTAGGAAAGGCTACGTCGTTCGTCGCCGCCTGATGGAGATTATAGGCTCCTCTTCCCCTTGTCTATGTGGTTACCTACGTGTCTTTCACCTACGGCTCACCTACGTTCTCGACGATTTACACGCGCGTAATAGGCCTTCGAAACTAAGCTCGACCGACCGGTCGATTCGCTCGCCCTCGAGCGATACCTGGTCAGCCTGTTTCGAGACCTATACGCGTACATCCTACGCTAACAGGTGACTCTACCACGGCGAACTTTATCTATGAATCTATTGAAAAGTTTCAGTAACGAGGACGCGCCCAACGCACAACGATCCATACGATCTGGGGTGTCCTAGAAAGCGAAGTGTAGAATATAAACGACGACATGTCGTCTTCTCCTGAGAAATTAAAAATCTATTCTCGCTTTAGTAAGGATGTCATTGAAAGAGAACTGCTCGTAAATTAATTCTTTCATCGTTCAGCTCGAACGATATAATATTCTGAATAGCGATCAAGTAATTTTTTCCTCAGGGCAAAAACGTAGAAAATGAACATTTCTATCATTTTCAAGTGGAACGACAAGTAAGTCTTAATAACGTTAAAAAGACGTTAAAGTGAATCATTGCTGATTGAAAAGTTTAGTAATAACTTTTAACAACCATTGTCTACGTTCAGCAGAAAAAGCAACTTTGCAACTGTTGTAAAGTTCTTTAATATGATTGGTTTTGCCTTTAGTTTCTCACTGGATCTAAAATCGTGTTAAAGAATTTTACAATAAATTATTTTGCATTAACTTGGAGCCATTTTGATGTCATTTTAATTTGATTTATATGTTCTATTTGGACTGAGCCCAATTCAAAAAGAACACATTAAAAAAGATAACAAAACATCAAAATGACTTTATTATAATTTTGGAAAAGTTAATAGAGAAATTTTCTACTTTTCACGTTTCCGTTCTAGGAAAAGGTTATATAATTGGCACCCCTCCGTGTTTTACATTTAGGATTCAAAAATCAGCCGGACTCAGAAAAGTTGAGAAATGATGTCGACGATATCTCTTGTTAGAAGAAGAAACTGACATCGAACATTGCAAGGAACAAAGCCACCCGTCGAACTCGTCTACTTCTTCTGGTACGCTCTGTATAAACGCGGTCGCCGCGCTGGCATTTCACGCTGGACGGATCATTAAACGTTACAATAAGGGACGCACGACTGACATCCCGCCCTGTCATCCTTTACAGAGTTGTTTTTGTGTCCTAGATCCTTCCGTCCGTATAATACAGTGAGCGTATAATACAGCATTGTATACGTATATGCATGTCTCTTGGGAAAAACGTAGTTTTCGGTAATTTTATCGTGTATCTGCCCTTTAAATAAATTCCTTTTTCCGTTAAAACGCGATTGACGCTCTGTCCTTTTGTTATATCCACATTTCAAATGAAGGCATCAAAAAACAGTCACATCAATCCAAATAAATTTTTAATTACTCTTTTCAGTATTTTTTCGGTATTTTTTAGTTAAATATTTGTCCACATGATCTTATTATTGGATTGCCAGATTTACTTCTTCTTATCTCATCAGATGAAAATAATGATCGTAAACAAAAGAAGATTTTGTTAGATAAAAATTATTATTATCGATGAAGATATTTTGTGTTGATGAAAAAAGATACTTTGTTAGAAAAGATATTAAGATGTATCGAATTTAATTACATAGATAATCTGGTACTTTGGCTCTGAATTTTTTAATACGATTTTGCATATATTACAAGTTTTATGTGTAATGGTGTCGCACGCGCGCGCACTACTATGTTGGACGGGTGAACTCTAGATTACATTAAACGTAAAAGAAGAGAGTAGAGGAGGGGGCGGGATATCGATCGCTTCATCCATAACGCTTACATCGAGGTTCTGGAGCATAAGCACCACAAAGTTTCCCTCGAAATGATACCCTCGTACTTACATCATTTATTCAGACACGAAGTACGGTTTCGGTCACGCCATACACGATATCGATTAGATTATTATTGTCATTAGATAATAGATTATTGGTATTAGACGAGGTACACAGCAATTCGAATACTAGAAAAATTTTTTTTCTAAAAACTGGCAGAATGACGCGAATAGAAAAGAATCTAAGAAGAATTTTAAGGTTCCCTCGAGCTGTGCGTAATATCGATCCAATACGCCCAAGATTGCATCGTGTTAACGTAATCGTAAGAAACTTTGTCACGAGCGAAACCGATAGCGACAATCGATGACGTTAGATCTGTTTGCGTTATATTTTTTGCGCACTCAGCATCTTCGCTTTCTCTCTCTTCACGCTCGAATGTATATTTCTTTCCTTTCAAGTGAACAACTTTTAGAATTTAAAACAACGCGAATAAATAGACCTTATCTTATCCTTCGGTATACTGATTACACATATTATATATCCGACACACGTAGACTGTTTCCTTTTTAGGAGACACAGCCGACACGAATGTCGTTCTATCCTTCTTACCTTTCAATAACAAAGATAGATCGACGTTTAGATTTCTTAAAAAGGAGGTGTCTCCTAAAAGGGAAGAAACCGTAATCTAAGACACATCTGCCACTTTTTAAGCAAAACAAATCACGATAACGTTAAAAGAATGTTAAAATGAATCACTATTGATTAAAAAGTAACTTAGTAAGTCATCTTGGAATTATTTGACATTTGAATGTCACGATGACTTGTGTTCTACTTGAGTGAATCCATGGCAAACAAATAAAAGAAATAAAATAAAACTCATTTGAATTATCATTAAATTCGTGAAAACCGCCCACTAATTTGAGATGTCCAACATCAATTAAACCGAACGCGACTTTAAGCAGATCCGTAACAAAAGTTACTTCACGTCCAATAATTTACATGAAGTGATGTCGAATGATTCATCATTGGCCAACGTGCGAATAGTGGACCGATCGACGATGTCGTGCTTCAATATTGGACGGGCAAAGCGTGTCGAGATTAGATTCCCAGATGCTGCTCCTGAAGGCTTGACCGATATATAACAAAGCCCGCGCCCGTCCAGTACGAACGACGCGAGGCGACGCCGAGAATAGCGGCCCGAATAGCGGAACAGAGCGTCGTAGAACGTCGTTCCCTATTGCGTCCTGGCCAGACACCGTTATTCCGCGGTCGTTACTCACCGCGAATATCAGGTTGAAGAGAAATAGCAGGTATTTGACACAAGCCATGCCGCCGGACACCATTTTCGTCACTCTCACTGTATGCTTCGTGGATCACTGAATCGTACGACACGCGACGTCGGCGCGCGAAAGAATAGGAATACGCTGTGCTCTTCTCGCTGTTACACGCGGAAGCGGAAAACGCTGCAGCTGCTTCCTTTCCTTCTCTTACTCTTTTCGTTTCTGACTCGCCTCCCTTCTCTCTTTCTCTCTCTCTTTTTGTCTCTCTTTTTCTCTTTTGGCTTTCCTCCGTATACGTCAACGACCCGAACTCCACGGTATGCTCGCGCGTTGACTGTTCGTCGTCAAATGCACCCGACAATGTATTTTTGTTGTTGCGCGGTATACACTCGCGATGCGCACGCAGCCGGCCAGGGCCGACTATTATCGCTGAGGCGTGGCAAGGCTTTTCTTTTTTTCGAGACGAAAAAGATCTTAGGAAATAACGAAAATCTTTATAATTTTAAGGATTTTATTAGAAAAAATTTTGTTATAAAAAACTTTAGTGTTATCTATTATTCTCTAATGACCGTCATTAATACATATGTGCATGTCGCATGTTTCTTTCTGTACCTGCTTTGTTAAAACTAATTGTAGCGGAACGGAGCGACACGAGCTTTTTATTAACAATGATCGCTAAATTGGAACTTCAAAATCTTAACAAGATCAAAATCTTAACAAAGCCGTGCATGGAACTTACACTCGCAGAGTTATTGTAAATAATATTATGTAATAAATGCTACAGCGATTTATGATATAATCAAGAAGCTGCACGTATTTTACTCTATTTCAATTTCTTCACCTTATACTGCTTATGTAACACACATACAGGAAAACGTTTCTCGTGATTATTATTCATTTCTCGTAGCGTGACTATCGTCACATCCGCTCGTCGATGATCGATAACCGCTCGAATGCTACGTGATGGTACGATCCTGTGCGTATCGTGGTGCACCTCCGTCCAACGTAACGCAACGCAACGCGACGCAACGCAAGGCGACGCGACGGCGTTGCACTTCGGATGGCGGTGGTGTCATGGCGAGTCTAGCCGTGATCGATGATTCAACTGCGTACCCGTATTAATGCGTATACATCCTTATCTATCTTTGATTCGCGAGGATGGAGAACTAACGAGAAGTCGATTGCGAACGACGAGATTTACGTGCATTTGATTTTGAAACTCGAGTCTTTCCCTGTTACAATGACTCCGTATCTTTTTTTTTGACACCGCAACACAAACTTTTTCGACTTCTCGTTGATCGGATACGATGAATTGAGTGTGTCCTGAAATGTTCCGACAGTACTAAAAAACAATTAAAAGTCTATAGCATATGCGACGTAAATTATAGATAGATTTTGGTACTCATATATACTCAAGGAACACATACCAAGTCAAGAGAAAATCAGAATGACTATTTTGATGTCGTGAAAATAAAAATGATGATTATTTTGGTTATAAAATTTGACTGTTTATTGACATCAAAAATCAAAATAATGCTATTGACTTTTGTGCGTTTCTTAATTGAATATATTTTTGAATGTAATACTCAATACTGTCAGTATTTTCTACGACGCGGTCGATTTCTGACTTTTGCGTCAATCAATTGGATACAGTAATCCGATGACAATATTGGGTGTGTCTTGAAATGTACTGACAGTACTAAAAATCTATACGCACATCACGTATAGATTTTCAATACTTTTAGTACTGTCGGTATTTTGGAACACCCTATTATGTTACATCAGCTATTAATAAAAAAGTCAGAATTGTTATATGATGAATGTTGTATGATTTCATTCTCACAATACTGGATTAATACACATTAAAGACTGTTTTAAAGTATTTAAATACAGTGATAATATAATCAAATTTGGTGAAATAATATATGCAGTACATTTTGTTAAAATACATAAAAGTGCATTAAATATTTAACAATATTTATATTTAACTTTAAGTAATTTCATGTATAACAGCTTTTAATGCACTAATATAGTGTAATATATGTGACCGAATTTACTAGAATAGTAAGGTTGAAAATAAGATGGAAAACATCAGTGAAATTCTAAACTTGCAGAATGTATACATTAAAATGACTAATTGAATCATTTATACATAGAGTGACTCATATAAAGTCATAAAAATGTATTGCATAGTTTTTAAAAGCGAAAGTCGATTATTGTGCAAATGATGACCATTAATTACTTCGAAAATGTATGTCACTGAATTAACCAAACGAATCGACTCCTTTTTCATAATATTTATTTATAAGTTCATACATTCTTTTCGCATTACTTGCTAAAAGTGATGGATCTTTTTTGAAGAAACAGAGAGAGAGAGAGAGAGAGAGAGAGAGAGAGAGAGAAGAAATATAGTATTTAATTTCATTCTGTCTGCTCATTAACAAAAAGTAGCTTATTTTAC
>NW_012130066.1:5312921-5314973 GCF_000143395.1 Atta cephalotes
TAAGTTAAGTCAATATTGAATTAACTTACGTTAAGTTAATTTTTTATTCCTTCAACTTTTAACTTAACTTTATTAATTTTAAATTAATTAATTTTAAGTTAAAAAAAAGTTAATTTTGAAAAAATTATTTTTTAGATCATAATGTCCTAATTTTTTTTAAATGAGATTAAATAACTACAATATATGTTATTAAGTAAATTAAATTTTTAATTTTTTTATTCATATGTGATATAACGGTATAACTATATAAGTTATATAACTTTAAAAAAACAGCCAGCACATAGAGAAAATACAAGATCAGTGATTACTTTTTAATAAGTCTTAAGCTATAAGAAATTGACCAATTACAATTGAATGCGAGAAGAATATTTGACTGTAATTGATCAATTTCTTATGACTCAAGGCTTAAAACACTTATTGTAGATCCGGACTAAGGCTTATGGCATAAGGCATAACCACATAAATCAATCAGAGGACTGTATTATCTTGAGAAATTACTTAAGATGGTCTTAAAATATGAAAAGATTATGCCCTTAGTTTTATTATATCCTATTATTTTTCTTTATTAAAGATATTTAAAAGAGATAAAAAAATTTTTAACTTAAAAGAAAAAATTTTTTAACTTAAAAGAAAAATTAAAAAGTAAACGTTTAAAAGTAATTTAGTTAAGTTAAAATTTAATGTTAACTAAATTAGTTAAGTTAAAATTTAAAATTAACTAAGTTAAGTTAAAAGTTATTAACATATTAACTTTTTTTTTAATTTTTAACGTTTTAACTAGTTACTACCCTGAATGTTCTGCATAACAGCATAATATTGAAAATGCATTTCTAAGTAGAACACAAAATCATAATAAGATTTTTATATATATATATATATATACACACACACACATATGTATAACATCAAATCATTTTATAGGAAATCATGATTTTTCGATACACTTTTAATGATAATTTTGTGACGAATTCTTGACATAACAATATCTAAATGATGTTTGAAAATAATGATTTTTTTCTAAAATGATTTCTATAATACTTGATGTTATCTTGATCTTTTATGTTCTGAGTTGAGGATTTTGCGATTTAATTTAAACATCGTTTATATTTAAACACATATTTTTATATCTCTTTCAATTTGTGTATAACGACTTTAATGTACACGTACTGAGTGCGTCCAATCAAATTTGCTATTAGATTTCCTCATCTATTGCGTTTTTTACAGATGTAAATAGCTATAGACTGCGCATTTCTTAATCCTAAGATTTTATTGTGTTCCATTAGAAAAAAATTGAATATTGAATTATCATATAAGCGTCTCTCTTTAACTCGGTAATTGAGAAAGAGAGAACGCGACATGAATCATCATTCAAGTTACCTCACTCTGTCTAAATCGATAATATCAATTTCATAGAACTGTCGTCTATTCTTATTGCGTCAATGCAGATTCCAAGATGCAATTAAAATATTTTTTTTTAATTTTTTTCGATCCTCAGTTTCTTTAAGAAGAAATTCTCTTCGACAAGCGTTTATAGGCGTGTACACGAACCCGTTGCGAAACGCCCTGTATCTTTGGTCGAGAAATCTCTCGAGTTTCGTAACCTCGATCGCGCACGAATCGGCGACAGGTGTACGTGTGCCACACTAACACCTGGCTACACCATCGACGTATCTCCGGACGAATTGCTGCCATTGAAGCGAGATTTCGACCGGTCTCTGTGTCGCACCGATATGCATACGTGAGCACGTGCACATAAACACGCAGTACGCACGCATACAAGAATGCAACCGAATAGTGGTAGTCATAAGTGTGTGGTACCTATCGCATACGTGTAGCCCGTTCTCGGTATATACACATCGGCGCCACCCGTCGGAACGCGACGAGAGAACCTTTTTTCGCGGCGTTTTTCGTTTGCTCTCAAGACGCGCAGTATCACTCGCGACTTGCCCTTGATAGCAGATTGTCTGTTCGTGTGAAAGAATTCTGTGTGAGAGAGAGAGAGAGAGAGAGAGAGAGAGAGAGAGAGAGAGAGAGAGAGAGAGAGAGAGAGAG
>NW_012130066.1:5315282-5322952 GCF_000143395.1 Atta cephalotes
GAGAGAGAGAGAGAAGCGTGTGCACGTAATCACATATAATTTAAATCATAACCGACAGTTCTGCGGCAATGGCGAAGTTGAGTCTGGCACCGAAGACCATCAAGTACTTGATGTTCATTTTCAACCTGTTCTTTGTGGTAAGTAAGCCGTTGACGATCAGCTGTCTCGCGACTCGCGTTCCTTCTGGAACGATGAGCTGGCATGGACCCGCGCGATTGATTGCGCTGCGATCTATCGAATCGTTGTATCGACGCAGCCTCAGCGCGATCGTTAGAAGCTGCGATTACGATCAACAAGCTGCAATTTATCTGGAGCCTAATTGAAGCCTGATAAAAGCATAATTTATATAAAAATGCATCCGTAAAGCTGTAAAGTGAATATTAAATATTTCATCGAAATTTTATTTTTATCACGCGTGCTAATTGAAACGGACTGAGATAGTTGCAGTAAAAAGTTAATTAAAAGCTTCTTATTCTTTTTTAAGACTATATAAAAAGGAACAAAGTCGAATTTCAGTAAAAAATTAATTTAATTAAATTTTAACTATATTTTATTTTATTTAAAATTTATGATTTTCAATAAACGTTTACAATAAAATGTTTACAATAAAATGTTTTAATTAATTTAATTAACTAATTATTTGATCATAATTATTTTGGTTAATTATTTAATGTTCGTTTCTATATGCATCTCGTGGACATTAAAATTCAATAATTACATTAAAGTATGCACATTGTTCACGTGGTTCAGCAGAATTTAGTTTTAAATGATGCGTAACGCGTTTTCAAATCACATTTTCCGCAAATATTTATTGAAATAGCCGAAACGTGAAATTGAAACGTGGAATTTAATTCGAATGTCATTAATAAATATGGAGTACGGTGAACGCGTATTTGTGGAGTATACATATATTTTATTGTGTTAAACTTTTAACATTTTGCGCGTCACGTGATTGTTGAGTTATCTTGAACAGATATTTGAGCTTAGTATTTGGATAAATATTATCAATTGAAATCAAGTCTTGAATGTAATCTAAGTGGAAAGGCAACATTTACAATGTGATTACTGAAGAGCGTTGTAAGCGTTGTGACGGTTACAGAACGCGTTTAGAGAATGCATTGAGTAATCGGTTTTTGTGGAAATTGGATGTAATTGAGATTTAGGAATATATCAATTTACAAACAATAGCTGTATTCTGATATACACTGCCAGTACACTGAAAATCTTTAGTTCACGTTATGTATACTATAAATTTTTAGTATGGGATCATAGTCAATATCAATAACAGCGCAATTGTCATAAAATTTTCCTTTCGTTATTTAATATAATGTATAATCATTAATATATTATGTTATATATATGTTAATGATTTTATATTAATTAATGATATTTTTTATATCGATGACGATTATATACATATGTACATGTATTGAGAAAAAATTATTCTACATGTAAATAAATATTTATTTAAATATTCCAAACATTTACTTACAATAAATAAATTTACTTAGTAAGAAGAAATTATTATTAAATCAAATTAATGTTTTTTGTACCAAACAAATCTTTATATGTAATAAATATTTAGTTGACACTATTCATATAAATAATTTATTAAATTTCGTTTTTTTTTCATAAACTCACTAAAATTAAATCTTTAATCGCAAGTTCTTGATGAAAACAAAGGGTATACAATTTTTTTGTGTCTAAATATAGATTCCATTTAAAAGTATGTGTATATGTTGAAAGCTTATAAAATTAAGTTAATTAGACATGGTTAATTATTCATTAGTTATTCATCAACTGGATTAGCATATACATCGGAGAAGACTATGAGTAGATAAATCATTGAGCGAAATCAATAAAAAAAAATTTGATAAACCTAAGAAATATATTGGAGAGGAAATTCCTACAATATTCATCTTCTCTATTTTTTTCACACACAGCATGACATAAAAATTGAAAGATTATCTTTGATGTGATCGATACGGATGAGAGCGATTGCAATATTAATTTTATATGCTATAGAATGAGGCAAGAATTAAAAAATTTTTTAATTTTGATAATTTACTAATTTATGAATTAATCAAACTATGTTTAATATTAAGTAATAAGCATCACGATTAAAATAATTTTATTATTAATAGTAAGTTCGTATCTGGGAATATATCGTTTATACATATACGTAGAAACCATAGTTTGAATAAAATAGACAGTTCAATGTTTTTATTCAGAATAATCGAAATGCACGCTGCGTTATCAGTTTTATAAATAAATCCATTATTAACTTAATTCTTACGCCGCATGCGTGTTAATTTTTTATTAAGTTTTATTTGAATTAATATTTCTTTCATGATTATAGTTTTGGCGCAATTGTTGATTTTATTGATTATGTAATTTCACAAGAATAATATAGAAGTATTAATATAAAATTATTAAATTGCTAATATTGTTAATACAATTAATTTAAATATCATTTTTATGTTTTTACATTGAAGTATATGAATGTAGCTACATATAAATGATTAGATACTGATATTATTTAAGATAAAGAAAAAAAAATTCGCTGCGGACAGGATTCGAACCTGTGCGGGTAGAACCCAATGGATTTCAAGTCCATCTCCTTAACCGCTCGGACACCGCAGCTGTTGGCAACTCGCTGTTATTTGTACGATATACTGTACGCAGATGTGAAACTCGAAAATGTTGACGTCATTAAAAAAATAAACTTGCGTATCTTTTTCAAATACATTAGTATGCTAATTACATACTACATTAATTAGATAATTACATCATTTACGCAATATTGCTTATCGTCACGAAATCATTATGTAATTACTGATTTTTTAACATGATTGATTCCATTGCGAATTGCATTTTTGTTTCTTTTATCCATGGAAATATATCATGAATCGATGAATTATGTTTAGATTACAGGAATAGTGTTGCTATCCATCGGAGCGGTCATCCATGGAGTATATCATCAGTATCAACATTTTCTTGATAACAGGTTCTTCTCCGTACCTTCTCTTCTCGTAGCAGTGGGCTCCATCATTTTTATCATCGCTTTTTTCGGATGCTGTGGAGCTGTTCGCGAAAGTTATTGCATGATTATAACGGTAAGACGAATATGTATTCATGACTTGAACAACATTTTTTTCTTATTAAATATACACACTTCGATTAAGCTTTTTCTTCATAAATAAGTAAATGATTCACTTTTTGTCCATGCATTAAATTACACTTTTATTAACTTATTAATTTATTGCTGAATGATTTAAAAATCGCATATATACATACTTCAAAATCTTTTTCAATAAAGATGTCTCATCGTTGCATCATATGCAATTAGACCGTTTATTACTGCGATAGAGTTATAGTATGTATTTTAACGTTTAATTAGCAAATAATAATTAACTAAAATTATAATAATTAACTAATAATAATTAACTAAAAATTAGCTAAATCAATAGTAATAATGATAATAAGCTATCCAATGATCAAACTATCTATACCGGCAAACTGGAAGTAAATTCGTGAAATTATTAGCAAATTGGCATTACTTAACTCTGTTTGCATTAAGCTTGAGTTTTACCGATAAAGCCTGTAGATATAATTTGACAGTTGATTGACAGAAACCAAATAGAATCTGTCAAATCTACTGCTTTTAATATGTCGTCTGTAATCTGCGTCATATTGTACAAGTATAACAAACTATTGAATTTCTGTTATTAATCTCCTATATTTTATGAGAATATTCGTATTAGCGTTCACTAGTATTGTACATACCAGATCCTGTATCTGTAAAATCTTTACATAAAAAGAATATTTTTGAACAACATTTTTGGAACAACATCTAAAAAATTAGAGGTAGATCTGAAAATAATTTTATTGGACTAAAATAATTATATAGGATGCTCAAGCTAGTTGCCAGAATGAAAACTTCTTGCAGCATTGCTTGATATGCTTGAGTTTTCTCAACATAATTATTTTAATGGTCCAATAAAATTATTTTCAAATTTGTAGTCATCAAAATTTCAACAAAATTTCATTCTTTCCGAATAATCTTCTTATTTATCATAAATTTTGCAGAATCTATTGCAGACGCCTTGTCTTTCCTATATATACGCCTTTCACAATCGTGAGGAACCATCTGTTTCACAATCGTAAATGATTTACGTCTCATTCGATCGATCGTACCTGGCAAAGCTCACCAGGTGATTGTGCTTCCGATTGAGAGCGCGCCACCGACGAGGATCAATCGCGATGTACTGCGAGTAATAAAGCGGACTATTATCGTGACTCGAGAACATTCACGATGTTGTTTTCAACGTTGCTCTATTCGAATTAATTCGAGATTAGAATCTTGATATAGACTGTCGGGTTTTCGATCGACCTATTGCATACGAAACATATATGAAACAAAAAGCTCGACCAAGTCTGTTCATCTACGATATCGTCTACCCTTCGTTTCCATAACGTAATGGATCATATGTTTTGTACACGAAGTATATAATTAACATGTGTGGGTTCCTCCCCGTTCCACCTCCATCAGCTCTTATTCCGGGAAAATTACTCTCCCTCACACGCAGACGAGGGCGGACACGCTTCCGGTGTTGCTTTAAAAAATTTACGCACGATGAGACTATATAATAAATATTTTAAAAGCTTCGAGATTCAATTCTATCATTTCCTAGATATATTTTAAAAATACATCACGATATATTATATTTTCTAGTCAATATCTGATACCAAAATTGATTTCTGCCGGAATATCCATAACAATTATATACAATGAGAAAAATGTCTGGTTGAAAATAGACGAATCAGAAGAGTCTGACTGTATCAATCAGATTAGTAGATTTAAAAAAAAATTCTAATTTGTCTCTTTTTTACTAGAATTGCAATTAATTTAACAAAACATTTTTCTTAGTGTACGAAAGATAATCGTTGAAATATAATTTGAATACTTCTTTTAACAATAGTTTCTTTGATCATTTACAGTTCTGCACGCTTCTGGCTGCAATTTTCTTGCTGGAGATTATAGGCGGCATAATGGGATATGTGATGAGAGCACAGGTTGCGTCGATTGCTCAGCAAAAGATGCTCGACACGATGCCCCGATACAACAATAGCTACGAGATCCAATTCGTCTGGGATAATCTACAACGAGACGTAACGCATAATTATATACAATTACTGTATTTATATGTGCGATTATGTTATATCTTCGAAATAGCGGACCACGAATGATTTTGTTTTCTTTTCTTTTTTCGACGATGGTTAGAAGTTTCTCGCGCTTCGCATCATGTCTTTCTCAGTCGTAGGAGCGACTCGATCGTAGCGAGAATATCGCGGACGACAGGCGACAGGGATAATTTCAGTGCCCGACTCTAATTCCTCACGTGTATAATATATGTATATGTTGGTAGCTGGCGTGCACGCCATGAAGGGGTAGCGTCATTGATTTTTCCCCAGCTTCCTTGACCACCCTTAACGATCTACAAAAAATGTATGCGCATATATTATATATATAAATTATATATATAAATCATATACATTTATTATATAATAATATTATACATATAATATATATATAATAATATTATACGTATAATATATATATTATTATATATTTATTAAATATATATACACTAGACAAATATTAAATTTTAATAAATATTTGTTTAAATAGTTCTAAATAAATATTTACTAAATGTAAATATATATTTATTTGATCATTATTCATCTTTTTATTGAGTAAATATTTATTGTAAGAAGATATTTATTTTTAATTTAATTATTATTTTTAGTTTAAATATTTATATTTATTTTTTATTATTTAAAGAAATATCTATTAAGGTAAATAATTTTTTTTAGTATAAACAATTGTATTATATTTGTATAATATATATTGTTAATTATATATAATTTAGCTATTATATAATAGATATCAATATACAAGGGATGCGTATATGTATGTATACAATCATACCATGAAATATTAAATATGCACGAAATCATTACGACTCTACATCTCTGTATTTGCGTGATATAGATACGTGTTTCAGCATATTAGTCGTGAAATTTCGTTTTTTTTTTTTACAGTTCCATTGTTGTGGCACAATCAATGCCACCGATTGGACGAATACAGCGAAATTGTCAGGTATTCCGATGTCGTGCTGTGATGATACGATAGGTGCTATCGGCATGTCGAACTGCACCCTATCATCGGAGAATTTGCATGAGGTTGGCTGCATAGATGCCTTCGCGAAATTTGCAGAAACACACGCAGCTAAGATAGCAGGTGTTGGAATAGGCCTTGGTATAATTCAGGTATCTTCATCAGCATCATTATGTTAAATTTTTCAAACTTTACCTCAGCGTTTTCGAAGTCTGATAAATGAGTAATATTCACGTTTTATTAATACAAGAATGGAATAATTAATGTTGCAGCTGATAGGAATCCTCTTGTCGTCCTACTTGGCTAAATCGATCAAGAATTGTTACCAGACTATGTAGAGTGCCATGCGAACATCAAACGCACTGGAAGCAGCCTTCATATGGATGATAACCGAGCAGAATTGCCATTAGGATACGAAACTGTGTGCATTTGATAATTGATTTGATATATTGTACGAGAATACATTATTTTTCCTTGCATAGAAGGATGGTAAATTATTTTTGCTACATGCGATATTTCGCATCGCGTTATAAAGAAGCGTATGTATTTTTAATAAAATCTTTATATCGCTAAATGTTTTTACGACAATGCGTTTATCATTTTTGATTAAAATACGTCGTTAATTCAATTCTCTTATTTACATAGGAATAAATTACACATAATAATGAATAAGCAATCACTTATTTTACGGAAAACTGGACTCTTTTTTTTATCTACAATAAATTTCTCATAAACTTTTGCAACATGTGAATTTCAAACAAAAAAGATTGGAGCATGCGCGTATCCGACAGTCATCAACTACACACGTACTTTCACGCATATATATGCATGCCGAGAGACATGAAATTAACTTAATTGGCATATGAGTCATTTTTGTCGCGATATTTTGCTCACGTGTAAACGCCACGTGTAAACTCACATAGCAACGAACACGAAAACGAATGTCTCTTTCCACGCCCATTAACTTTAAAATTTTGATTCGATATATTCGATCGCATTAAATGTTATATTTTATATATATAATACACATATATAATGATATATATGTATATATATATATAGATCATTTATATTTATGTATATACTAAGAGATATATAAGTATGTATGCATATATTTTTTTAAGTGGATGAGTTTAAACGTGGCTCGATGTCTAATTAAAATTCCATACAGATTCTGTTAAAAAATATTGCATATACATAATGTACATATTCCCAGCAGCAAACGTAAAGTTATGTGTAACGTGTGTTATATTATATTGTTGTAGTTATATTGTTAAATGGAAAATCACAACTAACAGGTACATTACATGTAGCTTTCGTGTTTACGCTGGATGAATATATATATGACCTATATATTCCGACCGAAAATTCATTGGTGCGTTATAATGCTACAGGTATATCGCTTTGTCATGTTTTTCTTCATGCTATCGCGTAAGACTTCCTTATTTCCTCCCACTCTTCCTCTTCTCTCTCTTTCTCTCTCTCTCTC
>NW_012130066.1:5322972-5354467 GCF_000143395.1 Atta cephalotes
AGTACTACTAACGGTAAGTTAAGTTACGTACCGTTTCGTTTCGTTACTAGTTTTTCGTTTTTCTTACTTAGTCTATCGTCGTAGACTCTCTTCTCCTCCTCTCTCTCTCTCTTCTCTCTCTCTCTCTCTCTCTCTCTCTCTCTCTCTCTCTCTCTGTTTGTCTCTCTTCTCTTTGTCAGACTCCGTGTTCTAAACAAAAACCCCAACGCTAGCATTGGTATCACACAAGCTGTTGCCGTGCGCGATCGTGCGTTTTCGCGGCTCGTTATCGGCCAGTAGATAACGCTGCAGACCGACGCTTCAACGTTGGCATTGGCAATCGGTGTGTTAACTGGAAGTGTTGAAGGTGCACGATACCGCTCGCTGTGCATCTGCGCCCGGAGGAGCCAACGCGAGGCAAAATGGCGGCCACGCACCTAGACGTCGGCCTCCGCTGTATCAAATACCTGCTGTGCGCGGTCAACTCTCTATTCGTGGTCTGTACTACAATGCGAACGGCGTTTATCGTCTCGCGGAATATAATCTCTTCGTCAAATTTATCTTGCTCCGCAATACATTCTCGTGTCGAGGAACAATCGCGCGACAAGGCCTTATGCTCAATTGTCGACGACGCTCTCCGTCTTGATTCTACGCATTCGATCAAAATATAAGGAAAAAGTAAAAAAAAATACCGTTAACTTTTCGTAACTCGAGGAATCTCGTTGAGAATCTCAAAAGACGCGAAACGAGACCGAGGACTCGTCACGAGGCAAGGCGTTGTCGCGTGAGTCCGTCGAAAGATATGTATATTGTTAGAGTACGAGATAACGTCCGTGCATTATGACTCTTCAAGTACGCACAAAGTCATCGTCAATAATTCTACGATGAATTGCATGTTATCATCGGAAGGCTCATCGGAAAATGTATTATTGCAACACAAGCTCGATTAGGTGCAATTGCGCATCATAGACTTATGCCTAGACTGTGCCGTACACTCATCCATAATTATCGATTGCTATTATATACCGACCGTGATATTTGAACGTAGAACAGGAGGAACTTTGATCTCTGCGATGAAAAATGCTTTCAATTGCTAACATCTGCTTTTGACATCATCGAAGAGTCGTACACACACTTAACAAATTAAGTCGAAATTTATCCATAAAGGATAAGTCTTAGCCTTAAAATTTTTTATCTATGTAATATACATTATACATATACATTATACATATACATTATAGTATGTATTTATATACATTATATATATATAAATATATTATACATTAATATATAATATAGTTATAAATTTATGAAAAACGCAAATCATTTATCGATATTAATTATCACACGGTTATCAATTTTCTTCGAGATATTTGTCATCGATGTCTGCTAGCAGACATTCTAACATAAATAACAATTAATGTCGGGGTAAAGAATGACTCAGATATTCATTTTTAACATATACGTGGCAAGCGTCTTTGCGTTCGCAGCAAAATTTAAAAATCAATATTAATATTATTATAAGATTGCAGTTTAATAACATTTAGATTATTCGAAATTATAATAGCCCGAGCTTCATCAGTATCGATTAAATCGATTTTCAGTATAAACAGACTGGAGATGACGTATCAGATTATTTATGTCATGTGAAAGTAAAAAAATATTTATAAAATACGATGCGGTGTTGAAATAAAATAACGTGAACGAAGGACGAGTGTCTCTTATCGATATTTATTATGTCCTTTGTTCTGTCGGCTTACGAAGAAAGCGATGTGGGCCATGAAGCTCGAGTTTCATTGTTAGAGAGAAGCACTTTTGAACTGTGGTCGATATTACATAGACAAGGCTATGCACTGCTGAATTATTAGGAATGGACGAACCTGTACAGCTGCACAACCCGATTAACACTGTACATATATATCTCTCTCAATTAAACAAAAAAGTAATAATAAGAACAATGTTTCTTTCACGACGTTATTGCAAAGTGTACAGATAATAGATAGCGACTGAAGATTATCGCAAATAAATCGGTTTGATGTTCGTCAGAAATGTATTGCCTGGCATATAGAAACACTTATAATTTATCAGACTTATGCAAATTTCTAGTCTCTTGTGAAGAAAAACATGCTTGGAAAAGACAGTAATTTTCCAGCAAGATCTTGCCTCGACCTTGACATCCGAAATCTCGAGTTGATGATATAAAAACCGCTCTGTTGTTCTCAAATAGATAAAACAATATCAGGAAAACATATTTCAAATATCCTGCGTTGTAATACATCTGCCTATGGGATTTTTGTGGTCGCTCTTATATAGATAAATAGATAAATATATAGATAAATATATATAGATAAATTTATCTTTATAGATAAATTTATCTTATATAGATAAATTTATCTTCATAATCAATGATGTCGAGATATATAATATGATTTTAACAAAGAAATACTAGCACATGAGTTATGAAACGAAAAATTTTAAAATCACGCAAACCGGTGTAACGATTGATTATAAAGAAGATCTTGATTGATCTTTAATTTCATTGTATTGTAGCCGAGCAAAAATAAATTTCACGATATATCATTTATTGACAGATCATCGATATCTTATCTGAAGTATTTACTTAAAAATTAAGTTGTAAAAGCCGCTCTTACCTTAATACGTTATATATTTCTCGACAACCTGTGGAAATATATTTGGGACGATTTCATATTTTATTCTGGTTTTTCATTGAGAATTAAGGTGGATTCACACAGAAACATGTAAGGATCACAAAAGAGCGGCTTATCGTAGGAAATTACACGGCCCGCTTTGTAGAACAAATAGAAACCGATGGCAATGTATATGTATATAATGATATGCTTCACAAAAGTGTTGTATCCTCTTTTCAATCTAAAAAGTTTACATTTGAGCGAGGACGCATGTATTATATAACTAACGTCAGAGAAACCGCGTATTACGGAAATGATCGAAACCTTATACTTTATATACATGAACATATATTATGTTCAGTATATTACATATTCATAGATTATATGCGATGCTGCATATTTAAATTGACGCTATAAGCAGAAATAATAATACATATATAGGCTGCTAAAAATCACGGAACATTACAATAAAAATATAGAAATGAGGAAAAGATTCTTATAAATATGTTATGAATATGTTAAAATTTTTTTAAGAAATTAAAAGTAATAACGAGAATTAAATCTTCATAGATAGTAACATAGTAAACTTTTAATTATAACTTTTAATTATAATATAACAAATACTTTTAATTCAAACTTAATGTTTAAGATAAAATGTTAAAGATAAAATTTAAAGATATTTTAATATAACTCTTAATATTAACATACTTAGTTTTCTAGATGGTGCGTTTTGTCTGATTAAAATGTGAAAAATATCTATCATATTTTTGTTAGAAAAGATTTCATCGATTTTAAATTTCAGCTGAATAATCCTTAGATAGATACATGTCTTCAGCATTCTGTAGTTTATTAACAATTGCTTAATATATTAAAGAAGCGAAAATTTCTTGTAAACATTAATATAATGAAAACAATAATTAATTGTGGTTAACATAATATATAATAAAATTATTTTATTACAGTTGACGGGAGTTATGATAATATCGGTCGGCACGACGATCTACGCTGTTTATGAGAACTTTTCGCATTTTCTGGATACAAGCTATTTTTCACCAGCCACCGTCTTAATCGTGGTTGGAATACTCGTCTTCATAATTGCTTTTATGGGATGTTGCGGCGCACTCAGGGAAAGCACCTGTATGGTCCTTGTGGTAAGCGACAACCGAATATCGTATTTCTCTATCTATATTTCTGTTTCAAATATCCTCTTTTCGATATGCGCATTTATGTACTTCTAGTTTGCATTCTTGCTATCTGTTGTTTTGATAATGGAACTCGCCGCCGCTGTTGCTGCATATGCCTTGCAAGATGGTATCAAGGATCTTTTGGCTGAGAATATCAAGATGACAATGCATCAATACGAAAAGAACGAAGAAGCCAAGTTCGCAATTGATTTTATGCAATCTAGAGTAAGCTAATTGATCGTTCTATGGATAAAAAATATAAAAAATCTATTTTGATATCGTAATCATAATTGATATTGATCTACTATACTAATCTACTATACTAATGACCCTACATAACATTGAATTAGAAATAACATAACGTTTTTTTGAGATATAACGACTATTATTTACAAGGAAAGAGGTATTTTAAAAAATGATTTTATTTTTTCTTATTTTACAGTTACGTTGTTGCGGATATAATAGCTACTTGGATTGGAATTACGTATCGTTTAATAATACGCATATAGATGTACCTGACTCTTGCTGTGCATATCTAGTGGATGAGCTTTCAGATCGCTGTTATGGGAAATATCAGGAGGGCTGTATCAGTCGCCTTTCTATTATTGTTCACCGTAGTGCACTATACATCGGCACAGGAGCTGTAGCGATCGCCCTTATTCAGGTTAGATTAAGTTTTTTTTTTCAACATAATTCTAATCCCATTTCTCGTACAAATCAAAATTGATTTTAACGCGAAATCGCTGATTCTATCAAGAAATACTTGCAGGATAAACTACAATTCTGAAAAGTAATTTATCTAAATAAATGATAAATTTATATAATTGTTTCTGTCTTTCCAGCTAACGGGAATTATGTTCGCGTGTATGCTTGGCCGAGCTATCAGGCGTCAAAAAACAGAAAGGGAGAGGCGTCGTTGGGAATTACGAGAGAATTTAGTGAACGGTTATGAACCATTGGGAAAATCGGATCCCATAACTACGTTTCCCATAGTGTACATGGCGCCAGACTATCCATTGAAAGGCGATCAGAAATGTTAATATTTTGATGTAAAAATCGAGTAATTGTATAAAACCGTATTTTTTTTATGTTTCCCGGATTCACAAAGAAATTTGCAAAAATTGAGTAATGAAGAGAGAAATAGAGAGATACTATTTTTTTAACAAAATATAAAAGCTTGTGAGAATATTTATTCTTGGTTTTTACATTTTCTTTTATGATAGAGCTCAGCGAATGACCGTCGGACAGCACAAAAGAAAAATAGTACTTACTACCAAATAATTATCTGATTTATAATATATAGTTTAATATATTTTCTTAGTAAATATATATATATATAATACACATTATGAACGAGTCTGATTATTTGCTTTAAATAATTTGCATTTTAATGATTAAATATTTTGATTAAATATTTTTAAATTCAAATTTTATATAATAAATAAATATAATATCTTAAGACTATCCACAAATATTGACAAAAAGCATTATTTTAAAATACAGACTATTGTAAGAGATGTATTATTGTTGTACATTCTTAATGCACTGTATGCTAAGAATAAAATGACTTTATTAAAATTTATATTTATTATGTTAAATAATCAATTTTTTTTATAAACAAATGTAATAATTTAAATTTGTTTATTAATATCACCAGAAGAATGAAGCTTGCCTCAAAATTTCAGAAGTTTCCTTTTGATGTTGTCCATTTTTGAGATACGGAGGCGTCAGTTCACGGTATGCGAGGCAGACACGTCTCGATGTGACATCTTGTCGAAGCACAGCATGTTCCCATTTGTATCTGTCAAAATCATGTATATAATAATTATTAATACCATGCAATATACTTTTGTCTGTAGTATTTAGCTGGACATTATACCTCGCTGAACCATATAAAACCATAAGTGATCTAGCAGGCATCGGCAATCGCACCACTATATTATTATCAATACCCAAAGAATGTGTATCATCGTATATGTCTTTTTCTAGGATAGAATCATAACTTGAAACGTAGTCTAAATTATATCGCGTTATCGGACCATGATAAGGAGTCATAGTCAAAACAGAATCACCGAGAACGTTCACAGTTATTATGCGTTCTCCCCAAATCCAGCAATCATCCACGTGGGGATCTATAGAGGCACCTCGTTCGGGATTATATTCAAGCGTACACTGTTCGACAGTTTTAAAACCATGTAACAATGAAATTTCCTCAAATTTCTTTTGTACAAATTGTGTTGTTTTGGGAAAACCATTAAACGATCCTAATTGTAATTTTCGCTTTTTGAAGTTACATTTTGGTCCAAAATTCTATAAATTAAATGTTTTAATTTAAAATACATAAAGATATATGTTTATTTGTCTAAATGTTTTGAAGATATACCTGTTTTCTTCTACCGCTTTGTGAAGATTGCCAAGGAAGATCATCAAGCGCTTTCATAAGCTCTTCAGCCTCATCTTCCTTTAAGAAATCTAACTGGGACATTTTATATATGTCTATATAATATTAATTAATTATAAGATATATTATAAGTACTATATAAATGTATATACCTTGATATAAACACCAGGATAATTAATCAATTTCCCATCATGATAAGGATGTTTCTTATATTCGTCTACATCCCATCCAGATAATAATTTATCACAATATGGACAATAAATGTAACTTTTGCTTTTCTGTAAAATTATATATAAATAAATATTATTATAAAATAAAAATAAGATAGATATAAATAATTACATATTTTAGAAAATTTGTATAATTCTGTAATTTTTGAATTTCTATAAAAGAATTTTTTTCATTTCAATCTATATTATAAAAATTTATGTTCTCTAAGATATGCAGAATAAAATAAGGAATAAAATGTATGTCTCATCTTTTCAAAATAAGTAACTGATTTTATTAATATTTTAATCAGTTAAGAGCACAGATTCAAGACTAATACCACAGGAGATACCAGAAAGACAGCAACTGGTGAAATTCTCAGGTAAATGTCTTTTCAAAAAAGATCATTTTTACATGAGATAGTAAACAAAAAAATATTTTATGGATTCAATACTTAGAAATTACTTTGTTTTTTGAGAGTACATGTATTGTTTTATTTTAAATTAAAATACATTAAAACTTTCAACAAAATATTTTTATAATGAAAATTATAATAAGGATTTTTTTGATAAAGCAAATGATCGCAAAATAGAAATAAAAATATAGATACAAATATTATATTTTGCCCATAAGCGCTAATTGAATTATCTCTAACTAATTACTAATATATCAATTAATACATATCATATAATCAAGAGTCATCAACGGAAAGATATATGTGTATATAAGATATATATATATAAGTAAAATTATTCCTGGAATTCATGTTCACTTTGTCGTGATTGCGTAGTTATGTCTTCAATTTTTGAAAAAAGAAATACGACTAATTGCGAGAAATTCCGATGTCACACTTATCCGATAGGTTAGGGTGCTCTGTATTTTACCTGTAATTCGTTTTTCAGATTCGGTTTCGAAATTTCGTATTTGGTCTCACAAATCAAACAAGAACGTATCCCTTTGCAACCGCATGGTCGAATGGTCTCCATTATTGTTCTCTTTCTTTTTCAAGAAATATGCAAAAACACTGGCAGAATCACAATGTGATGAACGCTTGTGAATGCATGCGAACTGCAAACCTGGCAAAAATCAATTCTTGAAAGCATGACAAGTTATCTTCAATCGATATATCGAATGAATGAATATTTTGTTCCTCAATATATAATAAATCTCAATTCAATCAAGACAAAATCGCTCTTAATTATAATTAATTATAATTAATTTCTAAGGTAGAGAAAGAGAGATTTATTTAATAAAGATTGTTAAATAATGATTGTTTAATAATGATTATTAATAAATATTATAATTTTATTCGTTTATTATAATAAGTAACAAATTTATATTTTAATTTTTCCATTTCGGTCGCTCCTCCTTATTGCAATTGAAAACTCAAGTAATTATCATTATTCAGTTGATTCTCGTTATCGCTGTAGGTCACTAACTCGAGATAGTGTTATATTCCAATCTTTAGCGTTACATTCCAATCTTTCGATGATTTCATCATACAGTTGCACATCGTTGCTGTGAGGATGATGTCGAGAATCTGCTTCGTACTTTTGCTGGCACTCTCTGCCAGTTTTGCCAGTAAGTCTTTCTAAATTCTTCTTCGATTGTTGTTTATGAAATGTCACTTTATGAAATTCTTTGAAATTATATTTGCGCAAAATGTATCTCGTTCCTCTGCATATCTTATTCTGTCTTTCGTGAAAGAAAAACATTTCAGCAAAAGAAAAGGATTCTTTGTTTTTTCTCATTATTAATTATTATATAATTACTTTTCCAAAATAAACCGAGTTTATATAAATATACAAAAGACATAAAAGATATTACTACATAAAAAAGTTAATCTTTTCCTAAATTAATTATTTTCTTGTGAACAGAAAAGTAAAAAACATTTTATTAACATCTGAAGAAATTAAATTATTTTTTTAAGATTTCCCTTCTTTAGCAAAAAAATCACGTGTCTTTAATATTATAATTAAAATGATTAAATAGTTAATTAATTAAAATTACTTTTTAATTGAATATTTTAGCAAAGACCAAGTGTCCAAATATTATCAAAAGAAGTCAATGGAGCACTGTTCCTCCTGGAGAAGTTAATTATTTAATAGTACCGATACCTTATGTGATAATACATCACACAGTCACTCCCGAATGTAGTACGCGAAGTAGTTGTACAAGTAGAGTTGACAACATTCGTAGTTTTCATATGGATACAAATGGTTGGGACGACATTGGTTATTCGTAAGCTAACATTATCTTCATTACGATTATATAAAAATTTTTCGAGTCACTGGAATATGAATCATACTAAATAAATCAAGTAGTTATCACTTTATTTTTCATTCTTAGATGCCAATAACTTATTGATTATTCTAATTTCAAACAATCTTAATAAAAAAAAATCTTTATTTTTTTTAAATGCTTGTTATAATTTATTTTAAATATTTATTTATTTTAAATATTTAAATATTTAGTTGCTTCATAAAATATTGTTTATTTTACACTTACATATATGTCTATTTGGATGACAGAGACATATAAAGAAGATATTCACTTACTTGATAATTATTGCTTTCGTTTTTTAAGTTTCTTGATCGGCGGCGATGGAAATGTATACGAGGGATGCGGATGGACACGTGAAGGAGCTCATACGTATGGATATAATAAAAAATCTGTCGGTATAGCTTTTATTGGGAATTTTGAGCGTAAGTGTTATCGCAATAAATAGTATGAAACGTGTCTATCACTAGTTTATCATTAGTCCTACTGTCTCATTAGCGAGATTATATCAATATATATTCTTTTGCTACTGTAAATTGCTCTATTCTGACAATATTTTTTTTTTCAGGAAAAGAAGTTAACCAGACAATGGTAGATATTGCACATCAATTAATCAAATGTGGAAAATCCCAAGGTATTCTTCGAAACAATGTACGCGTGCTCGGTGGACGACAGGTAATTTCAACAGCCAGTCCTGGAAGTTACCTCTACACGAAAATTCAAGATTGGTCTGAATGGAGTAGCGATCCTTAGAATGTTTCAAAAGTGCTCTCGATCAGATCGAGGTGCCCAAGTTTCAAGTTAACAGAGACGAAATATTCTTAATTGTTTAATCTTGTTAAACTTAACTGTAATATAATATTCATTCTTCTATAACAGAATTTCAATTTTTTTAAAGATTTGTAAGGTAACTTTGTTATTGTTGTCGCAGCTGATTTGTATTAATCCGTGTCTCGTTCGATAGGATTATATAGAATAAGCTGAAGCTTTCTATCGCTGTCTTATCGCAACTCATTAGCAAAATTAACAAAAAGTATGACAAATGTAAGACCGTAAGAAATATACGTCAATATTCGAGGTAATAGTTTGTGTTTTATTATATTACCTTTCTAGCGAGAAGTCCAGCTCCTGATCTAATATAAAAAGAAAGTTCTTAACATACGTTTTTTTAACGCATTAACATTTCAGAAGAACGCATGTAGACGGCGCGGAAATAAATCGTGGAGATTGTGACGAATTTAGGAGATGGAACAGTGTGTCGCAACGTATATCAATACTATTCAAGTTTCATTCTTTTTTTTTTTCGATTATTAGGAGATCACGTAATTACTAATATACAAATGATACATTATCACCGAGAGTTCTCTTACACAGAATAAATATATTGCGCATATTAGCGGGTTTTTCAAGAATGACGCAATCGAGCCGTGCTTAAGTTTTTTTTCTTTTTAATCATAGTTATTATTATCGTTAATATCCATATAATTATCAATAACTACAGTAAAACACAAAACAAAAAAGGATATAGTGATATCTGTACATTCTCCTTAAATGATTAACGTAAACTTTTTTTTGTATACCTTGTAGCCTACAAATAGGAAGAAACTAAATCATAATATTCACAGATATTTTACAAGATAGACGAGGCCCGCCGACCTGCGCACGCATTGCGTAACAACAGCACAGGAAAACATGTAATCCTGCACCTACATACTATATGACTGGCTGCTGAAGAAAGAAGGGGAAAACACAGCGCTTTCGTGAAAATAAACGAGACGTCACGCGACACGTGCGCACGTTCGTGCCTTATGTACTTATTCATAGTTATAATATATACGCGTTTTCTTGTTTTTTTATCACCTTGCTCGCTCAATTATACCTCTACACTGTACATATCCACAACGCATCTTTTACACTGTACATGCACGCTCCGCGAGTATCCGCGCTGCCTTAAAGTAATTGTAAACCGCAGGGATGGACGGAACGATAATGATGATGATAATTATGATGCAATTCATCGGCATAAATAAAATTAATGGATTCATCGAATCGTCAGTCATTTCTAAAATTAATAGCAGAACAATGAGATAAGTAAATAAAATAAACGATCGTGTTTCTTGCTCTAATCTTGCAATTATATCTGCAATTTTCATAAACAATATTATAATTGTATGTATTAGAACTATAAATATCCAGACAATGTAACATTCGAATTATTTGAAATAATTAATCTGTTTATCCTTAAAATCCAGATTCGCATTATCTAGATCTTAGTATCCAAAAAAGCTGATCACTTCAAAACTGCTCTCGAATAAATCTAATCCAAATTTGAGTAATCAAATAATTCGATAGATTAAGTATCTGGAATCAAAGGATATTGTATTTATAACTTTACTACGCATCGTTTTTCTAATAAAATGTTAAAAAAAAAATTAAAGACTTTTTGCTAAAGATGAAATATTTCAAATAAAGATACTGATAATTTATAAAGTGTCTTCGCAACTTAGAATTAGAACAAACGGATGCGCATTTCGTCCATCCCTGATACTTTTGCGTGAAGATTACTCTCTAGAGGCATGCGCCCTACGCGCAGCAGCATAATATCGTAAATAGATATAAGTTTCTTAATTTATTTAAAATGTTTTTTGACGGCTTGGTGTGATATAGTGTAATCTCTGGTCTATACACATAAGCGCATTTATTATCTTGGACACGAATGCTAAAGAGTCTATGAGTCGTCGTACGACGGAATCGAGGGATGGGATGTAAAGATAGGTGTACACTGCACGTGCAAACGAACAATGAAACGAACGAACAACGATCGTGAATTGAACACCGTTAATGTTCTACTCGCATTCGTTGCTCGTTCGTTGTTCGTTCTGCTCGGGTATATCTACCTCTTATAGGATGGAAGTGTGTATGGGGCGTCAGTGGTCAATGAGATCGGTCATACTATTTCTCTCAGTATGACAAATAAGCCCCATTCGTCCTTAAATGTGCAGATTGGTATGCCCTAGCTAGTCTGCTGTAATAACGTTAATAATAATTAATAGCAGCGGTAATAGTAGTGATAGAATAGTAGTAGTAGTAGTAGTAAGTAGTAGTAGTGGTAATAGTATAGTGGTAATAATAGTAATAGCAGAGTGGTATAATATAGTACTTTTAATAATAATAATAATATTAATAATTATAATAATAATAACAGTAATAAGAATGGGTAATGATCAGTATTACCAGAGCCATTTATAGAAATAAATTAAACGTGAAATAAGATTCTCATAAATGAGAAGATCGATTCATCGTTTATTTTATTCGTTATGTATCCCCCCTCCCTCCCAATTTTCCATTTCTTTATGTACGTGTATGTATATATTTATATATGTGTGAGTGTGTGTATTAGAATTACCGACACTGGCAACACTGGAAACACTGGTGATAATAGTAATCATAATAATCATAATGATAAAGAATAAGTAGTAACGTTAAAAATCTTTTTATAAGACGTATGACGCTAAGAGAGTATGCTAAGAGTAATAATAATAATTCACAAATTCGCATCCTGCTTCGAGTAATTATGATACATACGCAAATGGATAGATCTACAAATAGATCGGAAATCCTACTCGGGGTAGCCCAACTTTTCTCGTTTCTCTGTGCTAGATGTCTAACATTGTAATTTACATTCTAACGACACGACCGACGGCGGCAGCAGCAACGGGCAGCAGCAAACTATCAATTACAATAATATAATACATAATTATTTATATAGAGCAGTATTATACAAAAACACATCACATACCGCGCGGACCATTAGTCGGGCATCCCCTTATATGTTTTTACTTTTTGTCACCTTCTTCTTTTCTCCTTTATACGCAATTATATTATCGTTAAATACTTAAAATCACAGTAGTTATGCCCTCGGTGGCTCGCTTATATAATTTACACAGTTTATCATTAATGCCTAGACCTCGCTTAAAATAATTCATGTGTAATAGTGACGAGTGTATGTTAAGGTTCTCCTATTCGTTATTATGCTTCGCAGTCCACTTGTCCATCTAGAGCAACGAATTATTATTGTTCCCTCTACGGGAAGGACGAGCGTAAGTAAGCGGGCGTCGCGTGACGAATCGAAGGTCTTGTCTTGAGGGCTGGGGTTGTGCCTGACTCGCTTGTCAGAAAGACCAAGAGTGATGTCGGTCGATCCCACAAACGTTGTCAATGATTAACGCGAGTCACAAGCTGTTCGAAGGAAAAGAGAAGGAAAAAAGGGACAAGAGAACGAAACGAGCTTGCCCGCGCGAAATTCATCGAAGAAAGGCATGCACAATGATAACCAGGTGCTAACCTCGCTTCACTGCACAACCTCGTGCCTCGCTTTTTAGGCCTACGATCTAAAGATCGGCTTACCGCCGGGTTCCATTTGATTGTCACTGATACAACTCCTAACAAGGAGTTCTTCCTCTTGAATGCATCTCTCTGTCTCGCACAACAATATGTGTCAGACGGACACTCCAGGCTTCATACCACGTGCGAAGCGTCCTGCGATGCGCGAAGGCGAGAGATATAGTCAGATTATAATCCAGTAGATCGCTGATTGGCCTCAAACTGTGGCGATGACAATTAATAAATGAGCAATTTTTGCAACTCGGTGATGTAGGTCCGGTGCTATTCTTGCCAAAGTTTCATGTGCGAAATCACAAGATGGGAAAATGTGAACTACATATGCCGCCTAAAATAATAAATTAATTTGTAATATTAAATTTTGATCGCGCACTGTCATTAAAACCAAACAAATAATTAAAAGACAAAACAATACGTAGAAAACAAAATAACTGATATAATAAAACTTTTAAACTTGATAAAAGACTTGAATTTTGTAATAATAATTATAGATAATAAAATTTTCATCATGTGAAATACACACACACACACACACACACACACACACACACACACACACACACACACACACACACACACACACACAAATTTTCATACCTGTTGCGACCCAGGTGCAGCAATATTTACAATTCCAGCAGCTTGCTTTTGTTGAAGATACATAATGAATCCTGCTTGAAGATTTTTACTTTGTTGCAATACATCTACTTCATCACGACCGCAAGGTAGTGCCAATAACATACAATGTTCATCTTCAGTCTGGAAGATATTAAATGACATTAAAAATTAGTTTATCTTATTTAAAATTTATTTGTAATAAAGATCATCTTTTACTATTTACAAAAAATTTATTTATACAAAATGTTAAAATACACAAATTATTTTTAAATACGAATAAATTTAGGATTTATAACATTGTATAATTCTAGTACTATAATCTAGTAAAGAGATTGTAACACATACCTGCATTTTTCTTGCTACGCCCTCGACTTGAGTTTGCTCCAATCTCATCCTTTGTGCTATTCTCAACGGCGGTGTAGAGCCATCGCTGTTACATGGAAGACTATCTCTGGCTACTCTGGGATTGCCAAAGACAAAGTGCATCTGTACCGCTGCTTGATCGTTCTTGAGAGCTAATAAACCTTGCCACATAACCGGATGACGTTGGAGTAGCATTTGAAATGAATCCGCTTGCGGTGGCACCTGAGACGCGTAAAGCGGCGGAGTGACGACCTGATGTTTCCTACATCTATCCGGTGTAGGAGCTCTACCTATTTCAGGTGGAGCCTCGCTGCCAGCCACAGGATATTGAGAACGCAAATGAGCAGGTGGTGGTTCGTACCCATAACCCGCTCTAGCGCTAGCCGATGCGCCAGATAACGATGGATTACTTCCCGTGTATTGTGATGGAGGGGGTGGTAACGGTCTCATTCCCCCGTATAAATGAGCAATTTGCGGACTGTCGGTAGTACGATCCTGAGGCGTTCTTGTGCCTCGTCTCAGTTCTAAAGGAGGACTGTGACTGTCCTCTATACCAGGTTCGAGTTTTGGATCTAAAGGTACGTGCGGAGATCTTGTTCCTGGAATGTGATAAGTTATGCGAGGAGCCGTTAACGCTTCCTGTTGTGCGCGAAGATATTGATATTGGAACATTTGAGAATGCAAGTAGTGGTCACGAACTAGTCCTCCGTAATGGTTGACGACTTCACTCTGTAATAGAATTATTTCCATAATTATTTAAATCAAAATATTTTTACACCAATTCATTTAATAAATACGCAATAACATTTCTTAAAACTTCATGCAATCTGCCAAAATAATCAATAAAAGAAAGCCTTGCTTGATTTTTCACGGAAGTTGCACAAGTGTTTCATTAAAAGAATATTAGAAAGTAAGTACCTGTGAAGTATTAGCATGATGATGGGCAGGTGGAGGCAATGGAGGACTCTGGGAACGATGCGGGGGGACAAGACCATACTGACCCCCTGGTGGAGTAGCACCCGTACTTCCATGCTAACCAAAACCAAACAGAGTTAGTTTAACACCGTTTTAACGTATTCTGGAGTAATCTTATTATTTTTATCTCGAGTGCAAGATTTTTAAACACACGTGAATAAAATTGGTGAAGAAAATTGAAATACAATACTTACCAGTGGAGGCTCGTACGTCGGCATCGGCACATTACGACTTTGCGGACTCGCAGTCGGTACCATAATACAACCAGACATTGGCACTTCCACCTTTTGCGGTTCCATTGGTCCAGTGGTCTGAAATGAGTTTCCAAATATTAATCAGGACTGATTTAAAATTTTTAACCTATATTTCGAGTTTAAAATGTCTTAAGTATTTCTTCGATTACAAAAATTTACATACAGGAGTTTTCGGTGGTCGGACACTGTTCACAACAGTTGAGATCTGAGGATTAACGAGATGTGGTTGCGTAGGTGAACTCGCTACTGTTCCAATCGGTGGAACCACAGCCTGTAGCAAGTGTGTTTTCGGATTGAGCGGATGGGATTGTCCATTGATACCCTTTAGAGCGGTAGGCTGCGGTTGATGGATTCTTGATGGTGTCGGAGTACTAACGTTTACACTGGCAGGATGTATATTCATCGGCAGTTTTTGTGGTATGTTCACTATCGTCGATGTTTGTTGCTTAGCGGCTTGGAGAAGATGTTGCTTGGGATTAGGCGGTACCCCGGTATTGTTGAGCACAGGAGACATTGGTTGACCTTGCTTTCCATTCGTTGGAGTCAATGGCGCCTGTTTCGCACGTGGACTCAAGCTGGGCGATACGACTCTACCTGGTGGTATTTGCAAATTGAGACCTTGTACTGCTTGCGCGGGTGGCTTGACGATGTTCTGTACTATCGTTTGATTAGGTAGACTTGGAACTACGGGTTTTGTGATAACTTGCTGTTGAGCTGATGTTACTAGCTTGCTGGCGTTCAACACGTGCGCCTTGAGACTCGTAGGTTTCGTTTGCGAAGACGAGGTGGATATCGGTTGCGTCATCGTAGTTGATGCGATCGTCGCAGTCACGGTAGTCATGATAGTCGTGCCTGTTGTCGAAGATTGTGCAATTGTAATCGAGGTGACTTGTACCACCGGCGATTGTGGTTTCGTAATTACGCTAGTTTGAGGTTGGATTTGTTGTTGAGTTGGTATCGGCTGACAAGATGCGTGTTCTATAACAGCTTCTTTCTTCGGCTCTGCTGGTACTAAGACAGAACCCTCGGAAACAAGTTTCGTTCGTGGTGCTTCGTTCGTCGGAATCGCGCCAGGTAATACGTTGCTTCGAGATTCGACAAGTGTTCTATTGATAGTTTGCGTCTGACCAGACGATGTAGACACCGGAATGTACTGGCCCTCCTCGGATTCTCTCATCGGTATCAACATTCCTGTAACTGGATCGATCAATGTCATTGGCTCGTGTGATACCGTCTTTAACGATGCTGGTGTAACAGTTTGAATCGGTTCTTCTACTTTCGGACTTTCCGGCTGAATCAATTTCGGCTCTTCCTTGATCGGAGTCTCTTGCGGCGCTGCTGTTACTTCCTTCACCTTCTCCTCTCCACTGTCGTCATTATTCTCCGATATTCGCCTCGCTGCTTTACGACTTCCCCTCGGTGATTTGCGAAGTTCTGTCAGTGGCACGATGGATTGCTGCGCTGTACTACGCGGAACATTGTTGTGTCTAGTGCTTCGCCTAGTAGCATGCACATTTCCAGCATTACCGCTGATTAATCCTTTATTCGTGGGTGATCCGCGGACAACATCCTCGATAACATCGTCAACTGTATTGCGGCTACCGTCTCTTTCAGCCAATCTTTTAGATTTCCTCGTGTTGGCGGCGGGAGAAACAAACTCCTCCGGCGGCACCTCCTTGACTGCGGCCACGGGTGTCACCGGTTGCGCATTCGGTCCCGTTACGTTCGGCCCGGGAGATTTAATAGTGAGAATAAGTCGCGGACGACCTGCGTTGTCCTCTTCGCTGTCATCGTGGAATTCATAAACATCGGCTGGCAACTTATTCTTTTCAACGTGATGTTTGCTACCTCTGGAACTTCTACCACCTCGCCGATGAGAGACAGCGCTTGCAGTTCTTCCACCTCGCCTGGTGGTAACTCCGCCGCGACTACCGCGCCTACTCTTCGTTCTGCCACGACGACTCCTCGTACACTCGTTTTCGCATGTTTCAACACTTTCATCTTGATCGTCAGCCGAGACAAAGTTCTTTTTACTCTCACTCTCCGTCGACTCGGCGTCGAACCAATCCGACTCTTGCTTGCTGGTGTCATGCGAATCACTATTCATGCTTTCGTTGCCCTGTTGCGCTTCGTCATCACCGTCGTTACCTTCACCATCGCATAAAGCGTCAACTTTCTTTATAACGCTTTCGATATTCACCTCTTTTGCGGACCAATAATCGCTATCTTCCTTGCTATCGATTGGATCTTCCTTGGAATCAATAGCGAGAGGATCCGTGCTTGGTTCTTTCAATAGATCCTCTCCTGGTTCTTTATCTAATTCTGCTTCATCAGTTTCCTTTACAGCTTCCTCCTCTTTAATTTCATTTGTAGGTTCCAGTTTTACAGGCATTTCCGTTTCAAGTTTCGGTACAATCGTATCGACAGGTTCGACTTTAGGAATGCATGGTGCGATCTCCGTATTAATCACTTCTTGTTTTTCCTGTTTCACATCTTCTTCTTTTATACATAGTGGATTCAAAGGCATCTCAGATTCAGTTACGTTATACGTAGTTTCTTCCATCGTTTCTTCCTGTTCGATATCGACTGGTTCCTTCTTTATCTCATCAATCGGTGTAGATTGTATAGGAGGTGTAAGTTGCATCGGTTGAGCAGTTTGGTTAATTTGCGCTTCGGCATCCAATTCTAATTGTTGTTCTTGGATTATATGTGGTTCTAAACATTCCGGTGTGGTTTGCTCATTCGGTGGAGTTGACATAGAAGATACAGTGGATGGTACCACTCTGGTTATGATCGTCTGTGGCACTGTAGATACTAAAGGTACGTGAGACTTGACTACTTGACTTTGAGAGATAGGTGACTGCCTTTGACAAACAACGGGTGTTTGTGGAATGACGCACTTATCGCTGAGCATCGATGATGTCGTGTTCGGTATTACTTGTTGGGGAATTATAGGTACCACCGTTTTTATCAATGGTTGATTCGAAGAAGAGATTGTTTGTGGGCCTAGAGAATGCACAGATTTGTGAAGTAGATGACCGTGAGCTACGATCACAGGACTTGGCGTAGAAGAGCGAGGTACGTGCGTAGTTAGAAGTTGAAGATTCGACACTTCTTGTTTTTGTCTTGGTGATAGCAGATTGCTATCTGTTGTAATGGGTACGGAAATTTGCTTCTGCGTTCTAGGTGACATTGTGTAACTGTCCGTGATGTAAGATTTGCCAAATACTGGGCTGGATGTGCTAGCGTTAATTTCTATTTTCGCTGTTTCAGGTATATATGTAGGCGGTTGATTCGGCGAGGGAACCTTAGGAGAGGTGGACGCTTTGTTGGTTGGTTCCGGTATAACGGCAGGTGATAATTTCGGTTCATCTAGTCTCTGAGGTTCATTCGGATTTACAGGAAGTAGCGTCTCAATTACAGATTTGCCAGAGACATCGCGTGAGTTCTTGACCTGTATGCCGGATGCCAATGGTGGCACCGGCATGTAAGGCCGTGGTGGGATATTCACGGTCAATGGCGGTAAACCGCCGCGTGGATAGCCAGGTGCGGGTGCCACCATTCCAGAGGCATGCTGTATTACAGGCTGTTGAGTCGCCGCAGTCGAATAAATTTGCTGAACTGGCGTTTCCGGTCTATGGGCGGGAATAGGCACACATACTGCAATCTTAGTAGGTGGTGGCGGTGATGGTTTTCTTTTCCCCACGTTGGGTACGTGCGGATTTAACGTAGGATTCCGTGACCATTGTCCGTTAGGTGAAAGCGGCTGAGAAACGCGCGGTGATGGTTGCGACGGTACTAAAGGAGGCATTCTTGACGGGACTAATGGCGGCAACGGTGTTGCATTGGAAGATGAAACTGTCGTGACGTTTTGCATTTTAGGAGAAGCTTGACGCATCGGTACCATTTGAGATTGTGGAGATACAGGGAGCCGTTGATACAGAGGTTGCACTGTGATTGGTGATGGTCGAGAACTTGGAACGGAGAGTGGTTTTGGTACCTCACTGATCGGTACGCTACAAGGAACTAGCATAGGCTGTTTATACTGAGGTAGTGGCGGTGACACGGACGTTCTTTGCACCTGTGCTGTTCTCTCTGAACTGGTTACGTCAGTATCTTCGCTAGTTTTTAATTGATGGGGTTTCACGGGTTCTCGTACCTTATTATGTTCGGTCAAACTCCAAGAATGAGCAATTACGGAAGGTGGTGGACTCTGTGGTTTCGTAACTGCGGGTGGTAATCGTACTTCGATTGACTTCTCAGGCGTAGTTAAAATAGGCGCCATAACAGATACTGTCTTCGTTGGAGATTTGTAGAACGATGGTATATCGGGTGTCTTTGGAGGTTGCGTAAGATCGACCGTCTCATAATTTGGATCTTCCTCCGTGTCCGTATCGATTTGAAGATCATGCTCGCTTTGTGGAGTATCTGGTTTCATGTCCGCGTCGCCTTCTCCCGTCGAGGCGTTCAGACTCTCGACCGCTTGCTGCATCTCTTCAACGTCTTCCTGGGGCGCTTCAGCCGGTGTCCCAGCAACCCCGTCGGCTTCCGTTTCTTCCTCTTCGCCCTCATAAGAGAAGTCCTCCGTCGAGGCGCCAAACGTTTCTTCGAGCAACGCAGCAACGGCATCCTCCGTTTCTTCTTGCGAAATTGCCACTCGTGGTTTGTCCTCATTTTGAGTCGGTGGTGTCGTTGATACAGGTACTTCCGGTTCCTCTCTACCACTTCGTGATTGACAATTGTTGTCTCTTTCTTCTGGTTCTGAGATACTTTTCACAGCATTTTCATGAATTGTTTCGTCTATTTCTATTCCAAAACCGGGTATAAGTTTGTCCTTCTTCTTTTCCGACTTAGGAGTCTGAATGTTACTAGTTACAACTGGTGAAGTGATCGACGGCACGGTCGATACATTGGTCACTTTAGGTATAGGACTTAATAATGTTTCTCTAGACGTGGACAAATTGGGTGATATTGTCTTAGATACTAGTGGACTGCTCGCTCTCGGTGGACTAGGTTCGGCACCTAAATAAGGTAATTCACTGCTCTTTTCGTGATGATGGTGATGATGATGGTGATGATGATGATAATCCTTTCGACTACGTTCCTCTTTCGACTTCTTCCGTTTCTTTTTCTTCTCCTTGACTTTTTCCGGCACTGTCGAAGGTGTGGACGGCTCGATGCTATCATTATCATCGGTAAATCGAAAGACATCATGATCATTAGATTCGGTCGTGCACGCGGGGGCGGTCTTCGGAGAGCTCGGTATACGCAAGAGTTTCGCCTCGATTTCTCGCCCGGCTTCAGCTAGATCAACGCTGTTCTCATCTTCCGGCTGATGACGCCGTTTCTTTTCTGTTTTACGTCTCACTCTATCCATGTCGAGTGAGCTACGACCACCGTCGCTATCCGAAGCGTAAGCGCTATTCTCCGACGTCATGTTACCAAATCTGTTAAAAAAGGTGTTAGATGGAGCATCGTCAACATCATCCGACAGAGGTCCGAAGATATCCTCCATACGTTGAGAATCTCTCGCCTCTTGTCTGTTGAGCCTCTTTCGTCTTGCTTTAGCTTTATCTTCTCCATTCCGATCACGTCTTTTCTCCTTTTTATTACGTTGTTTCTTATCGGCTCGCATTCTCTCCTCCGCGTTCTCCAATGTTGTTGTGACAATGGTCGTAGCAGCAGTGACAGTAGTTAATTCCGCGCCGTGATTTGGCCGGCAGTCTGCATTCGACGTGATGACATCAGCTTTATTCTTATGTTCTACATTCGGTTCGATCTTCAAATTATCTTCGCTCGAGATGCTATTCTTCTGACGTTTCTGTTTCTTCTTGTGCGACTTCTTTCGTGAATCTCTTTCGTGATTATTCACTACTATCGTGGGATGATTCGTACGGAAACCAATAGCGACTCGCTCGTCTTCGTCAGATGTACGAGGCTCCTCCTTAATATTCGTATGCACGCTGTTAACGATAACATTTGAGGTTTCTAGCGGATTCTGCTTTTCCTCAGTATCTGCAAAGCCGAGATCGACGTCGCTCTCGAGGAATCTCTCTGTTTTTACAGGTTTCCGGACCTTATTGTTGAATGGTTCCTCCTCTTCGCTTGTGTCTGAATGAATGCGAGATCGCGAGCCCTTTCTCGAGAGAGACTTTGTTCTCGTTGAATCCGATTCAGAAGTAGCCTCGTCCTCAGTCAGAGCTTTGCTACTCACTGAATCTCCATCCCAAGATGTACATTGCTTCTTTTCCTCTCGTCTAGCACGACTTTGCTTCAATTGGGAAAATTTATCCTTTAAACGTACTTGACGCTTCTCTTCTTCTAATTTTTGCATGTTTTTCGTTGAACGGGCTTTCACTTTATCATACATGCTAATGTAAGCAGGTTCGTCATCAACAATATCGAAAATCGAATGTTTTTTAGGCTCGTCACTGTCTGTATCCGTGGCTGATGGATTTCTCGCCACCTGTATTTCGTGAGTAGAGAGAGGACCATCGTCCACATCGCTATGCGAATTTACTGTAGACTGTTGCTGTTGATGTTGCGCGTCTCTGTGATTTGTTCCCACAGAAGACTGCTCAGTCGATGGACTCGAGTCGTTTCTTTTGGAAAGTTCCAATCTTGACAGAAATTCTTTATCGGATTCGTGTGAGACTCTTGGGCTACGCTCTCTCGACTCTTTCTCTGATCGATTCTTTTTACTTCTTTGTTTTTCCTTGTTTCCGCTCTCCCTCGAATTGTTTTCCCGCGTCGATTCGCCATGCGTTCCGTCTCTGCTATCTTGCGTTGTACTTTCCTTACTGTCACGACTCTCCCTGCTCTCTCGACTAGAACGATGCGAATCATTACGATGCTTGCGATCTTCGGATCTCCTGTTTTGCTTAGACCGGTCTTTGCTGTCTCGTCGATGATCCGAAAGTTTCACACGCTTAGCATCTTCGTCTGTGGGGCAATCTTGCGATGAACACCTACGCTTGATTGGTACCGGTGCCGGAATAACCTGATTCTGTGATTGCAGAGTAGAAATATGTAGATGATTCTCAGTCGACTGCCGTCTGTTATCGTCACGTTCTCTCTTCTCTTTGTCCTTTTCTTCACGATCTCTTCTCTTTTCGCGTTCGACTTTCTCTTTCTCCCGCCTCTCTTGATCTTCGCGTTCCCGTCGCTTTTCTCTTTCATGTTTTTCCTTTTCAAGTTTTTCGAGTTTCTCTCGTTCTTCTTTCTCGCGTTTCTCCTTTTCTATTTTTTCTCGTTCTTCTTTTTCTTTTCGACGTTCACGTTCTAGTCTCTCTTTCTCTTCTCTTTCTCGTTTTCTTTCTCGTTCAAGTCGTTCCTTCTCTTCTCTCCTTCTTTCTCGTTCTAATCTATCTCGTTCTTCTTTTTCTCTTCTTTCTTGTTCTTCTCTTTCCTTTTTAAGACGCTCTTTTTCTTGCTTTTCACGCTCCAAACGAATTTCCCGTTCTTTTCTTTCACGTTCTTCGCGTTCTCTTCTTTCGCGCTCTTCTCGTTCTTTCCGTTCTTGTCGTTCTTTCTCCTCTCGTTCTCTCCTTTCACGTTCGATACGTTCCTTTTCTCGTCTCTCTTTTTCTTTAAGTTCATTCTCTTCCCTTTCCTTTCTCTCACGTTCTCTTTCTTCCCGCTCTTTTCTATCTTTTTCCTGCCGTTCTTTGTCTTGTCTTTCTTTTTCTCGTCTCTCTTCGTCTTTTTCGCGTCTTTCACGTTCTTCTTTTTCTTTTTTCTCTTGTCGATCACGCTCTTCCTTATCTCTTCGTTCTTGTCTATCACGATCTTCTTTATCTCTCCTTTCTTTCTCTTCTCGTTCTTTCCGTTCGTATCTTAGTTCTTTGTTTTCTTTAATGTCTTTATTATGATTATCTGTGTTGCCGATATCGCTTACAACATTTAAACTGTCATCCTTATCTTTACGATTTCTTTCAATGTCGGCTTCTTCCTTTCGTGATCTTCTTTGACAATCTTTTCCTTTATTATGTTTTGACTCTCTGCCATCCTTTCCGTCGCGGGAATCTCTGCTCTCTCGACTGCTACCGCTCGTTTCTTTCTTTAAACGAGAACGAGTCAAATCTGTGGAAGTTGTGGATAATGACGATGAAGAGGAAGAATTGGATGAGGATGTTATGGAAGACGGTGGAGCTATCGAACTGGTAGTAATCATGGAAGATACTGTGCCTGTTACGGATATCGTTGTTGTTGCTGCTACCGTTGACAAGGTTGTCGCAACAGGTACCGCTAGTGTTATCGCAGTCGAGAAGGCATCTGTTGATACTGTAGTCACCGTGGGCGATGCAGTCGCAGAGATGCTCAATCCCCGTGTCGAGGCTCCAAGAGTGTGAATGTTACCTATGCTACCATTGTTGCTTAGAAGACTACTGGCTAAACCACTACCGTTGCCACTACTGGCTGCTGTTCCACTAATGAGACCGATTGGTAGAGAAACCGGTGGTAATTCAGGACTAACTGTCTTGATAGAAGTACCAGGTGTAATCGGTGTCGCCGGCGTTGGATGTATGCAATTATGTTGCACTATCCGCGGATCGGTCTTCAACATCGACGATGCCATCGAGGTCGTCGTCGCGGTCAAACTTGCAGACAATGACGTATTAATGCCGACTTGACTAACCGAAATACCGCTGGTCGGCTGTACCGGCGGATGACTAGGAAACGGATACTGCAGACAAACTTTGCTAGTACAGCCACTAGTGGTAAGACCAGCGGTACTCCCGATCATAGAACTAACGCCAATAACACCAGTAAATTCCCGCGGTTCGTATTTTTCACTGAAGTTCTCCAATCGTTTAGAGTCTTCATCGAACACACTTCTTTTCGCGAGAACTGATTTCACTATATCAGAAGGTTGCACTTCATGGAGATCCATATCGAGCAGTTTATGCCGAAATCGGAATCTTTCTGAAGCACTCGCATCAAGTTTTGCCAGTGCATCACCGCCAGCAGCACTCAATGCTCTCGAACCAGACCACTTTTCGTACTTTTCATCCAGAGAGCGTATTCTCTCCTCCAGACTAGGGGACTGTGGCGCTGTCTCGCTATCGGAACTGGTTGGACTCGAGCTGGTATGTCTGGGAGGCGGTGAAGCCGGTGGTTGTGGAGCGGCACGAGGACTGGGCGCAGTAGACAAGCTGGCACATGGCGGACTAGCAACTTTGGCGAGGCTGGCACTGCTCGATCGAGTGCTGCTGCCATTATTGTTATTACTACTGCTTGTATTGTTGTTATTGTTCAACATTTGAGCCGCAAATCTTGGTAAAGGCAGCGACAATGGACCTTCATGACTCCTTTCTCTAAATCGTCTTGGTTCGCTAGGTACTAAATTCTCCGGTCGCTCATCAACAAGAGGAGTACCTGGTCGAGATCCATCATGATGTTCGTGATGCCTATAAAAAAATACGGTTATTTTATTAGTTTTGATAATTTTTAAATGCTTTTTTTCTATTTTGTTTAAATATTAACACGGTTTACCTGCTAGTGGCATCCCGACGACGTTTACAAGGTCCAGGACCCCTGCCCTCGCAACTACCTCTCCTTGTGCTATGATGCACCACTACTTTGCTGTCACTAACGCGCCTAAAATCCATGCTTTTTCTACTAGAGTGCGAGGTAACGAGTATCGACGCGATTTCCGGCTCGTCATCTTCACAAAGTATTGTTGTCGACGAACTGTCAAGTTTAGCGCGTTTCTTCGGCACAAAACCAATCTCGTCGCCGCTACTGTGACATTCTTCGAGTTGTTCCAATAAATGGACGCGCTCCTTTTGAAGATGTCGAATGTCGGGTGGAGGTAATAATGGTGGCGGTGGCGCAGGTGGATCGACACTCGTAACGACGCTTTGCACTGTGTGACGTCGTGATGGTGGCGGGCAATCGTCATCGTTGAGTTTGCTGTCACTGAGTACACTGCTCTGATAATCGTCGTGACTTGCACCGCTGCCTTGACTAAACTCGTCGTAGCTACGAAACCGTCGCGACGTCGGTTCAGCGTAATCACCATCATAGTAGGAATCCTGATAGGATCGTCTACTACTTCGTGACATCGCTGTTGGATGAGCTGGACTCGCACCAGGGGTACTGCCTCCAGAAGTTCGCGAGTAATTTGCCGTTCTTGATCGCGGGGGCGTGTCATATCGTGTAAATCTGTTGCTCGAACTCGACACCGTCACTGCCGAATCGAAACTACTACGCTCCCGCCTAGAAGGAATCCTTTGAATCACGAATGCAATCGTTTTATAAGTTCTTGATTGTAACTCGTGAACTTATACATAAGCATGCATCGATTTTATTAATAAACTATCAGTATGATCTAACAAAATATCAAATAATTTAGAGTAATTAGAAATTATTTCAAATAAAGATTGTTAAATATAAAGATTGTCAAATATATACATTAAAAAAATTTCTTGTTTTATTAATATTATAAACATTTCATATTTTATCGAGATATTTTTTAGCTATAAAATTGATTTATAAAGAAAGTATACATACGTCACGTCAAATGAAGATGCTGGCGAAGGCCTCGAGTCCCAAGGCTTTTCACTAACATTTCCTTGACGCTCGAGATGTTCGTAAAATGTTTCCTGACATTCCCTTGAGGCAAAATCGACCTGCAAACGGCGACCACGAAGTGCAACTCCCCGCATTTCTTTTACGGCAGCTTGAGCGCAACTTATTTGATCGAAAAAGACCAGAGCATGACCACGCTCACGATCTACCACTACTTGAGTTATCGGTCCAAATTGATGAAATTGCATGTTTAAATATTTCTCGGACATGCAATCTAAAAAAAGAAAAAATATTTAATGCCATATTTTGATATTGTAGCAAATTTTTCTTTTTTAATATCTCATTTTTGCAAATTTCAATGCTACTATCTAACTTTTAATAAAATAAAGCTACTGGCACATCGTTCTATTGTATTTTGATAAATAACTGTGCTTTTAATATTTCTTACTAGTACATAATAAATATAATAAAAAATATAAAAAATATAATAAAATACCTCCGATACCATCAACCCAAACGCAGGATGTGGGCATCGACTTTCCGAATCCAAGTTTAATTCGATTCGCACCTAAATGTTCGCCATCCATCGATCTCATCGCTTTAACAACACTACCGATATCCGAATATTGGCAAAAAGCATAACTTGACACGGCGCCTTGTTTTTTAATATCAATTTCCTGCAAACGAATATAACGGAATGTTCGTCTTAATGTTTATTAGGCTTAGATATTATTTTTAATTGGCTTTCTCATTTTAAAATTTTATTCAGATGATTTTACTTTTTATTCAATTTCTATACTAATATCATAAACAAATATTCCAATTTCAAAACAATTTGAACTCACTATTATTTCGCCGAATGGTTCAAAATGCTTCCTGAGTTCGGATGCGGTAACGTCCTTCTCGAGATTACCGATAAACAATGTTCTTGTTGCTTTCGGATGATACTCATCGAGTTCTGCCTCGTATGGCCTAAACTCATTATCTTCCACATCATATCCTTGATAAGGAGCTACTTCAATTTTGCATCCAAAAAATAGCTTATCTTGCGAAACTTCGAGAGCTTTCTCCACGTCTTCGGGTTTCTTAAAACAGACTAGGGCATATCTGTCGCCGGCTGCACCGACGACCTTCACCCACGTCACCTTTCCGTGCTTCTTGTACTCGTGGAAAAGGCCATCCTTGAGAGAAGTATCGCTGCTACGTGCCGGCAGATTTCTAACGCAGATGGCCAACGGCCTGCGATCCTCCGTGACGGCTACGTTGCTGGTGCGATGCGGAGAGCTACCGGGCGACGTGCTACCCCCGGAAGAGCTGCCGCCCGAGCTACCGCTTCGACTGCTGCTGCTACTTCCGGAACGACTACTACCGCTTGGCGAACTGCTCCCACTTCGTGATTTTCTTCGCTGTTTCTTGTGTTGTCGCAAAGCACCAATGCTACCGCTACCACCGCCGCCTCCAGCACCTCCTACAAAAGAAGAATGTGATTAAAATTAAATGGTAACGTGGTAAATATGAGAAAGAGAGAAATATATATTTGTTATTTTTCTTCATACAAAATATTTACAGGTTGTAGCAATTAAATTTCCATATTTTTTACATACTCGGCATCGAGCGATTTCTATCTTTAATATTCCCTTAACGCTCAATTCTCATTTTAATTTTCAACAAAGGAGTAACAAATATATAAAAGCTACACGCGTTTTTTATGATGATAAATAATTCTTTTACTGGATTAGAATGATTACCTTGTTCGTCTTGGTAAGCGTCATTGGTGGCGGGCGAAGGTGGCGGCGGTGCACCGCCGTACCTCGAACTCGTCGACTCGTATGCCGACCAGGACGACGGCGGCAAACTTCCACGATGTCGGTCTAAGTGGGGCGGGGGCGGCGGCCCAGAGACGTACGGGCCGGTCCTCGGGTATAGCCGATCCCTCGCCCTGCTCGATGTCACGTGATAAGAACTCGTAGGTGGTGGACGGCTGCGGGATATGTAGCCGCCAGGGTCCCCCGTCGATGGATCCGTCGAATGACTGCCGACGCCGCCGCTGCCGCTGCCGCCGCTGCCGACGACGCCGCTCCCGGTGCCAACCACTCGGTTGCTCCTCTCGCTACCGTAGAAGCTGCCATGGGAACCACGTGAGTCGAAATTCTCGCTTCCCCTGTCTCCTCGTTCACCGCCGCCGCCACTACCGCCGACCCCGGCACCGGTGCTCCCGCCACCGCTGCCGCCACCGGAAACGCCGCCTGTTCCGCCGCCTCCTCCCCCGCTGCCGCCGCTGGATCCATGATCCTCTGAACTTCTGAAAGACGAAAAAACTCTGCTTAGTCATCGACCAGGGAATGGCCGTTAGTACTCGGGTCAATGAAAAGTCGCCACGAAATACATTCGTCACTCTTCCTCTTCAGGATTGTTTTATTTATTTAACAAGTCATGCGGTGAAGAAGTACTGTTACAAGTTAGATCTGCTTTAATTAAAGAAGAAATATATTTGCTTTCTTCTATTTTTAAAGGTGTTTTAGCTTGTTAGAGAAATATTACCATCAGTTGTATTTATTGCCTTTGAAATTGAGTGATAATTCACTTTGATGTAATAATCTTTTATTATTTTCAATCTGGATTTTATCGTCGTCATTTCATCGTTTTGTTCGTTACTTAATCTTATTTGTATTAATCAAAGATCAAAGAAAATTAACATAGCAAAGATGTTTCTTTAAAAAAATGACGCTGAACCGAACTAATTTCATTTAATTCAGATTTCATCTACAATTGCTTTTTAATTATGTGCAAAAAATAGAATTTTCATATGTGTTGTCTCATTCTTTTTATATTACACAGTCAATACGTTAGAATGTATGTCTAATTTCATATTGTATAATTCATATGTATAATTAATCTTATTTGTTTTTCTTTAAAAATTAATATGATACTCGATTTACTCGATGACTTGCATATTTCAATGACAATTTAGATATAAAACTAGATTTGTATTTTTAAAAAATTCGTAATTAAAACGGAAAAAGCGAGCACGCATATAGACCTCGCTCAAAAATATAACATAAATAATAAAAATATTAAAAAATGGAAATTATATCCATGAATATAAGTGTTTAGTATAAATGCGTTTGGTAGAAAAACATCCAAAGATGCCGAATAATAGAATTTACTTCATTGAAAATCACAATACTTATATTTCTTATAAAACTGATATCATTTTTTTTTAACATTAATATTGCAATACGAAAATTTTCAAGACAAGATAAAAAATAAAAATAAAAAACAGATGAGTTTTGTTTTAAGATTACAAATGAATTGAAGAAGTCATACTTGTTTAATTTTAAATAAATTTTAATAGAATTAAATTAACATTAAGCTTTATAATATCTTTTAAAAACTACAAAAGATGTACATTAAATTAAAAATCTTAAGTGTAGAAAAAACGCATCTAATTTTTAATAAGAAGAAATATTGTATTCAATAAAAGATGCTTATTATCAAACGTTCTGTATAATTATTGTACTGGATACAAGAAAACTATAACATTCATAAATTTTACGATGAGAAAAGAAGTTAACTTTACTGTTAACTTTCAACTGTGCGTATAAAAATAAAATGATAGCTCGTGTCGTCATGCGAGAGAAAGCAAGAAAAGAGAACGATTAATAATAACAATAATAATAATATTACGTAAATTCCAGGTTGAAATATTTAGATATTCCAGCGGAAAGTCCGAATATCAAAATGATACGAATATTTAAAATGCAATGACATATTTGCGTTTCAATCACCCCTGGACCTACGAATCAATCTTCAATTTTTCCCGTCTTGCAATTGTAATATTCATAAGATTAGATTTTTCCAATTTTTCATTTTATTAAAATTCTCAATTTAACTCTAATTTAAAAATTATTATATAGATACGCAAAACATATAAAATGTGAATCAAGTCAAATTCGAATATCCTCATCAATATGAAGTTAAATTAAATTCTTCGACAACTTCGAATGATTCTAAAATTGTTGAATTTCGAAGTTATTTTATTTTGGTAGCGCGAATATATTAATAACACAATATTACAAAATTATCTGCGATTAAAAACAAAAAAATTAAATTTCGTGCTATGAAATTTTACATAACCAAATGATACTTGATATTCCGAAATCATTGATAATATATTTGAATTTGGATTCAACTTCATTGAAAAAAATTCAAAATATTTAAGTAATGACAGAACTGACTGTTCGCACATTTTACAAAATAATTTTAACGAATAAAATGCAGCAAGGAAACACTTGATTGAAAACGGAAATCGAATTTATAATTCGCAAATTTCGTCATCTTGATAGGACTTTATTCGATAACGTTGTTATAAATATATTCTAATATGCCTCGATCAAAAGTTGCAACTAAGCGATCGACCATTACAATAGAAACTCATCAAACGATGTAATTACGTAAAAAGAATAATAATCCCTTGATTAAAGTACATTATGATGAACTTAATCGTTTTAATAGTTCTTTTATATTTTAATGTATGTCATTATGGAAAGATCATTAATACATATATTTGAAGATAAAACTTATTATTAAAAATTGTTCGATTATCTGCTCAGGAAGTAAATTATTTCACAAAATATTATATATTTTTCAGAAATTACAATAAAAAATTATTCATTATTAAAAATAATTTTTTCCAAGATTATCTGCCGTAAACAAATTTTTCAGTTATTTGCAAAAAAAAGAGTGAAAAGAAAAAAGAAGAAAAAACATACTTTAAAAGAAGTAAATTATTTTACAAAATATATTTCTATTCCTCTATAATCAGTTATTATATCAGAATTGTATTTTTAAATTAATATTACAAAATGTTAATGATTCGAAATATTCAAACTCATTTTCTGGGGAATTTTGTTCTTTCAATTGTCGTAGCAAATGAGTGACATAATGAATTGTTTTATTTTAATTGAAAATTAGGTCACCATCGTACATTCTAATATTTAACATTTTGCGCCAATTCGACAGCAGTAAGTACAGTCAACGTTGCGGAAATGTTTTCGCATCTGAGCGAACTTGGTGGAGTACAAAAGAAATCACCATGCAACATAAATATCTCAATCCCGGCATTCATATACGGCCAGGTGAGACGAACAGAGGCGATTGAGATGGGACGAGTCGAACCGGGCTCGTAAATTTCTGACTACGCCACTGACAGTTAACGCTCTCTCTCCTCTCTCCTCTCTCCTCCCCCGCATACCCTTCCCGCTACAGTCGTCACGCTTCGACAGTTACTACTCGGGCGATAGCGCCCGCGCAGCCGTCGGGATGTGGCAACATCGCCAGCGACCACGTCGTCACGGTCACCTGACTTTTCGTGGAAATGCGACGCCGCTATACTCTCCTCGGTCGCGCGCGCGTGAATATAGGCGTGCAGGCGTGTAGCGTGCACGCATGATCTTTTTTCCTCCTTTTTTTCCCGCTGCTCCTCTCTCTTCCTCTCTCTCTCTTCCTCTCTCTCTCTCTCTCTCTCTCTCTCTCTCTCTCTCTCTCTCTCTCTCTCTCTCTCTCTACGTACTACGTACGTACGTACGTACGTACGTACGTACGTACGTACGTACGTACGTACGTACCGTACGTACGTACGTACGTACGTACGTA